>NW_025335798.1:25019964-25068113 GCF_004798865.1 Varanus komodoensis
CTGTGGTGTTTTTACTATGTGGCCTTCCTCTGGCCAACTACTTTTGGGAGCTTTCTCTGGCCAATAACTTTTGGGGTGCTGCAACTGGCAACATGGTCAGTGATCTGAATGATGGGAGTTGTAGTCCAAAACAACTGGGGTGTGCTAGGTTGGTGCGGCTGCATGAACGCAATTGTGGAAAACTGAAAATTCATCTGCATGGTGTTTGGCTCCCTCTTGTGCCTTCTGTTTGCAGTGCTACTGGCAGCATCCCAGTCATCCTTCCTTAGGATGCTTTGCCAGGTGGCCATATCCTTCCATTTTATCTATTTAAATTACGTTTAGGCCACTTTTATGAATGGAGCCCAGTATAACACAGTGTTGTATACAATACATATTGGATCTACAACAAGCAGCAGATAAAGCACCATTTCAGGTCAGTGAAAGAGATCTGAGGCTTGCTACACTGGTTCATTCTGTTGGGGACTGTCAAACATCTGTTCTACCAAATTTTTATTTGCCTACAACTGGAAACAAATGTAATTCTTGCCCATTGATTTTGCCCACTCGTTATTATCATGTAATATTTCCATTGCCTAAATCCCAGATCTCAAATCAACCACCATTTTTTCTGAAGAGGCTCCTGAAGCTCAAAAGAGGAAAGGGGATCCAGATAGTCATATTCGATTCCACCCTTCCTGCCCTGTTTCTTTTGTCTCCGGATAAGCAATAGGGATGAGGAAGGAAAATAACAGCCAACATCCTGATAAGGATCAGATTTTGTACAGGGAGCCAACACTTGCTGACCCCGAACTAAAGTATACTCCATGTTGGGAGTGAAAGAGGCAGTCATGCTTGGCATGTTTTTCAGGGCCTGGGTGGCACCAACTCCTTGGACGAAGATGGTGAGGCTGGGAAAGGAGGTCTGCGGACACAGAGATGGCGGAGGAGGGAGAGCTCATCTCGAGGCTGCTGCCTCCAGGTGTTCAGGCAGACCCTGGGGACTGACAGGGTCGGGGAGCACAGGAGAGGGCTTGGCTGAGAACCAGAAGGGGCCTGGCCCAGTTCCGGACCCCCGACACGGCATCGAGAGAGAAGGGCCCAGCGATTAGAGGGCGGGGGTAGATCTGGGAGGCTTGCCCTTCTCCAGAGGGGCACAGCCAGCGGGGTGGAGCCGGGGGCACTGAAAAGGAGGCCTCTCAGAAAGTTTCTGGTTTGGGCTCACCAAACTGCTCTGTGCACACTCAGAGGCTCTTTCTCTGTTGGCTATTAGCTTGCTGGCTGTACATTGCAAATAATGTGCTTTTTTTGCCAAACAACTGTTGATTGAAAAAAAGGAGAAGACCCAGCTCCTGACACTAGCTAAGTTCAAAGACAAAGGAACTACACAAGAGATTTCAGGAAGTGAGGCTGGTTCCCCTAATTACCAGTAGATTTGAGGACAGGTACCCCAACTCACTGCCTTAAATGTTTGTCCTTTCTATCCTGTCACAGCTTATTCCTGACCTTTATACATTTGTATTGCACACCCTCAATTCATATATTAATTCCTTCCCTCCAACTCCCTCCTTCAAGCAAACTGAAAGGTAGGAAAAATAGGACACCCAAGAAGAAAAGGTCCATGGTACCAGTGACACATACCTGATTTATTTTTTTCTGCTTCTGTGTACAAAAAACTAGAATGAGAATAAACAGCTAATTTGGAACAACTTAAACACAGTTATTTCATTATACATAAATATTAAAAAATATTACCTATAGCTGTTCACAGTTCTATTACAAAATAATCTTGTTTCTAACAGGATCACGGACAGTACCAACACTAGAAAGTTTATAACCAAACTTTGTCCATAGACGTGGACGGGGGGTGTGGGGAGAGGAAAAGACTGAAGCAATGCTTCCTCATAAGTCATTTAGGTTTGTAATCAGTGCTGAAGTCCAGAGGGAAAGACACAAATATCACCTCTACTGTCAAATCAGATACACTGAGCTGTGCCACTTTTTTCTCTTCTGTTGATTGACTGCTGTCCATTTACTGTCACTATCAAGATGTTGGAGCTCACGCTTTATTTTCAGGGTAGAATAATGTTCACCTTAGTACTTCCATCAAAAACATCAACCTCATGTCAATTCCTCCCAGTCTCTCTTTAACAACTCTCTAACCACACTTACTCCTGTTATTTTGCTTCTTCTGTCATCCAGTGATGTGGACTGAGGATGGGCAAAAAGATAATGTATGTTATAGGCAAACAAAGAAACCCAAGGGTGCTATTTTGTGGGACTGCAGGTTGTCCCATGTCAAGGTCTGTCCTTGAATTGAAAATTACTGCCTACTATCTCCAAGGTTGTTTTGGGAAACACCTAACCAATTCATTCACTTGTTGGGAAAACATATAAATGTCTGAAGAAGATCCTATGACATCTATGTGAGTTTGGTATGGGATTACCAGAACTCTTGGGTAGGAAGGACGGACTATCTCACATGCTCGCTCAAGATTTTGTATCCCAGTTTGGGTGAAGCCTTCCTGAACCAACCTTTCTTTGCGCAAAAAGCCATGCAGATTTGCAGACCAAGTCTCAATGAAATGTTTGGCATCTTCTAACTTCTTGGAACCTGGCTTGTTGTCCTCTCTGAAACAGATGGTGGTAAGCTCACCATCTACATTTTCCAAAACCATGACACCACACCTTTCTAGATGTGTTTTATATAATGGGTCTACAAATGTTTTGAAGTAGTAATATACATCAGTATCCAAGGTCACTTGTACAGCCTCCTTGCTTGTACTTTGAGCAAGATTATCTCTTGGTGCCAAGGGCAACTCACTGCTCATTGGCCTCTCCGTCGAACTGTGAGCTGTTGACCCTTCTCCTCCCTTAACTTGCTGTTCTGGAAGGGTAGGTTTCATTTTTAATAAAAGCCTATCTTTGAGAAGAGAGATGGCTGAAAATGGACCCTGCACACGTATTTTCCCACTGGGGTGCAATGGCCCAAAGCTCAAACACGGGAGGTTCTTCTTAAGGTCTTGCACCAGATCTTCCAAGTTGTGTTGCTCACCAAAAATGGACAAACTGAGGATGCATGTCACACAGGTAAAAATCTAAAGATACAAAACAAATATGAGTTCATAACTGAAATACAGTTCTGCACTTTCATGTTTCAGGCATATTCACGCCTTCTGACACTTGTCAATCTCATCTCACCACTCCCTCAGTGGATGACGTACTGTGAGTGTGAGTTCTGTTGCAGAGAGAGTTCAACCAATTTGGCCCTCTTTCAACCAAAGGGCCAAATTCAGCCTCAGGGAAGCTTTTGGGGTAACCTTCAGTGCTGGGCAAGGCCAAAGGCACAGCCAAAATACTGAAAGTACCAGCATATTTTAGTCTAAAACTCTGGTATCCAGGAACTAAGCCTTAAGAGAGTCATTCCAGCTTGTTTTTGTTGTTGTTATGTGCTATCAGGTTGTTGCCAACTTACAGCAATCCTTCAACCTTTCATAATAGGACAACTGCAAAACAGCCAGGAGACTACCGAACAATCGGCAAACGGCAAAAAAGTATGGCCAACTGGGGAGTCCCAGAGAGCTCGGATGAAACACCAGGTGGACTTGAGGGCCTGAGTTTTAACAGCCCTGCTCTGTGAGAAGACTAATTCTGACATCACTGCCTCAATTCTCAGCATGACTAACTACAGAGCCAATACCAAAGCCTTGCTCAGGCAGGCAGCCTGTTCACATTAAGGCGTGCAACACAAGCCTTGGCCCAGACGGCTCTGCCTGCTCAGGTCACTCGTTGAACACATTTTAAAACAAGCAGAAGACCGCAGCCACTGGTGCCCAGTACCCGTACCCACAGCCCATTTCTAAACTTCACATGAGCAGGCTGAAGGCCTGTGTACGGCTTGCCTGCTGGAACAATGCTAGATCTCCTTCTGCTCTGCATATATTCCTGCTATTCCAAAGCCAGGGGAAGCTGCCTATAGAGAGGATTTTCCTTCAAGCTATTAATGGAACTTGACAAAATCAAAATAAAGGATGTCATGTTCGAATTCTCCCCCTCCACACACTGCCACTACCTTGACGCTCTGCTACTGAAACAAAGGAAGGTACCTCCTTTTCCTCAGACATCAGTTATGTCCAAAATTAGAAATGGGTTCTAAAAGGAAATTGAGCTTTAAAAAGACTTTGCAGAAAACAGGCGGTGTCCAGTGTTAGCTCTGCTTAGCTAACCATTAAAGCATGGGGCTAGTTAGTCATGGCTAATTTAAACTCAATTTACTTCAGCAAGTTCACTCCAAGTAGAACGAATGCCAGATGCTGCCCAGTGGCGGCTAATCTTGACAGGTGGCATGCCTGTCTACCCCGGTCACTGAGGAATGCGAGCAGGAAAGTGCTTTTTCCATCCATCCTCCTTGCAGGGCTTTCACCAGCAGCTGGCTGGGCACTGCGTGAACCAAGTGCTGGAGCAGATAGGTCTGAACTAGCATGGCTCTTCTTACTTTATTAATTCTGAGAAAAAACTTAGCAGAATGCTTTCCCCTTATACCAAAGCACATCAGGCTGCCTTAACTGGTCAGAAAGCAGTTCTCTCTCCATATAAGAACTGGTTCATACATGCATTCACCTGACTGTCACACCTGACAACTCACAGCTGAATGTGTGAAGCTGCTCTACCGGGGGAAAAAAGATTGCATTTGGGCTGCTAGTTACCCAAAATGTCTATGTGCAGCATCCCATTTGTAGTTGTGTACTCACACATGTGAATCGCCAAGTTTATTGCAACCAAGCAGAGATATTCGTGCTTGCATGATCCAGCTGCAGGCAAATCCTGGGACATTTACGGCTGCTGCTGTAGGGCAGTGCAACTCAGTTTCTGGGATAACCCGTGGTAATTTTGACCAACGGTTACTGGACTTTGGTCTCTCTTATTCCACACTGTGCACTCCTTATTCAGGTCATATGAGCTGTTCTCTTCTGTATGAGCTGTTTCAGCTATGGAAAGTTTTGCCTCAAATGGACTAGATGATTTTCAGCCTCCCATTCCTGTCTACTTATTTTATATGACAGGCTAAAACTAAGAGAAACAGAGGCTAACAAGTTGACCTTGACTGGAACACTACAAAGAACAAGCGTACTGACCTGCAGACAAAAAAGCAACTTAGTTGAACATGTCGCTTAATGTCTAGAGGTTCACATGGAGGCCAATGTAGAATAATTCTCAAAGAAAGCAAGAAGTAGTGACTACTTACACTTTCACCATACAAGGACACTTTCAAGGGATAATCCCTGCGAAACCTCTTGTCCTCTAGCTTGTGATCACTTTTTGTGAGAACTTTCTCTGCAACTGAAAAGATTCAGATTATCTTTGTCTTTTTGTGGGGGTGGGGGAGGAGAGGGGGAGAGAAAGAGAGAGAATGTTTTCCGCATAAGCTAATGACTAGAAAACCCACCCATGGGAGCTATTCTCCCTCCCACACCTTCTTGATGGTTTTCCTTTGGGATTCCTCCCACTGTTCAATTTAGTCTCCTGATATTTTATGCATTGCACAAAATCATTCAGAGGAGCGAGACAGCCGCCTGTGTCTTTACAGGATTATCTGGCAGCACTGTTACTCCCCCAAGGCTTGGCTACAAAATGTTCATCTGCCGGGCAGCTTATATGCTTTATTCTTGTGCAAGTATTTTAAACACCCACACAAAAACTCTCTTTGAAGCCTGTTTACATTAACAGATCAGATGAATGGCAAAAAAGTACAAACAGCAACTTCAAACTAGAGCATACTGCATGCATCAAGGAAACTAGAATGCAAGAGTTTATGTATTCTGCCTTATGGTTAACAATCTAAGATCCGATTTCCTTCCTTTGCTATTACCTTGTTTATCTTCAAATGTTACATAGGCCACACCTTTCGTTGATGTAGGATAATCCACGTCTTCCACATCTCCACCATTATTCTTTGTCTTCTGAAAATGAATTTTTAGTATGTCAACCATTGTGCCATGGTCAAGGCTACCTGGAACTCCACAGACCACGACTGTTCTTTCCGGCCTGGTCTTTCCGGCCTGGTCTTTCGTGGCAGCTTGTGCTGTAGCCTGTAGAGGAACACAAGGGATGTTCAAAGTGAGAGTTAAGCCAGCTGGCCATGGCCTCTCTCTCCTTCCTATTCTCAACAGGTATCTGGATATCCAGCCTGCACCACCATATGTACACTTTCTGCAATCACTTTGGACTTTTTCTGAAAAAGAAGTGGATCCTTGTGTCACCACTGAAATGAAGGAGAATTGCACTGAGCAGTTGATCCAACGTTATTTTGACAGACATGAACAGAACAGAACCTCTCATCTGAAAATGTATGGAAAGGAATGCAAACTATTTTCCAGAAGGCTAAGATATAAAATATAAAGCTCCAACAGCCAGCAAGTTCCTGATGACCTACTATATTACACAGAGAAAAACAGATCTATATATCAATAGATATTGTACTAAAAGAATCTCAAAAACTAGAAAGGATATCATGATTTCTTTCATTTTAATTTAAATTGTATTTATTTAGAGCTTTTCAACATAAGGCTAGTAATTAGATGTACCTACTTTGTTTCATCACAGAACTGAGACCTGACCATTGCACAAGCAGTGTTTTGTGCTTTTTTGCTACATAACCTCTAGGTGGCACTGTGATCTAGCACAATAGCACAAATAGACGAGATTATAATGGTTTCTTTTGCATTCATATGCAAATACTGTATTATTTCTGGCCCTAAGAAAACTCACAGAAAGTGCTAGTTAGAAACATAGCTAAACATGAAGATCACTATATTGTCTTAAAAAAAAACCCATTAAAAACATGTGGAGGAGTGCATGATACAAGCCTTGCACAGCAATGTCCTTAAGAATACTTCCATCCTCTCCTTCCTTCTTGGAGCACCAGACAGTATACAGGAACCTCACCATGTTATGTTCACATCAACCATGTGAGGTAGGTTACGCATGTGGTAACTGGCCCATAATCACCCAAAGGACTTCATGTTTGTTTGTGGGCTTCACCAGTCCTAGTACAACACTGATTGTTGCAGTACAATAGCTGTGATAAAATTTATCCACATATTCATACTAAATAAATATTTGGTTCCCGTGTTCTAAGGTGATTTTGTGCTGCTTGCAAAATTGTGATGCTAATCCTCTTTTCTTCTCCTTTCCTTTCCTTCTCTTTTCTTTTCTAGCAGTTTATCAGTCTTTAAGTGGGGAAGGCAAAGAATTGCTAAGGAAACTGTTTATAGTCCTTAGGTTTGTATTAACTGAAATATAAATTCAATCAAGCAGCTGCTCCTGTTGCTGACACAGTACAGCTTTTAAAAATTAAATAAAAAAGGATAATCAGCCAAGTATGAAACAGCTACTTTCAAAAATGTCAAAAATTTCAGACACTTGCTATCAATTTCTGCTTTCCAAGTTATAGGTCTCACAATGTTCTGAACCACAAAGTTGTGCTGTAGTTGTGCAGAGCACATACTTCTCTGAACTGCCTTTCTGGCAGATTCCTATTTGAGTGTGGGGGGATTATTTGTCTCATCAGCTGCAGTGCAGTAACTCAGTTCATGGTATTTTTCTACAGCCTTGAACACAATGGCCTCTCACGCTCCAAGTGCAACATACACCAGCAAATCCTGGACTACTTATTTTGAACACTTGTTGCGCAAATGCGCAAGTGAGCCTCCACTCAAAGGGAGGATGGCAGCTCCATAGCCCAGGCATTGTTACTGAAAGGCCGTGACCCACACCACTACCAGCTGCACTTCTGACAACGGCAGCACACAAAGCCAGCCTGGGCATGTGCAGAGACTGCAATCGCCACCCCACGCACACTCCCCATCAGAGTGGCTCACGCCACCAGCTTGCATGGAAATGATTTTGACAAGCACGTTTTTCTAACCCAGTGCCCTCCAGGTGTGTTGGACTACAACTCCCATAATCCCTAGATCATGGGAGTTGTAATCCACCACATCTGGAGGGGATCAGGTTGGAAATGGCTGGTATAAAGAGTTATGTATGTAATTTGGCTTGTCACTGCAGAGGTGCTGATGAGAAGAAACTTTCAAGAACTACTCACTATGTATGTATGGGTGTGGAAGCTGGACAGTAAAGAAAGCAGGCAGGACAAACATAATTAGCCCTCTGCATTTTTGATATTTCAGCCATGACCCTGATCCTTTTATAGTCTCCAGTCATTTAGTAAGCCAAGAATCATCTGGCAATATAGGGGCTCTGCGCACAGGAAATGGAAGTAGTTAGTTTAGCACATAGCTGAAGACTACAGATCACCACCACAGAACTGAGACCTGATCATTGCACAAGCAGTGTTTTGTGCTTTTTTGCTACATAACCTCTAGGTGGCACTGTGATCTAGCACAATAGCACAAATAGATAAGCGATTATAATGGTTTCTTTTGCATTCATATGCAAATACTGTATTATTTCTGGCCCTAAGAAAACTCACAGAAAGTGCTAGTTAGAAACATAGCTAAACATGAAGATCACTATATTGTCTTAAAAAAAACCCCATTAAATACATGTGGAGGAGTGCATGATACAAGCCTTGCACAGCAATGTCCTTAAGAATACTTCCATCCTCTCCTTCCTTCTTGGAGCACCAGACAGTATACAGGAACCTCACCATGTTATGTTCACATCAACCATGTGAGGTAGGTTACGCATGTGGTAACTGGCCCATAATCATCCAAAGGACTTCATGTTTGTTTGTGGGCTTCACCAGTCCTAGTACAACACTGATTGTTGCAGTACAATAGCTGTGATAAAATTTATCCACTTATTCATACTAAATAAATATTTGGTTCCCATGTTCTAAGGTGATTTTGTGCTGCTTGCAAAATTGTGATGCTAATCCTCTTTTCTTCTCCTTTCCTTTCCTTCTCTTTTCTTTTCTAGCAGTTTATCAGTCTTTAAGTGGGGAAGGCAAAGAATTGCTAAGGAAACTGTTAATAGTCCTTAGGTTTGTATTAACTGAAATATAAATTCAATCAAGCAGCTGCTCCTGTTGCTGACACAGTACAGCTTTTAAAAATTAAATAAAAAAGGATATAACCATAGCCTTGACTATACGCACTTTTGTTGGCAGGGTGATGTCTCTGCTTTTTAGCATGTTGTCTAGATTTGCCATAGCTTTCCTCTCCAGGACCAAGTGTCTTTCAATTTCTTGGCTGCAGTCCCCATCTGCGGTGATCTTGGAGCCCAGGAAAATAAAATCTGTCACTACCTCCATTTCTTCCCCATCTATTTGCCAGGAAGTGAGAGGACCGGATGCCATGATTTAGTTTTCTTAATGTTGAGTTTCAAGTCAACTTTTGCACTCTCCTTCTTCACCCGCATCAAGAGGCTCTTTAGTTTCTCTTCACTTTCTGCCATGAGAGTGGTATCATCTTCATATCTGAGGTTGTTGATATTTCTCCCAGCAATCTTAATTCCAGCTGGTGATTCATCTAGGCCCGCCTTTCTCATGATGTGCTCTGCATATAAGTTAAACAGGCAGGGCAACAGTATACAGCCTTGCCAAACTCCTTTCTCAATTTCGAACCAATCAGTGGTTCCATGCCCAGTTCTCACTGTTGCTGCTTGACCCATATATAGGTTTCTCAAGAGACAAATAAGATGGTCAGGTACTCCCATCTCTTTAAGAACTTGCCACAATTTGTTGTGATCCACACAATCAAAGGCTTTGGCATAGTCAATGAAGCAGAAGTAGATGTTTTTCTAGAACTCCCTAGCTTTCTCCATGATCCAGCGTATATTGGCAATTTGATCTCTAGTTCCTCTCCCTCTTCAAAATCCTGTCTGTACTTCTGGTAGTTCTCGGTCCACATACTGCTGGAGCCTAGCTTGTAGGATTTTGAGCATAACTTTGCTAGCGTGTGAAATGAGTGCAATGGTGCGGTAGTTTGAACATTCTTTGGCATTGCCCTTCTTTGGGATTGGAATGTAAACTGACCTTTTCCAATCCTGTGGCCACTGCTAAGTTTTCCAAATTTGCTGGCATATTGAGTGTAGCACTTTTACTGCATCGTCTTTTAAGATTTTGAATAGCTCAGCTGGAATACTGTCACCTCCACTAGCTTTGTTGTTGCTCAGACTTCCTAAGGCCCATTTGACTTCACATTCCAGGATATCTGGCTCAAGGTCAGTGACCACCCCATCGTGGTTATCAGTGATGTTAAGCTCTTTCTTGTATAGTTCCTCTGTGTAATCTTGCCATCTCTTCTTCATCTCTTCTGCCTTTGTTAGGTACCTGCCATTTTGATCCTTTATCATGCCCATCTTTGCATGAAACGTTCCCTTCATATCTCCAATTTTCTTGAAGAGATCTCTGGTCCTCCCTATTCTATTGTTTTCTTCTATTTCTTTGCACTGAAGGCATTCTTATCTCTTCTAGATATTCTCTGGAATTCTGCATTCAATTGGGTGTATCTTTCCTTTTCTCCCTTGCCTTTCGCTTCCCTTCTTTCCTCAGCTATTTGTAAAGCTTCCTCAGACAGCCATTTTGCTTTCTTGCATTTCTTTTTCTTTGGGATGGTTTTAGTTGCTACCTCTTGTACAATGTTGCGAACCTCCATCCATAGTTCTTCAGGCACTCTGCCTATCAGATCTAATTCCTTAAATCTATTTGTCACCTCTACTGTATATTCATCAGGGATATGATTTAGGTCATACCTGAGTGGCCTAGTGCTTTTCCCTACTTTCTTCAATTTAAGCCTAAATTTTGCAACCAGAAGCTCATGATCTGAGCCACAGTCAGCTCCTGCTCTAGTTTTTACTGACTGTATAGAGCTTCTCCATCTTTGGCTGCAGAGCACATAGTCAATCTGATTTCTGTGTTGACCGTCTGGTGATGTCCATGTGTAGAGCTGTCTCTTGGGTTGTTCGAAAAGAGTGTTTGCTATGACCATTGTATTCTCTTGACAAAATTCTACCAGCCTGTGCCCTGCTTCATTTTGTACTCCAAGGCCAAACTTACCTGTTATTCTGGTTATCTTTTGGCTTCCTACTTTAGCATTCCAATCCCCCATGATGATAAGTACATCATTTTTGGGTGTTAATTCTAGAAGGTGTTGTAGGCCTTCATAGAACCGGTCAACTTCAGTCTCTTCAGCACCAGTGGCTGGGGCATAGACTTGGACTACTGTGATGTTGAATGGTTTGCCTTGGATTCGAACTGAGATCATTATGTCATTTTGGAGATTGTATCCCAGTACTGCTTTTCCTACTCTTTTATTGACTATGAAGGCTACTCCATGTCTTCTGAGGGATTCTTGCCCGCAGTAGTATACCTGATGGTCATCTGAATTAAATTCACCCATTCCTGTCCATTTTAGTTCACTGATTCCTAAGATGTCGATGTTCAGTCTTGTCATCTCTTGTTTGACCACATCCAGCTTGCCTTGATTCATGGATCTTACATCCCAGGTTCCTATGGAGTATAGATCTTTGCAGCATCGGATTCTCCTTTCACCACCAGATACATCTGCGACTGAGTGTCCTTTCGGCTTTGACCCAGTCGCTTCATTCTTTCTGGCAGTGCTAGTCCTAGCCCTCCGCTCTTCCCCAGTAGCATATTGGACACCTTCCAACCTGAGGGGCTCATCTTCCAGGGTCCTATCTTTTTGCCTTTTGGTACTATCCATGGGGTTTTCATGGCAAAAAATACTGGAGTGCGTTGCCATTTCCTTCTCCTGTAGGCTGCCCCTTAATTCCAAACACTTTCTACCCAGGTTTTTAAAAGAAGCAATCCACTTTATTTCAAATGTGTTCTAGAATCAAACCAGAATCACCTGGAATCCTTTGCAAGGTGCCGGTTCTTGCAAGATGCCAGTTCCCTGGTATTATTGTACTGGTCTCCTGGCCAACCTGGTATAGATAGTTTAACATCTTAATGTATTGGTTCAGGAAAGGAACAACAGTAGGCTTTGATTTACACCAGCACAAATAGAACAGAAGGTGCTAGGCTAACAACTCCCAGTGCTTTAAATGGAATTTTAGAAGCCACAATGCCGTCTTTACTTTCTAAGGCAGATTAGCTGGCTCTGGTCCAGATCCCCCAAGCTAGTGACCTGATCCGAACCCTAGGTTTAAGCACGTATTTATTTTCTTTCCCAGCAGAGGAAGATCATTCAGAGAATTGGTCTATCCGTGGGGAAGCTAAAGTTTCCTCCGAGAAAGAGAGCTCCCGCCTGAGCTAGTCTGGTCGTTAGGATGAGCTCCAAATCTACCACGATCGCTTCACAATTTGCCAGGGCTACCGATGAAGAAGGGGGCACAAGAAAATATTGGGAGGGGAGCGAGAACCGCGACTTCGCTAGCCCAGATAAAACTTCCTTTGAATTCTCTCTTAAGCCAGAGATCGATTTGCCTCGGATAGAGCAACAGAACATGTAAAATGTGTTCCATGCACCGTTGCCGTCAATGAAATCACAAATACACAACAGGGACCACTTACCATAACGAAACTTCGCCTAGGAAACGCGACCACTGACTCGAAATTTCTTTTCTGCTTTTGCGTCTTTCTCCGGAAAGACTAAAAAGAGGATATGCCCAGTGCATGCTGGGAAGTGTAGTTCACTCCTGTCTACACCATGGCTGAGACGCGTTAGCAAAGAGGCGGCCAACTACAAGCCCCAAGTAGCCGCTTCCTCTGCACGGAACAGGAGCCCTTCCCACGAAGAGGAAGAGGCGGGAAAGGGAATTTTCTTAAATTCTTAAAGCATACTTTATGGTTTTGGGAATAACGAAGTTCTAAGATGAAGGACTACGGTGCAACCCAGTTCACTTTCAAATAAAAAAGAAATGTTGCTACTCCCAGCTTCGCAAGGTAGCCATAATGGCTGGAGAATGTGGGGCGTTGTAGAACGTTGTTTCGGTCTTGTATATTTAGACAGGAAACTGCAGTTCATACTAGACGGGGCTCTCCCTGAACACTGTTTAGCAGCTGCCCCTTGTGCAAAATGTGATACCTAAGTAATAACCAGGACCAGATGGGCCAAGTTATAAGACCAATCTTGGCCCGCTTCTTTTGACTGTAGATGATTATTGGATTTCTATACCGCCGGTAGCTCTCTGGGCGGTTCACAACAAAGGTATGCTACAGACTTGTTCTGGGTGCTGGTTTTAAACTATGGGGCCTTACATAACTTGAGACTGCAATCCTTGACCATAACCATAATCCACCAAGACACTACAGTCAGCACCCGAGGACATCCTTTGAATGCTAACTCGAGGGAAGTTTGAAAAGCAGCAAGGAGGGTCTGGAGCCCTGTCTTCCTTTCAGGGTGAGATTAAAACAGTCCTCTATCCCAGTATATTGGATATTGAGTGACATGAGGGAAGTGCCCATCTCAGGCTTTACTGGACTACTCCAATATAAAGTGTTCCAATTGTTTTTCAATGCTTGTATTTTTGAAATTTTATGGTGTTCTACTATACTGTGTTTTATGAACTGTAAACCCCCCAGCGAGCAGTACAGAAGAGATGTAACAGTGTACCCTTACAAATTTCTTACTGCAGCAGCTTTACTGGACTGGAATTTCCATCAGCTACATGAAATGTTAGTTACCCATATGGATAAAAAGAGTGACAGATCATTATATGCAAGGTCTGGTTTTCTTCTGTACCAGTTTTTCCAATGTCAGGCATAAATTCAAGAGGTGAAGAGTTCTTAATCCCCGCATGTACAGCAAAGGTGCTAAAATAAGATCCTATGAGCCATTCCCATTCCACTTTTTTCAGTGGTGGTCAAATTTAAGTATCCTAGCAATTTGGTTTGTGTGTCCTCTGGATCTCTTAATGTTTAATTTTAAAAAATCACAATGTATATCAAGATTATTTCCCATGGAAGACAGCCCAGAATATGGATACAGTATAGGTTGTTGTTGAATTATGCATTGCTATTACATGTCAGCCATGTACTATGCTTTTAGTGATGGGTTGTTGACCATGAACAAATCAACATTAACCCAACAACAAATCATGAGTTCTCTTTCTGGGTTGTTTTTGGTTAACAACCCATAGTTAAATCATAACACGTCTACCATGTAATGACAACCCACAATTCAATCATAACCTACAAACCAAACTCAATCCATATTGTGGGTTTTTGTTACGTGCGGATCAGGCCATAGTTTGGAAACTTCTAGAGAACTGCACACAGAATTGCTTTGTTGCTGTCTATTTAACAAAACCTGTAAGACCTGCATACTACCTTGAGGAAGTTCAGCAGTACAAAAGGACCTGCAACCATCTCCAACAGAAAGAGAACCTAGGCAAGACTTGCAAGTCCAAGGAGCTTATTTCAAGAAAAAACTGAAATATTGCTGTAAGATAAGAAAGCAAGAAACAATACTTTTGTATGTTCAGAAACACTTTGAAGCTGCAATCCAGATTAAAGCGATTCCTACCCAGATTAACCTGCTAGGGAGCCCTACCAAAAACAAAACAGAACAGGCTTCCCAGCGGCATACAATTCACACACCCAAGCCTAATATCATGCTTTCCCTTTAAAAGGTTTGAAGCTCAAATTCTGGAAGAAATAGACTTGTGCTCCAGGGGATGGCTCAGAGTAGCAGCATGGTGTGTTCGCATCTTCCAATGAGGATTATAAGTGTGGGTTTGTTTGTGGCTGTCACAACAGGGCAAAGATATGAATATCTTTGTAGCAAGAAAATGTGGAAGTTGAGGTTCATGGAAAATGTGGAAGTTGAGGCTCATCGTGGACTGACCTGTTCAGCTGGTTCCCTGATCTGGTTAGTAATACTCTATGTCCTTTCTAGAAGCTGTTGCTGCAGTCACATGACAGTAATTAATTAACACCACACTAAGAAACAGGCCCCAAAATGGATGAAGGCTGATATAATAGTTAAGGTTCATGATACCAGAGAATGGGATTTACATTGTGATTGTAAAATGCTTGTATACTAAGATTTTAGAATTTATGATTCTTTGCTGACAATTGATCCTGTATTGTTAGGTTTTGTACACCTGATACCGACTTCTAATTAATTGCTATGTTCCATGTAGAAGCCAACAGTTTTCCATCTTGCTAAAAGCTTACTTTCCTGGGCAAACAATTTGGAACTAACAAACATTTTTTATTCTTGTTATTTTAAAAAGGTCAGATAATGTACAAATTGTAGTCTAATTAAATTATTGTAGTCATGTACAAATTGTAGTCTAATTAAATTATAGCAAGAACATTATATTAGCAAAATACAATCCAAACAGCCAAAAATAGATCTTTAATTTTAAATAAGGAACAATTTATTTATGAAATTGGAGGAGTATCTAAATTAGTAACACTATTTAATCCAGATCAAGACAAACTCCAAGAGTAAAATAATAGTAATTACAAAACAAATCTATTAGTATATGAAACCACTGACAAAATAGGAATCTGAGCTTGTTCAACTTCATCCTCATGCTGTCACTTAACATCTTCTGTATCATCCTGAAAATAAGCAACTTTGGTTCCTTTTGACACATATTTGATGTTTTCAACTTCCCCACCACCATTGCGAGGTTTCTGGAAGTGGATGGCAATCATATCTTCTACACACTCTTCCTCTTCCCCCTGTATCTCAATGCCGGTTAATAGTATGGTTTTCCTGGAAAGCCCAGCAAACATCTGATGCAAAGGGGGGGGGGGGGGGGGGGAACACACCACCAATTTAAAAATATTTAAATTGGTACAGTGGAAATTCTGACATGCGAGAGCTCACTTCATGATTCCATTCATTTGCCTGTTTAAAACAGGTCTGTGGCTGAAGGGCCAGTCTAGACATGTTCATAGATATCTCTGTGCACTTTTAACATGCACTTTTTAAAAGTACGAATATGAACCACAGGAAGGGTGGTGTTGCTGATAATAATCAAGATTCTAGCACATGTGCTCTTAATGAAAATGGCTCCTCCAAATTTATCTACACTGCAGGGAGACTGAGAACCTCCATTAGTACGGAGTATTTGCTGCAAGGAATGCTTTAGGCCTAATTTTTAAGGTAATTTTCATGCCCTTCAGTGTTTCTAACTGGCCAGAAGAATAGTGCCTCATATCAAGCCTTTGTTAAATAAACACAGATAGTGTGTCAGAGAGCGGCAACAGTATGGAGGAGGACTTGGCTGGTGCAGGGAATAGCACCCACTCTTCCCAGCATTGTCAAAGTTGGCATGCCAAGGATGACAGGGCCAGCGTAGGGATAAGCATAGGTTCCACACAGCACCAGCCAACTGGGCACCTCCTTCGTACCCCATCAGGCCACCCCAAGGCAGAGATGAAAGAGAACAGTGGGGATTTCTTCAGGGGCTCCATGAGGTGAATGTGGAACCTTCAATGGTCAGAGATTCAAGATGTCTGCTATAAAAGAATTCAGTCAAGAGCATTTAGGTTCTTGATGGTATGTTGAATGTCATTTTGACTTCATTATATACACCTGATTCTGAGGATCTCAAACCAATTGCTTGCCTGATTCTAGCCTTTATGCTTCATTCCCTGTTACCACAGCCCTTTGTAATATGTTGTATTATAAAAGGTGTTCTTTGGAAAGTAGGAGAAATAACTCATATGCTTAACTATTATGATTAAGGCTACATGCTTGCCATACTTATTTGGAAGTGCCATTAAAGTCAGTGCGCTTTACTTCCAAGAAAAGACTGAACTCATGCAATGACACTTCTGATGATTGGAGCCAGTGGTCAAATGGGGAGGGGGAGGGGGAGGGGGAGGGGGAGGCTTGCAAACTGCCATCCTGATATAATTTCCTTACCTGAAATCTTTCCAGCTTGTTCTGAATGACAGGAGAAACCATGATGCTATGAGTGCCTTCACTTGTTGGGAAATGGTATAGCCCAGAAGATTTCACAATATTGTTAATAGCTAGAACACAAAAGAGTGGTACTAAGAAAATGCAGCTTATCCAAATAGCTGAACATCTGAAGGAGACAATTTATTTGGTATGAAGGAAGACTTCCATGCTTTCTTCTTCATGTGTTAAAAGAACACCCCAGCCTTTCACACTCTATTATCACACCTGTCACCTGGTGCACATGAAGAGTGACAGTCTGAACAGGAAAGCTTCCTGCACCAGATGAGGCTCTCATGTGATTAAGAACTCGGGGTTCTTAATTGTGGGGAGAGCCCCCACAGGTATAGGAAGCTTGCCTGTTCAGAAGGGGATTAGAGTCAAATCCTGAACTGCATGTTAATAATTTCCACATTCGTTTTAGCAGTGTAGGTATTCATTTAAACAAACAGCACACTATTATACTAAGCCAAGTTCATAAAGCAGAACAAAAATCACCCAGGACTGATTAGTGCATTCTGGCACTAAGCACTAAGGAGGAGTCAGAAGAACAACAATGCTTGGCCTCCTTGGACCAGATCATGGACTTGGAAGAGAAGAATATAATGATCACTGTTGTTATACGTTGCTGCACTACCAGAAGAACCAAGGGGGTTGCACCTTCAACCACCAGTTCTCCATGCAAGTCATCCAGCAGGTCAGGACTTGGTCCAGACAAGATATGTAATTGGACATGTCCTTCAAATGTACCTGGACTTGAGAAGTCATATTATGCAGTATTTATTAATGTTAAACTTTTTTAGACCGTCCCTTACCGTGGTCTCAGGATGATTTAACAATAAGACAAAATACAATAAAACACAGCATCCTAGTCAAATTCTTAGCCAATCAAGACGACCCATATTAAAATAGTCAAACCTTAAAACATTGGGAAAATAAAAAGGTTTTAGCTTGGCGCCGAAAAGAATAAAGTGACTATGCCAGGCGAACCTCTCTGGGGAGTGAATTCCACAATTGGGGCACCACCACAGAGAAGGCCCTTGTCTGGGTACTCACCCTCCTAATCTCCTTCAAAGAGGGCTTCTAGAGAAGGGCCTCTGGCCCAGATCTTAAGGGGCAGGAAGGAGACATCCCTTCAGTTAACCAGGCCCTAAGCCACTTAGGGCTTTATAGGTCAGCACCAACATCTTAAATTGGGCCCAGACTTCACTTGGTAGCCAGTGTAGGTGGTGTTGTGTGTTCATATCTGCCGGTCCCTGTTAACAACCTGGTGGCTCTGTTCTGGACCAGCTGAAGTATCTGGACCATCTTCAACGGCAGCCCCATGTAGAGCACATTACAGTAGTCCAACTGGGAAGTTACCAGCACATGAGTCACCATTACCAGGCACTGCTCATCCAGATAGTGGCACAACTGATAAAACAGCCAAAGCTGAAGGAAAGCTTTCCTTGCCATAGCTGTCCCCTGGGATTCCAGGGACAGTTCCGGATCGAGGAGCACTCCCAAACTGCGCACCCTGCCCTTTAGGGGGAGTGAACCCCATCCAGAACAGGGTTGGAAACACCTACCCACTGAAATCAACACAACATGCAACACAGTCACAGACCCTAGAAAGTTAACAGAATGCTTCAGTAATTACCCATAGGTTGGCTCAATATAATGAGGGCCATCTGAGAGCTTGGGTCATAAGCCACGGACTGCACCTCTCCTCCCAGTTTAGTTTTGCAAAAAAACAGTTCCAACTTGTCTTTCATCCATTCCACAGGGATGTTTAGGTGTGGAATATTAGAAACATTAAGCTTCCTTTGAGAAATATTTGCATGAAGCTGTAAAAATAATACAGGGCAATTTTGAAATTACACATGTAAAATAAAATCCAGAAGTAAAGTCATGTTAACCTACAGCAACCCTAACATGCCACAATCATAAGAGCTTTCATTGACAAGCACATCCTCCAGCCATCTGTAAAGTAAAATAGAACACAACTGTTATTCATTAACTTAAGGGCCAAACATTTCTCAAATTCAAGGTGAGAAGATCGTAAATATACAGATTGAGGTATGATGCAACAGAAAAATTCATTAAGGTGAGAGCAGTTGCCGGCATTTATAACACAGCTTTTACTATGTCACATGTGAGAGTTTTCACACCAGCATTGGTCACCAAGAATATCTGGTGCTGGTATAGAAGCCTTATAGGGTCAGGAGAAGCAATGTGCCAAGCCATGCTTGTTATATTATCTGGAATGTGATAATTTGCATGGAGAATGTGTCTATTTTGAAGGGCAGACAACATGTGGCCTGCCTCTGGGCCCGTAAAATGGCCTTCAGAACTAACCTGTGGACAACTGTGGTCTGATCTGAGATTTGAACCCTTGCCAGTGAGGTCTCAGTCCAATGCTTTGCCTGCTAGAATGTGGTGTGCACAGAATATCTTACAGAGAAATGAGAAGCCAACTTTCTTTTCCACAGGATTCCAGATACCTACGAATCTATGAGACTGAAACACATACTCCCGCAAATCCAGATCTAGCAACATCTCCCCCCGCTTTACTCCAAAGTAGACCAAGTAGTGCCAACCTGGACTGTAACATGCTAGGGGCATATACAATCCCTAGCATATTAGGTGTCCTGTGTCTACTCTAGAATTAAATAAATGTGTGTTTTGGCCTGTGAGTTGCATTCTCTATATTCTCACCAGTGTAGAGTTAAAACTGTCTTGCCATGATAATTCGGTTACCTCAAATATGATTCCTGTTTCCAGAATAACAGGCTGGGCTCTCACAACTATCTTCTCTTTTTCCAGGTTCACAGTATGACATTTTCCCACTAGTCCTTGGGCAACTGAAGGATAACATGCAAATAGGTTTCCATAATTATGTATTCGCAAAGAGAACACTCTTTACATTACAGTTTGTTGTGTTTTTGTGGCTTTGAAAGTTCACATAAACTATGCAGTCATATAATGAAAATATGCTACAAAGCTACTGTCAGCAGCAATGGCGTTACAGCAAGACTAGTGCCCAATATCCCTGAAAACTCTGAAGCCTTTTCAACCCAGAATAACAAACCGGCCCACCCTGTACCTACCCTGAGACCTGGCGCCCCTAGATTTTGGGGCTACAACTATCAGCATTCCAGACTATTGGCCATGCTGGTTTGAGCTGATGGGACAGAAGTCCGAATGTCTGAAGGGCACCAGGTTTACGAAGGCTGCCCTACAGTGTTGCTTCTGGCAGTTGTGAGACTCTCTTGCTGAGCCAGTGTCTCTTTGCTTGGTTCCAACATCTACCTTAGCAAGAACACTATTGATATCATGGCTGGTTCTTTCAATATGAACAGTGAAGCAGCTGCCTCAGACAGCATACTCCAGGCACCATTAACAGGCATTGTATTGTAACTTATATAGTTTATTCTTTTTTTTTTCCTTTACCAAGGCTTCTGTAGATAAATTTCTGGTGTCAAAATATCCTGGCATGGACCACTTGGGTAGCATTAATGCACAAGTAAGTGATGAAATGTAAACAAGAATTGGCTCTAAGTAGGGATATGCGAGGGGTGGGAATCTGTTGGAATCCCTGGGCTTGGCTCCCCAGAATTGTCTGCTTTGCACGGGCTTAGATTCTGAATTCCCAGCAAGCGCACCCAACATTCATTCACGGCGGAGCGCTTGCCAGGAATCAATTCCCACACACTGTGCAAGCAGCATCCATCTTCCACACCACCTGCAGCAGCCCAAACAGCCACCGGGGGCTCAATTCCTGGCAAGCCCCGTGCGAGAACTAGCACTGTCCCTCTTCCATGCCATGTGCCGCAACAATCTGGACTGCAGCAGCTGACACACAAGAAGGCTGGCTGCACAGGGCTCACCAAGAATGCAGCCCCGTGCAGCCACTAGCAGCATCTTTCTTCCACACCACCTGCACCAGCCTTTGTGCTGCTGCACCTGACACAGAAGGTGGTCCTGTTTGCACAACCTTTGTTCTGACAGCATTCACAGACTTCCTCTCAGGTCAGCTTGCTTTGCAAGAGACAGTCTGCTAATACTAGAGGGATTGCATTAGGATTCATCCCACCCCAAGCCTAGCCCTAAGCTCTTCCTACCAAGGGAGAGAAAACACTTGCTTAACCCAAACTTCCTTGCTTAAAAATGAGTACTCATATATTTGAATATACATTTCATACCCTTTTCTTCTTCAAATGTGATGAGAGCTTCTCCTTGACTCAGCTTGAAAGGGAATTTTGTAGCTACATGAAAAACGTAGGATATGTTCGTATGTGCATTTTCATTCTTGACATTCTCCAGTCGCCTAAATACCATTTTCTTCTCAGGCATATATTTTCTGAACTAATATTTTAGAACAAAAAGCAAAGATGACAACAACAACAAGATTAAGTTTGTTTTAAAAAAATGAATAAATTTTAGCTACTAGGGAGAAGGTTTCAATCGTATATATTCCCAAAGTATCTGCTTATTTCTCAAACTTAAGAGTGTCATTATATAAGTGCAAATATATTTCACATGACCTAATGATAGCACAAATTATGGGGCAAGGGGTTACCTTTTGCTATGGTCACATTTGTATTATTTTAGAAAATCAGAGAGATTATTTTAGTTTTGACTAAAAGAAAATGTCCAGAACTGAGCCTTACGATTGCATTAAGGGCTTTTTTAACCTTATCATCAAGCACTGTTTTAAGCATTTTTTTTCTCCTGGGGTATTAACCTCCTCCCAACACACACACACACACACACACCAAACAAGTATTATACAGTGCAGCTACTTCCTGTGCAATGCTGCTGTCATAAACATTATTAACTTCTTTGCAACTTTTCAAAAGCAAAACACAAACTGTTCTTCTGGACAGAATTTAAAATAACAACAGTATTCCAGTCTTCTACAAAGGAGCTCAGAGCAGCATTTTAGCCTCACATCAATCCTGGATGGTTGTGTTTCTCAAGACTGCCTTCATACCAAGCTAGCTCTATTGCTAATTAGTTCTAAGTTCACTAATTACTGCTGATTAGTAAGGATTAAACCCAAGCTTCCCACATCTTGATCCAATATTCTAGTTGCTATAATGCATAATAGTGACAGAAGTGTTTCCCCCATGTGGACTTCCAATGAACAGCTCTTTGGCCACTGTAGACAAAAGGATGATAGGTCTCTGCCATGACCCAGCAGAGCTCCTTATAAAGACTGCACTGGTTAGCTGCTGGGGCAAATTACTCCATTCAGGCTTTAACACTATGCTCACTTAACTGGGTGTAAGGCCTGCTGAACTCAAGGTGATTTATTTCTGAACAGATATGTATCAGATTGCAGCATTAGGAAGATTTTAATTTGTAGTACACTACAAATTCACAGAAACAAGGTGTGGTACTTTTTTTTTCCAAACCACAAGATGGCAAATCCTGTTCAATTATTTAGGAAAACCTGAAATGTTCTTAACTACATTTAATGCTTTAGGCAACCTTGCTCAAAACCATTTCATCCTTATTTTCACTATCTCATCATACTGAATAAAGATATGTGATGCTGAAAGTTAAATGAAAAAAAGAGAAGTTACCCAAAAGCGCTGCATTTGCTTAGGTTTCTTCTCTGCAATTTTAATTTTAAGTCTCTCTATTTTCCTTCTCAGAAAATTATTTTCTTCCTCTATGTCAGAAAGGCTCCTCTGCAAAATAAGAAAAATCAAAATATCCATTAATTGGGCATACCTGATGTTGCGAGAAAAATATTTTTCCTCGTTTAATCATCTGCTAAACAGCACCAACAGCCTGGCAATCACTATAAAGCTAGAATTTGTGCAAATGTTTTAAGAAAACTCCAATTTTATTGAACCTGAACTGGATCAATATAATCCAATATAACAAACCCCCAAATCTGTTCTGAACTAAATTAGAACTATTAAAGATTACATTATCTAAAACAAGAGTGTCTTTGATACAGCAGAGGCTTCTACAGCAAACGAATTTTTGACTTCTGTCCCCTTCTCTTACATTCTGTACCACATCCCACACTGATCCACAAGGGATCCTATCACAGTGAAACAGGTTTTTACTGACCACACAATGTTGTAAGGAGAATCAGTAAAAACTGTCTTCTTCCCTTTTGCCAGTGAACAGAGTTCCACTAATGGAATTTTGATCCCAAGCCAATCAGTTTAAGGTGAAGGTGATGCCTCCTTTCGAACACTGGAGTCCTGGCTCCGATTCTGCTAGAATTCTGAAGGGGCTTGATCTGTCTAGATATTATTTTCACCATAGGGCTACATTTTCCAACTCTTGACTACACTGTGAAGTCAATTCACCACCCACAGCGACATTCAACATCACACTGGACTCCTGCTCAGGCCGTGGGACTTCTTCTCCCTCCTGCAGTCCTCCTCCCCCACTCAGATCTGCTCCAAACATTCCCTGACCAAATGGAACAGTCTGCAGGACGGCAAAGGAATGTGCAGGAATCCACTTGAAAAGCAGTGTCTGGCAGACTAGCAAGGTTAGATACAACCTATTTCAGGATGTTTGTATAGAGCTTTTCCTCACTTGTAATCCAAGTCACCTGGCAGAGCTGCCTGCGTAATGGCTTCCATTTGTGCAATGAGTTTTGCCATTGGATTATGGAAATGTTATGTTCTTTGGAGCCCAAACCATCTTTTTGCTCAATGACCAGAAAAAGGAAAGTGAAAGAAGAATGCCACTAAAACCTGCGTATAGAGTTTTGGGATGGAGCAGGCTGTAAATCAAGTTTGTAGATAATTTTCATCAAAGTATGTAGATAATAGTCAACCCAGTCTGAATTAAATAATGCCAAGTCTCTGAAAAATGGGAAAGCTAGTTTACCATTTCAACTCACAGTTTCAAATTCTTCTATGAACTCCCACAACTTTTATGATCTACATCATTGTTTATGGTATCCTTACTTGGAAAAAAAAAACCCTTGTTCCTTTGCAATGCAAAACAACCTTTTTCTACTAGGGCCACACAACTATAAAACACACAGCACAACAGCCCTGACTGATCAGTGCCTGAAGTCTTTAGACAGTACTGCAAGAGTTTGTTTTCTGCTTCAGTGTTATGGATACTTAATGCTTAATTTCTATGAGATTTTAAGTTATATTTTTACAAATGTGTGCATGCTGAACTGCCTGATCATTTTTCTTCTTTTACCTGATATTGACATCTATTTCATATGGCATAGCAGAATGCAGCATTGCTGCAAAATTCACTGAAACAATGTATGTGTATAAAATGTAAATTATTTTTAAATAGGAACTATAAATTTTGAAAACATGCAATATGAATAATAAATAAAAATTATGGATAAAATTAAGTTATGCATGAGCAGTTACTAAAGTGGCTAGGCCTATGGTCAAATGTCTAGATCGTTTAGCCACTGGACAGCAGTACCCTCAAGATGGGGTAGCTCCTGCAGGGAGCCAGGAGAGCTTCTGAGGGGGTATTTCATCGTAAGGTGGTGTAGAGTTTGCGGGCCATTCCCACAGTCAGAATGGTCGACCAGCCCCCATTCGTGTTTCCAGTATTGGCACCCGCCATGATTAGTTCAAATCCAACCTGATAAACATGATCTAAATTAATGTAAGATGTACATGTGTGTGCACACGCACACACACGCACACTCAAACGCATTTTGTTTCAGCAGAAATCTAGAGGCATCTACTTGTTCCACTCCATAAGCAACCTAGTGTTCTGAACGCAGACATCTTAATATTGTTTACTATTATCCTATTTATTGCTCAAACCCATCCATTAATTTGAGAACTGAACTCCTTTTTTTTCTCAGTGTTAATTCAGATTATGCCTTTGCCCCAGTGGTATGAAACAGACAGAAACCCACTGTGGTGTATATTCTATAGGGACATTCACGCTGCACTCATCTCCCCTTTGATGAACCAATTTGTGGGCTGTACAGGACAACAATACATCTATATATTACTGTCTGACACTAATCCAATGTTTACATATAATGTCACTATTTTTTTGCAGCCGCAATAGATATTTGCAGAGGGATTTTGCAAGAGTGCAGACCTACCTATTTAACTGGCGGAAAGATTAACATCTGGGGAGTAATGCCATCTATCCAATATAACTGATGTGCATCCCAGTCTAATACTAGCATTAAAATAGTATATTGTGTTGAAATGTTTATCATTTGGAATGGGGATATAAATAGAGCGACCAGGTTGCTGACGAGGACTGGGCATTATTCTCATATAACCCCAGTCCTCTACCAGCTTCACTGGTTCCCCATCGAAGTCTGGGCTCAATTCAAGGTGTTGGCAATCACTTATAATAAGCCCTTAATGGCTTGGGACCCGGATACCTAAAGAAACGCCTGCGGCTGTATTTGCCCTCCCGCCCCTTGAGATCGGCAGCAGAGGCTCTCCTCCGGGAGCCCTCCGGGAGAGATATCAGGAAGCAAAGCACCCAGAGGAGGGCTTTCTCTGCGGTGGCACCCCATCTGTGGAATGTGCTCCCCAGAGAGGTCCACCTGGCACTGTCATTTTTCGGCACCAGGCCAAGATCTTTTTATTCAAACAGTATTTTAATAATGTTTACTATTTATATATTTTAATTGTGCAGCCAGTGTGTTTCCAGGTTTTAATTGTAATTGTTTTATTTATTTACTTCTGTGAGCCATCCTGAGGCTATGTAGCAAGGGGACGGCATATAAAAACTTTAAATAAGTAATAAATAAATAATATTGTATAAGGCATACATTTTAGAACTGACTCTGGGGAATTATAGCATATTAGCACTGCTACGTACACCTTATAACTAATGGTTAATATTTACCAATATTTTCCCAATATTTCTGTATTGCCTTTTAATGCTTTACTTTGGTCTGGTCTTATTGATTGAATGAATGAATGCAGACTAAGCTCAGGAAGACAAGCATGTGAAATGCTACAACAGGACATTCCTGCTTTATTGATAGCTTTATTCAGGCAGGTCATGAATTCTCCATTTCTTTATGTCTACATACCCTTCCTGTATGCCTTTTGAGAAAAAGTAGTGCTTAATACTACTTAATCCCGATTTTCTGACTGACCTACTCCCTTTGATAAAGTGTTCCTAGCCCCTAAATTCCCTTTAGGCCCCCAAATCTAAAAACACTGGTTGCAATTGAACAGTTTACTTTTAAAACAACTTATTAAAATCATCTGGGCAGTTCACAACAGTCTGTACTACTTTGTTTCTAACAAAACATTATAGAGGCGTAAGAATTATTTCTAGTATTTACTTCCCCTGCATACAGCCACTACAGCACAGGTGCATTTACAGCAGCCATTAGTCTGGAACTTGAAACCTGCTGCCCCGAGCCAAATTTGGCCCACCAGCCTTCCCAATACAGCTTGTCAAGGCCTCCCCTCCAGAAGCTCCTGCTCCTTAGGGATGGGAAAAGGAAACTGGGTTTGCTTGGAGCTGCCATTTTAAGATTGCACTGGTGCCTGAAGAGGCAGTGGCTAACACTGCTGCACCCTCCTTGAAACAATAGCTACACAAGGCTACCTGGTGCCTTGCAATGGTGGCTTCCAACGGGAAAGGCAAAGGGTAATTGAAGCCATGTTGAAGAGGGAGCTGCTCCCGTGGTTTGTGTGTGAATGCATGCAGGAGAGCAGGGATGGGGGTCCCTCTGCCCTCAACATTCTTCCCTACAACCAAAAGAAGTTCCCCAACTGCTTTAATTGTTACTATTAAGCTTGTGTCTCTTTCACAAAGCACTCCGCTACGCAAAGAACACCTAGGACTTCAGCAGAGCAAAGGCTTAGCTTCCAAATCTGTTTTAACGGCCAAGTCTCAACCTGAAGCATGACAGAGAATAGTAGTGTACCTTTGAACATGGGCAAAGGGCACTTTCCTCACCTCAAGCAAAGTACAATGAGCAGTTTACTATTAAGCATAAGAGCAAGCTTTCCAAGGCATAGATATTTCAGGTTTGAGGCTCAGTTCCATTCTATAGACACCATCATTTCCTCTCATTAACTATTTGCATATTGTCTTGCAATTGCAGTATATGGATTAACTACTTGTTTAGGTTATAGTCCACCTGTATGCTTGTTTTCTTCCTTATGTTCTAGATCCTTCACTCTTTAAAGTTCCTTATCCACCAAGTTTTTTTAAGCCTGTCAGACTTGTATGTTCTTGCATTTCCCTGAGTTTCAGGGCTTCAAATGAAACCCCACTACAAGGTCTTTAAAGCATGTAACCAGTTGCAATGTATAGCCTATATAAACAGCTCATCTGTGAATGCGCCATACAGGACGTACCTTCCACTCTTCCAGTTTTTTACATTCTTCTGACATCCCACATTCCTCCACAGTCTACAAAACAAAAGTTAACAGGAATATTTATCTTCATTTTGCAGCATGTATTGGAAACCATTACAGAACTACACCTTTTGCCAAATACAAAAGCATCCTACAGACAAAAACAAAGCCCAGTGATGTTACTAGGTAGTAAGAAAATGCATACAATCTACAGTGGCAAGTTTTCATTTGTTTAACTGGAACTGCATGAGTACCTACAGAATTTGCTTTCAGCATTATCAGTTCCATAGGATTTTCCATTACACATGCACATGGAATCTCGGTGTTCTCAATACTCTGTAAAACACAATAAAAACATATATGCTTTACTTTATATAAAATTCAGTTTGTTTAATTTGTTTAACAGGAACTGTGTGAGCACTGACATAATGTATCTTCAATTGATCTAGTTTTTTAAGAAGTTCCATCTCATTTACTACCCCTGGAATTTGACCTTTTTCCATGCTCTATAAAACACAAACAATATATCATCTAGAAATCAGAAACACAAGCTTTAATTTGTTTAGTCATAACTATATAAACACTTGCAGAACTTACCTTCAATGATCCTAGTTCGTTTGGATATCCCATCTTATTTAAATGTGTTCCTAGAATACTAGCTTTCTCTGCACTCTGTAAAACAGTCAGAAATACATAGATAATTGCAATTAAAGGTGCAAGCTTTAATTTATTTAAGTGGAACTGTATGAGCACTTACAGGATTTATCAATTGTTCTGTTTCCCTCAGATTTTCCTTCTCATTTACAAGTGCTCCTTCTTCTACCCTCTATGAAACACAGTAAGGAATACACAAAAAAGATAAATTATGTGAAAATCAGTGGTCCAAGTTTAAGTTTGTTTCATCAATAGATTAACCAACTAAGGGAGTGATCCTTGACCACTGATCTCAGGGACCATAGTATTGTTCCATTTGAGAAAGAGGAGTCAGAGCCAACTCCTCTGTCCTATTCCCTCCCAACTGAAATGGAAGGGACCATGCTAGCTGCCCTCCAAGGTCAGAAGAGTAACTGCAGAAGAAGCAGAAAAGAGGCTTTCTGAGGGACAGGGAGGCAAAGAGACCGGAGAAGCCAGGCTACAAGATACTCTGAGCCTCTTCCAGTTTCCTTCCCTCTTCTGGTGGTGGCCAACTTCGTGCAATCTCACAAGTTTCTTTGCATATACAAAGACATCCTATGTCTTTGCTGATATAAGCACACAGGGCTTTTCTACACTGGGAGAATCTTGGCCCAGCCAGATTTCCCACACATACGTGCACACAGGTTTACGTGTGAGCACTGATACATGTATGCAGCTTATTCACGAAGGGAAGAGGTGGTGAAGGAGTAAGGCGGGTGAACAGGGAAGAGTGGGGTTACATAGCATAGCCATGCAAACCCCTACCATGTTCTTTTAATCCCCAGGGTACCCTAATATTTGATGCAGCATTGGAGTTTTACTAGAATTTGGCAAGTCATGGTTTCAGCTCCTTACCAGAATATTAGCAGTTACAACTTACTTTACAGAGCTGCTTTGAAGAATGATATTGTACATCATTTCATATGGTTAAAACGTGATATATAAATGATTAGCTATAATTACAGAACCATCTCACTAATAAGAAATGAGTACAATAAGCTGTCACTACACTGCATCAATAGGGTGTGTCTACACTGCATCAAGATAGCAAAAGTTCTGTAATTTATATAAAGAGAGCGAGGTGCTTAAATAAGCAGCAATCAGTTATTCACAGACAATACTCACATGGCAGCACAGTGAGAATGTGTTGAACAAATAAGGGAGGCACTTTCTCGGCTTGGTCATGTCCCTAATAAACCTAGCATTCCACTTCAAACACAGCAGCAAACACAGTGGCTGCATTCACACATGACAGTGAACCAATGCACACAGTGCGATTCCTTACCTGGCTGCTGAGTTCAGGAAATCGCCTTATTTCCATACTTGCGAGGTTTCCACTCTCCTCCATCATTTCTCCTAATGGAAGCAAATATCCCATTAGCCCCCACAGCTGCAACTCAGTCCCAGTGCTCACTGCACCTGCCTTTCCTCCATCGGTCTGCACCGGCCCTCATCCAGCTACCCCTGGTTTGTGACCTTACTCACCAGAGCAGAACTGTCTAGAGTACTGCTAGAGTTGCACTCCCTTGTCCTGCCGTGCTCCATGCCGAAGTTTAAGCATGCCCACCCACACCCAAACCTCTCCCTTGCTGATGTGTCCGTGTTCCCTGCATAGAGGGCTCACACAGACTGCCAGGGGCCAACCCCCCCCCCCCCCCCGTGCTAAGGCACATGGGAAGTATCACTGCAAAAGGCAGTGTCCGCCCCTGCCCACCTCAAGCCACTGCTGCAGCCACCTCCTCCACCCCCCCCTCAGAATACACCTCCCCCCCCCACCACCACCTGCACCATCACCTGTTAAGGCAGCACACCCTGGCACACTCCCCCCATACCAGGGCATGCTGAGTGACTTCATCCGATGCTGCCCCTCACCCCCACTCCACCCAACCCCACAGCCAACCCTCCCCACAAGAATCACACCCCTGTTGCAAAGCACGTCTTTATTTCTGCAGCATCGTGGGGACTTGGGGGCAGGGGAAGGGTGGCTGGGCCACAGAGAAAGCGTGCCAGGCATTAATAAAAACTAGCAGGCTCTTCTGCTGGCACACAAAACTCTCCTTCCCTACCACTATCCCCCCCCCACAGCACCCCCCCACGCTAGCATGGATCCAGCTGTTGGATGCCAATGCCTGACTCCTGCTGTTCACTATATCTAGCACTACCCTTCACTGCAGACATAAGCCTACATGTTTAAACACATGGCTAGCTTGCAGCAGGGCACCGGGGCTCCTTGAGCCATTCATGGGGGTGCAGGAGGGAAGCATCTGTGTTCATCCACCACCCCACACACCTCTCTCCTGTGAGGGGCAGGCAGGAAGCCCTGAAAGTCACTCTAACCTGGCTACTGCTAGGGAGTAGCCAGTATCCACGCCACGCTGGCTGCTCTACCGGTGGAACCCGCATGGACCCATGCGCCTCATTTCTGGCAACAGTGGAGCTTGTGGAAAGATGGGAATGGAAAAAAGGGCAGGAGGCAGAGCAGGGAACGTGGACTTTCCAGGGAGAGCACCCCATGTGTGGGCTGACAGGCTGCTCTTGCGGGGCAGCTTTGCAGAGGGCACCTGACTGGGGAATGGATTATGGGAGCTGCAATTCAATACTGGCTGGCAGCTTATGGGAATGAGCCAGTCATAGACTCTCAGCCTACCTTTCCTCGCAGAGTTCTTGCTGTGAGGATAAAACGGAGAGGAGGAGGAGGATTATGCACGTCACGCTGAATTCCTTGAAAGGAAAAAGAAGGCAGAATATATATATTTTAAAAAAATCAATCCGGAGCGTGCCCTGTTGGGGAAGAATGGTCTAGGAACTACTATGGGCCACTCAGTCCCACTGCGGCGCAGGGCTGCGTCGAACAGGTGAGAGGGGAAGCGCTCGCCCTTCCCTGCCGCTCCCCTGACGGCAGCCGTCCTCCGCCAGGTGATCCCCGCTGGCGGGGAGCGGGTTCCTGCTGCAGGCAAGACAGAGGCGATGAGGCAGCAGTTCACCGTTTGGTCGACCCTCTTCGCCAACAACAGTGGAGTTTTCTTCAAAACGAGGGTAGTATTATTTCAAATGTCCAACACGACGCTCAGATTGAGAACTTACATGCAAGATTTTGCCAGCGTCTAGGAAGGAAAAGCCAGAAGCACCGAAGCCTCCTTACCCTGTTTGCGACAGGACTGTCTCCCCCGTCGCCGCCGCCGCCGCCGCAGCAAAGGAAACTGCTTTCAGTTTCGCTTCTAAAAGCTGCCACGAAGTTTGCGAAGAGGGAAGTTTTGCAAAGCGGGGAGGAAAGCAGGGGAGCGGCAGGACGACCCCGCGACGGCGTGCAGGCCATTCCCCGCGAGGGCGCACACTTACGAGCGGGGGCGCAGGTGGCGGGGCGCGGGGGGGGCGCCCGCGTCCCCGGGCGTCTCGGAGCCTCGGCGAAGGCGAGTGGGCGGCGGCGGCCGCTGCTCTTTTCTGGAAGTCACGTGAGGCGGAGGAGGGGGGGCGATGTCTTGCCTCGGAGATCTCCCTGCCTCCTTCAACCCTTCATCTTCCATCCTACATCTTGGGCCTCGGTTTTGTTTTCGGTTTTCCCTCCCGCTGGAGTTCTCGGGCAGGGAGTTCGTAGCAAAGCACACGGCGCTTGTCATTATCCAGGGTTCCAGACCTTGCCCGACCCCCTCTGTGCCCTGTTTTAGCAGTTTTCTGCTCCGGCTCAGCGACGGGCTGGCGCAGAAACCGTCCCAGGAGCTGAGCCCCCATTCTGCGAGCAGAGAAGGCCCAAGCTCCATCCACAGCACCAGTTTTTAAATAAATACCAAGTGGCGTGGGGGGGGGGGAAGCTGCTACCTTAGAGCCAGTGCAGAGGGAGCGTCTCCCGAGTAGAACAGGCAACGAGAGACCAGGTGGACGTGCTATCCGATAGTTTCTATGTTCTTGAGCTGGCACACAGGAATGTGTGTGTGTGTGTGTGTGTGTGTGTGTATATGTATGTGTTAATTTCTATACCATCCAATATCCAAAGCTTTCTCATAACAATTAAAACCATAATGTACAGCATGATAAAGCCAGCTTTTCTTCTTTTTTTACCCCCCCCCCCAAACCCTATAATATAAACCAAAGTGAAAACCAGCAGCAATCTAAAGATTTAAAAATACAAAAAACTAAAATGTATAGCAGGAAAAAAAAAAAAAGATCTTTACCTGGTGCTGGAGAGATCACAATCTAAGCACCAGGTCACTGTCTCTGAAGATGTCAGAAGGGACTCTGAAGATGATGCCAGAGTCTGGGTTAGGGTTCACCTGTTCAGCTGGTTGCATAGTCACCACACAAACTGTGGAAGTAACTTCATGGTTTTCTGCTCAAAGGAAGGAAGCAATCACATGGATGGGAGCTAGTCCAATCAGGTGTCTATTCTTGGGGCATGTGCTGCGTGAAATGCAAGTTTGGTTCTTTCCAGAAGGAGGAGTCCTTGCAGTATTGTTGAACAGGCATCCTACAGTTGTTCTGTCTTTTTATCCTTCATAGATTTTCTGCTGTAAGACAAAAGAGGAAGTAAGGTGAAAACACAGGAAGATTACAAGTGGAAAGCAAGAACATCTGGAAGGGGACCCACCCCAAATTGGCAGAATGATAATACAGCAGAAACCTCATCTGGAAGCACCTCTGTCTAGATGGAGAGAAGAGGAAACACTTTCCCTGCAGCTCACTGTTCTCCTATGTGCTGTGCATAGTGTTTTCCTTATCACATTCTGCCAGCCTGGACTGTCATTTTAATCAACTATATGGATGCTTTGCTTCATCGCAAAGCCAGCCCGACATGGAATGTTTGATTTGCATCCCTAGAAGATTGCTTCTGTTGCCTTAGAAGCCAAACAGAATTTAGGGTTCTGTTCCCAAATCTAACCCTATGAGAGCTATCAGCTGACCCTCCAGCTAGAAGGCAGGTGTTCAAAAGGCATAACTGATAACACCAGTGAGACTTGTTTATGGTTTACTTGAGGGATATAAATACAGCTCTGCCCTTCCATTTCTTCCCCAACATGGCTGTTCCATTAAGTAGTTGCTGACCAGAGCATTAAAGCAACAACTGACCTAGACAAATATAATTCATTGCTTCTTTTCTGGTAAATATACAAAAAGCTCTCCTTTTAGGTAAAACCGCTGTTGACATAAGTCTTGATGCTACATCTCCTTCCAGATGGGGGCAGCCTGCACATTAAAAACAAAATGAAGCTGTGAGAAATGAGATCCTTATTAACTATACCAAGGCTGCAATCTTATGCAGATTACCCTGGAATAAGTCTAATTGAATTCAGTCACACTTCTGAGTTGGTGACCTTCTGAGTTGGTTCTTTTGGAAAGAAACATCAAACAAAGATCCAAATTACTGTAAATATTAATAGGGTTGGTTTACCTGGCCAATACACAGAAACTGCTTAACTCTGACACATGAGAAGTATTACAATGTGTGAAACCGTTGTGTAATTCATCTGCACATGGCACAAGATTTACTATATTAAAAGTAATGGTTTAGGGCAGGCTTTCCCAGCTTGCTGTCTTCCAAATGTTTTGGACTACAATTTACAGCACTCTTGACCATGCTGGTTGAGTTGAAGTCCAAAACATCTGGAGGGCCACAGGTTTGAGAAGCCTAGTTTAGGGTAACCTGCAGAAGTACTTATAATCCTTATGAAGATCCACTGCCCACAAGAACGAATGGCTCAGATCCACCACCAGGAGGAGAAATGGAAAGTAGCCTCCACGTGGCAGGTGTAATATGTAAACTAAGTTCTTGCGGAATTGCATTATGAGTAATAGACTCAGGATATTAAAAAGTTTGTCAGGACCTGTTGCTACAGTTCAGTCAACACTAATAACAACAGCAACAGTCTTGGATATTTTGCAAGTTTTGCCTGTAAGAAAAATGTGGCCCTTTCATGCAATAATTGGGAGGGGCCATGCATAGCTCAGTTGTGAAATCCGTGCTTCATATGCAGAAAATCCCAAGTTCAGCCCTTGGTGAGGCTGGGTAGGTCTCTCCGAGACCCTAGGGAGCTGCTATTGCCAGTCGGAGAGGATGGACCCATGATTCAGCTCAGCATCGGGCCAAAGCTGAAAGATGTCCTAAGCAGTTGTTACATAAGCTCCAGATGGCTCATCCAAAGCAGTGCTTCTATTGTAGAGAAAGCATGATTTCCCAACAATCAAGCAATAATGTTTTGTTGCTAAGTAAATGCGATTTTGCCACCTAGCTACTGCATCAATTTCAGTCATCCTCAGAATTTGGCTATGTGTCAAAGACAAGTATTGGTGACTGACCATTTATCACCGGGAACAAGCAAGAAATCACACACAGAGCAACCATACTGGTGCTATTTTGAAAACAAAACAAACCTCTTTAGAGGATGAATGGTCCTCTTCAGTACTCATTAAGCATGAAAGAACACATGCAGTTCTTTAAAGAAAAGGGAAGGTTTAACACCATGAATGCTGTCCTCTCCATCCTTCCATTTCATGATCCTTGAGGAGTCTGGCATTGTGGTTGAGATATTCAAGATGAAACTAGCTGCATCAGAAAGCAAACTGGCTTTTACACTTTAACTCAGATAACAAATTTAGGGTGCTATTTGTTGCTTCCCTCTGTGCCAACTGACAAAGGTAGGCAATTTGACCCCAGGGTCAAAGTTGGCCCATGACATTTCACTGCCTAAGGGGAAGAACAAGATGACAATCTCTCTCATTCCACTACAAGGCCCATGGGACTGGCAGGTGATTCTTTCAACAGCATCGATGATAGGACAGCATCCTAGAGAGTGCAGGGCAGGGTCTATGGCAAGCTTCAAGCAGCTGCTTTTTGTAGTGCAAGGCATCCTTAGAGGGAAGCTGTTTCAGCAGAATAGCAGCCCCCCTCCTTTTCCCTACAAAAGTCCATTTCTACTGAACCTCTGCATCATTGTTGATTTATCCTCAGTGGACTTCCAGTATGGCAGAAAGCACAGTCTAGAAGGAACGCTGCCGAAGAAAATGGTAGCTGAGCAAAGAATTAAGAGTGGACAGTAGGTGGATCTGTACTGGTAGATCTCAGGGTGATATGCAATACATTAGCATGGGTCTGTGAGTTGCAAGTGTTTAACAATAGCAACACCAAAATTGCTTCTTCCAGCCACCCAAAGGATCATGCTAAAATGATGAAGGCTGGGGTAATGTTTTTCCTGGTACCTGTTCTTTTCAGCAGGCCAAACCAAAAGCTCATAAAATGCAGTCCTTTCTTGGAGTTCAACAGGGCGTTTTCTGTGACAGCTGTGAACAAATTGCATAAAGCAAAGTAACGATCCCTCCAATCTTTGGGAGTAGCTGCAGTCCAAGTGAGGAGTTGATTCCAAACTGGAATGAGCCCCTCCTCCCTTCCGTTTCCCAGAGTCATGCCTCCACCCTCAGAATGGTTCTCGCTGCCTGCGGGCCAGATGGCGGGAACGCCTGAGGTTATGTAATTGGTCCTCCTGTTTGGCCTGGGACCACCTCACTGGGAAGAGAATGCATTCTCCTCCTGCGCCTTGTTCTACAGGGTCTCCCTCCTCCTCTTCCACCCCTTCTCCCACTCCCATGCTCAAGACAGTTCGGTTCTCAGTCATTGCCTGAGTAACCTCACTTGTTAATCTTGATTTTTTACAGTCACCTGCCAGAGTCCTCCCCTCTTACCTCATATATCTTACACTTCAAATCTGAATTGTCTGGCTGAATTGCGAGAAAGCTGTTTATACCACATAAACAAGAGCAGAATTCTGTAGAGAAGGACAACAAGCTCCATACATTTCTGGTAGTCAGAACAAATTTCTGGCTCTGAATTCTTTAATTCTAAGCATGTGTTGTTCATATCAGGCTCCAACTGAGGAACACAAAGTTGTTGTAACACAAAACAAAAAAGATGTCATCAGACCAGCCTGGAGTCTGCCCATTCCTGAGTTAAATGGTATCATTCCCTGATACCCCTCTTCAGGAAGTCATCACCATCACAAATTTGTTTTTAATGATATGAAGTGTAGAATTCATGGGTTTGTGTGTAACATCAAGTTTCTCAACTGAAGAATAAAGTTTCAGTAAGGACCCAATCCTGTGCATGCTTAGGCAGAAAAATGGCGCTCAGTACCCAGTATTCTCCAGGCAACCATGTTGTCTAGAGAATGCTCAGAGTCAATTTCTGTCTAAATATTTATAGTATTATACCATAACCTGGCAGACATCAGAAGTGTGTTCATAAAAGATGGTATCCCAGGAGTTACCCAACCGTAGGGATAATCTAACAAAAAATACAGCAGAATAACATCACTACAAGTCAATATTCACTACAGAAGAATATTCCATCTCCCTTCCAAAAAACCCTCCTCCCTCCCCTGGTACGATTTCTTTTTTTGCACCAGGGTGAGGGGTGTGGGTCTTACACGTGAGGACGGAATGCATGCGTGCATTCAATAAAGCTATTAAAATGTTGCATTAATCATGACAAAGTATAATTCCCCAGAACATCTCCAGAATGATTATTTCAACCAAAATAATAAATGAACTAAATGGAAACATGGCAGCTACTAGTTTATGATGCAATCAGCCTATTAACAGATGTGAGATTCAATTCAGGGGAAAGGTGTAATGGAATTTAGGAGCATAGACCTGACTTCTGTATCAAAAATTTGAAAATGGGAAGACATTTGGCTAGTACATGGGAGGAAACACCCATGCCACAAGATTATAAGGCAGGATTAAAAAATTACATAATGTTTCATGCTCGGGATGACAGGCATGTGAACTATTCTTTCCACACATGGTTTTGTCATTTATAAAATCCTAACTAGCTTATTTATCTGGTTATATGCAAGCTCCAACTGAAACTAAAACAAAACATTTTTTAAAAATCTCTAATGTACCCAGAACTAGAGTTTGGATTATTTGTGTGATAAGGTTGTGATGCTCTTCTCCTGATTACCAGAAATGGTCGTCCAGCTAAACCTTGAAAGGAAATTTTGTGTACATTACACTTAGAACAGGCAGAAGATGATTCTGCATTTATGTTGTTCCTTTGGATTGTGGTTCCTCTGTGTGTGTGTGTGTGTGCCAGGGTGGCATAGTGTCAGAATTTATTTATTAAAACATTTCTATGCCACCCCATTCGCCGAAGCCTCGGGGCAGCTCACAACATAATATAATACAAAAATAACAATATAAAACTAACAATATAAAATAAATAACAATATAAAAGAAGTCGCCCTGGCCAGAATTTTGGACGGGGGGCCTAGGAGATCTGGGTTCTAGTCCTGACTTAGCCATGAAACTCCCTGGGTGACTTGGGCTAGTCACTCACTCTCAGCCTGACCTACTTACATATTCATAGAATAGCAGGCAGTCCCAGATTAGGGCACCTGGAGGCCCTGGGCTAGGAGACCTTGGGAGGCTCAAACTTAACAGCATCTGTTCATGCGAAACAAAACCTCATTCTCTCCTTTATCTTCTCAAAAAATAGAACATTAGCATTGATAAAAATATGGTTTATATATTTATAATCTTAGTAAGTGTACAGAAGTATGGAATTAATCAAGATGTTCTCACAGAGCATTCATAGGGGAACCAAAGCTATGTTATAGCATTGCACTATATACCAAGTCAGAACATTTTCTTTCAAGCTTTTTGGATACAAACTTAGCAATTATTTCATTAAAACCAGTAAGTCACAATGTATCATTTTCTATGCAGATAATGTTTAGATCAGACAACCGATCTTGGGATGTTGTTGACCATAGATCATTCTTTATCTGGAAAATGATCTTTCACCTAGGTACACCCCTGATTTTTTTCATTCCAAATGAAATAAAGTTAATGGTAATTTTTTAAAAATTGGGAGGAGGCCAAGGCCCCCCTAGCTTATGAGGCCCTGAGCTGCAGCCCAGTTGGACCATATGTAAATTCAGCACTGATAGCAGGGTTGGCCATCAGGTCCACCCCTTTCAGTTGCAGGACGCCAATTCAGACCATCCCACTCAGATGACTGCCCAGTTTTGCCTTGAATGTCTCTAGTGCGGAAGAGCCCATGACCTCCCTAGGCAACTGGTTCCACTGTCATATTGCTCCGACAGGAAATTTTTTCTGATGTCTACACTGAATCTGGTTGTTCACAGAGTTGCAACCATGAGGATCAAATGGGGCTATGTAAGTCTCCTTGAGAATCTCGTAAGGGGAAAAAGGTGGGATCTAAATGTAATGTAGTAATAATCAGTGCTTTTTTTGTCATAGAACGCACCGGAACAGAGTTCCAGCACCTTTTTTTGACAGATTTTCCAAGTTGTAAAAGCATCTTTTGGAAATTTGATGTTTGGTCCACGTGGATTTGAATCGCCCTGTCGAGCATAGCAGGTCAGCGGCAAAATCATTAAAACGGTGCATGTGGGCTGCTTGTGTGTCGAATCCAATGCCTGCGTGCTTCGTCCACACTGGTTGTAATGATGCTGCCTGGCTTGTGGTGCTGCTTGGCGTGTGATTGGTTGTTTGGTCACACGCTGAGTGCTTACTGCGGGTGGCAACCGTTATGTTTAGTTACACAACTGACATGTGTGGGTGGCTGTACAGTGATTGACTACGTGTGAAAGGTAAATAATTTCATGAGTTCCGGCACCATTTTTCTTACAAAAAAGCACTGGTAATAATAGTTATGATCCTGAACCATAAAAACAGTGAAGGTAGCATTAGATACGTTGATTTCTTTTGCTTTCCTCCTATGTGTTCTTTTTCCTATTTCCTGTCTATTTATTACCACAAGATCATTTCCCCCTCTCCTTTTCATGGTTCTTCCTCAACTGTCATCAAACTGCTGAAGGGCCAACTCCACTGAGTCCTTACTCATCCATAGCCGTTTCCGTCCAGCCGGTCATTGTCAAACTGCAATTCAGCTTTAAGGATTAGTACAAGTTTGCTTTCTTTTCCTCTTTCTTCTCATTCCCTTTTCCTGTCTCATTTGATTGCTCGTATGGAAACCACTGGAGTAAAAATGCTTTTTAAAAAATCTAGATTGAATGGATAGCTACATATTACTAATAATATGGTCACTTGCCAACAAGCAAATGTATAAAAGAATGGATTCTATTGTCAGTACCAAGGATGAGAGAAAATAATTTGAGCATTATGATTTCCAGATTTACAGTTAGCTACAAAAGCACTACGTTCATACTAATAATATGACTTTGTTGATATTCTCAAATGTTGCATTGCCTATCTGCCTGGGCGGTAAATTGGAATGACTTCTGAGGATGTTCGGACAATGAAGGTTTTTTTTTTTTTTAAAGGATTTTTATTACTAAACATTCACAGCCAGACAGGCATCTGTCTTCCAGAATACTCCCTTTACAATTCTTTTTGCCTTCCAATTTTCCTCGGCAGTCTGAATTCTGTGCCTCCTGAATGATACACTGTTGCATGGGAGAGACTTCCAAAAGCCTGTAGAAGTACTAAAGGCATTTGTACTTCTTCAGATCTTGAAGTTCTCCCCAGTTACCAACACTTCCTTCTTATGAGTGGATGGTGCTATTCGCCTACAAAAAGAATATTCTTCCAAAATGGGATTGTCTCTAGTATCCAGAATGCCTTGAATGTACAAAATGCTTTGCATTTTCTGAGTCCTGTGAGCCAGGACACTGTTATTCCAATTCCACAGTCAGATGTGTTGTATGGTGCTTTTGTGTGATCACAGCCCTACTAGCAACAGGTTACATCAGTTTTCAGGTGTTGAATCAAGAAGTAGGTTTGTGAAGGGAAAGTAGGAATGTAACCTGTGCTTACAGCTGTAAAAACTGTAGGATGACCAGACAAACTCAAAAGCACCCCAAACATCAGTAGGCCAAGTGAGAAGGCCATCCTACTTAGGAAAGGTTCCAGACCAGGGCCTCCTGCTTTGGTTCAGGGTTATACTCACACGGAACTCAGCTTGAGCTCCTTCTGGACAGCTGCCTGCCACCCAGCATGCTTCTGCTTAACGGTACCTCGGCTTTTTCCAGTGCCCCACTTCATATGGCCTAGCCTTTGCCTCCACTGATTCAGCAAGGGCTGTCTTCCAGCTGCCCATCATTTCACTACCTGTCCCCCGAAGAACTGTAGGCTATTGCTCCCAGCACCCTTCCCCATATATTTTGTGATTAAAATATTATTACTCAATTAATTTCTATACCACACAATGCCTGAAGCAGTCTGGCTGGTGAACAGCAGCAATAGCTTTGTGTGGCTTAAGTCAAGGTGATACTGGCAATGTACATCTTAATGACCCTGGGAGTAAGCAAACTGGCAGCCACTCAAGAATCATATCCCTTTTTCTTCAGCCTTCATAATTTGCATTTAAAGTATGTTTACTTAAAGCTCATAAGCTTTACTCGCCTATTTGAATGGTTATTGGATGGGATTTTTATTAGATACTTGCATTTGTAGCATTCAACACAGTAACCTAATCCTTACCCAACAGGACAGGAGGATAACAATGACTGGGCCAGCAGGAATTAGAATGGCGACTAGCATCCTACTCGATGCTCCTGCTCCTGGAAATTACACTGTGTAGGCACAAAGGACCTCTAGTGTGATGCCAGTAGCATTTGCTGGTGCAATGGGTTTTCTGGAGAAATTGCCTTTTCCACTGTTAAGTGCCACTGAAAGGTTAGCTGGGCTCCAAGGCAAGAAGGTCATTTAAAATTGGGGAAAAATGTGAGTGTGTCGTAGATGGAAGCGCTCCTTCTGGCCTCACATCCAATAAATTATACTGCATACGCAGGCAAACAGGATCTTGTCATTTCCCCTTTTTTCTTTGTTTTCCTTTGAAATGCTTTTGGCTGCCTAGAAGTCATACCCTAAAAGGCACAACAAGGCAACCAGAGTGGGTGTGATTTGGACAGACTTCTTAGACGTCAACACAATGTCAATGCATCAAAAGTTATTGAGAGTGCAATCCCATTGAGAGCGCAATCCTTTGCCAGCTGAAGCCCGCTGGGTGCTATAAGCCTTTTTCTGCTACTCTTGAACAGGATTGTACCTTTAAGTCTGCAATCTGAAACATATGCTGGGGCAAGGGTGGGCGATTTGCATCCTGGTTATAGAGCAGATAAAAATATAATAAATATCAGAAAGGCATGTGCCATAATCTTGGAAAGAAAATACAAAGGAAACTCTGTTTACGGCACATGAGATTGAATATGGTCATATTTATTTGAAATGGAAGAGTGCCCTCAACTAAAGTAAAACATAAACTATATATTGCAATAGGGGGCAAGAGCAATATAGAATAGAATGGACAGGGAAAGGACGTAACACTTCCTCATGTATGGCCACCCCATTCCCACAACAACCACACCTTCATGTTCAGCACATTTTGGGTTGGATCTGGGTTTAATTATTCTTAGAATAGATCAACTCAGACTAATGGGACTTTATTTTATTTCTATACCACCCAATAGTCAAAGTTCTCTGGGTGGTCTGCAACACATAAAATACACTATAAAACAGCAATGGAACACCAGAAAAAGATGTCCATACAGAATTTAAGACCAGATTTAAAACAAACACAAAGATCGACCTGTTTAGCAGCTAGCAAAGCACCAATAACTTTGCAAAGCCCCAATAACTGTTTAGCAGCTAGCATTAGCCCCAAAGAGTAACTAATTAAATGCCCTGAAGTAGGAGACAGTCTTAACCTGGTGCCAGAAAGATAGTGAAGTTGGTGCCAGGTGGGCCTCAGTGGGGAGCTTGTTCAGCAACAGGGCCCCAGTACAGAAAGGGCCCCTCTCCTTGCTGCCTCCAACGGAGCCTCCCTGGAAGGTGGCAATTGGAGGCAGATCTCAGATGATGATCGGTGGTAGATTGCAGCTGGGAGAGGCTGTTCCTCAGGTTTTGTGATCGCGAGCCATGTAGGGCTTTATAGGTTAAAACTAACACCTTAAGCTGGGGAGATGTTGAGGCAGATCTGTGCTGATTGTTTTCTTAGTTAATTTGTGTCGGTGGTATTGGGGTTTGAGCAAAGAGGAGCCTAGTTGTATTTCATGGTTTAATATTACGTATTACAATATTGTATTAAGTAACCTTGTTGGTTTTGTATTGCCGTGCACGGGATGAATCTGACCAAACACACTTGAAAGCCCAATATCGGGCCTATGCTGTGGTGGTGAGGGCAGCGAAAAAGAGGTTTTTTTCCGTTTCCATTGCCTCCTCAAAATGCCGTCCAGCAGAGCTTTTCCGAGTGGTGCAAGGCCTGGTTCGTCCAGGTCCTAAGAAAGATCTGGTTCCACCCTCAAAGGCCCGCTGTGACGACTTTGCCACACATTTCAGGGAGAAAATCGCTCAGATTTGTCATGAGCTAGACACCACTAGTGAATCAGAGGTTTCTGGGGAGACACCAATGCTGCCGTCTGGTCCAGAATTATTGGATGAATTTCAGTTATTGCGGCAAGATGATGTGGACAAGGAGCTTGGATGAGTACGTCCCACCACTTGCCTATTGGAACCTTGCCCGTCTTGGTTAATAAATAATTCCAAGCACGGGATTGGGATCTGGACCTTGGAAGTGGTTAACGCTTCTCTGAGGGAGGGTCGGGTGCCTGCCCCTTTAAAGGAGGCGGTAGTCTGACCGGTCCGGAAGAAAGCGTCACTGGATCCAGAGATGGCCACTAATTATAGACCAGTGGCCAACGTCCCGTTTCTGGGCAAGGTGTTAGAGCAGGTGGTGGCGGGACAACTCCAAGCTCTCTTGGATGAAACTGATTATCTGGACCCATTTCAGTCCAGCTTCAGACCCGGGTATGGTACTGAATCTGCCTTGGTCACCCTGTACGATGACCTGTGCAGGGAGAAGGACAGGGGCAGTGTGTCCCTGTTGGTTCTCCTGGACCTTTCAGCGGCTTTCAATACCATCGACCATGGTATCCTTCTGGATAGGCTAGCGGGATTGGGGGTCGGAGGCACTGCTTTGCAGTGGTTCCACTCCTATCTCAATGGCCGGTTCCAGAAGGTGGTGCTGGGGGACTATGGCTCTGCACCATGGCAGCTATGCCATGGAGTACCACAGGGATCCATTTTGTCCCCTTTGCTGTTTAACATCTACATGAAACTGCTGGGAGAGGTCATCAGGAGGTGTGGGCTGCGGAATCATCAGTACGCTGATGATACCCAGCTCTACCTCTCGTTTTCCACCAATCCAGGTGAGACAGTGGCTGTACTGAACCGGTGCCTGGCCGAGGTAATGGGCTGGATGAGGGCCAATAAACTGAAGCTCAATCCAGACAAGACGGAGGTCCTGTTGGTTGGCAGATCGGGCTTCAGAGAGGGTGAAGTGAACCTAGTCCTGAATGGGGTTGCACTCCCTCTTAGGGACAAGGTCCGCAGCCTGGGAGTGCTCCTCGACCTGGAGCTTTCATTGGAAGCTCAGGTGACAGCAGTGGCGAGGAGCACTTTCCTTCAGCTTCGGCTGATTCATCAACTGCGCCCCTACCTGGAGGAGGACTGCCTGGTGACAGTGACACACGCGCTGGTGACTTCCCGCCTTGACATCTGTAACGCGCTCTATGTGGGGCTACCCTTGAAGATGGTCCGGATACTTCAATTGGTTCAAAATAGAGCTGCCAGGCTGCTGACGGGGACTGGGCATTATGTTCACATGACTCCAGTCCTCCGTCAGCTTCACTGGCTTCCCATTGAAGTCCGGGCCCAATTCAAGGTGTTGGTGATGACCTATAAAGCCCTAAACGGCTTGGGTCCTGGTTACCTGAAGGAGTGCTTACATCCATATACGCCCGCCCCTTGAGATCTGCGGGAGAGGCCCTTCTCCGGGAACCCTCCGTGAAGGAAATTAGGAGGGTAGGTACTCGGAGGAGGGCTTTCTCTGAGGTGGTGCCCCATCTATGGAATGTACTCCCCAGAGAGGTCCGCCTGGCACCGTCGTTATTTGTTTTTCGGCGCCAGGCAAAGACCTTTTTATTTAAGCGTCATTTTAATTGTTAATATTATTTGTTTATTTTATCTGGCCAGGGCGGCTTATTTTATATTGTTATTTCTTGTATTTTAATTTTATGTTGTGAGCCGCCCGAGGCTTCGGCGAATGGGGCGGCATAGAAATGTTTAAATAAATAAATAAATAAATAAATACTGCATTTGCACTTGTATTTGTTATGATTATGTTACTGTATCTATATCAATTTTGTTTTTTTGCTATTGTAAATGTTTGACTATATCATTGTATTTGTTTTGTGTCTTGTTTTACTGTAAGTCACCCAGAGAGCCCTGTGGGATGGCATACAAATGTAATAAATCAAATCAATCAATCAATCAATCAATCAAATTTGGCTCAGAATCATACGGGCATGGAATGCAAGCAGCCAAAATTGTATTATACTGTCAGACTTTATGGTCCTAGTTATTAACCTGGGAGCTTCATTTTGCATAAGCTGTAGCTTCTGAGCAGTCTTCAAGGGCAGCCCTGTGTAGAGTACATTGCAGTAATCCAGTTAAGACACTGCCAGGGCATAGATCACTGACAGCAGGCTATCCCTGTGCAGAAAGGGGCATAGCTGTGCCACATGCAGAAGCTGGTAGAAGGCATTTTGCCACCTGGGCTTCAAGTGATAAAGAAAGCTCAAGCAGAACCCCCAAACTAGGAACCAGCTTCTTCGAGGGGACCACAACCCCATCTAGAACAGACTGAACTCCCCTCAGCCAAAAGAGCCACCCACTACCAGCATGTCAGTCTAGTCTTGATTAAGCATTATTAATTTATCAATCAATTAATATGCCCTGCTTTTCCAAAAAAAGACACTCAAGGTAGCTATTTAAGTGATCTGAACTGATAAATCTTCATTTCATACTAGTTTTCTATATTCAAAGGTTTTTTCCCCTTCTGTGACAAAAATATGCAATGGTCTGAGAAGCTGGTAACGGTGCAACTATATTGGAAACAACAGCCTTGACTCAGTTGATGGCCTAGACAGTTTAGTGAATAAGATGTGAATGGAATTTAGATGTCCAAAAAATATGAATCATTCAGTAGTTTCCCCTTCCCTTTACCTTATATGCTTTATTTCTTTATAATCACTCATCTGATGGCAGTTCTTCAATGTTCATGGCAAACCACCAGACTTTTCCAAGGGGGCGTGTGTGTGCATGTGTGTGTCCCATGTTTTTCCATGGAAACACTGCATTAAAAATATTTCTGGCAAAAACAAGGATATTTGCTCACAGAAGTGTAAGGAAAAGAACAAAATCTAGATACTTAAAAATGCAAAGCAAGGATGGAAAATAACTTCACTGTGATCTCTATAAGATGAATGTATGGCCATTATGAGGATGAACTAACAAAGAGCTAATAGAAAAGCAACCTGGCCAGAGCTAGCCATGACTAAGTCCTCACTGAAATTGGTGGAAACAAAGTTAGTCACAATAGATGAAATCCAACACTGTCAACCTTCCAGAGGAACGGACACTGCTGGCCAAATGTATTCCCCCTACCCCTGCAGTCTCCAGCACCACCTCCCCAAATCTGCTCTAGAAAGTTGGAAGAGCTTCCATGGAAGATTTGGGGTGGAGGGTTCAGGGAAGAAAAGAGGATAAGGGAAACATCACATCTGTTTGGTCAATTTTGGATGCTGCTCAATAGCTGGTGCATTCCCAAATAATCTGAGTTTCAATATTTTCAGAGGCCCCAGTCTTGCTACACTTATTTATGACATGCAATTAAGACACATAAATCCCAAATAAAACTTATCAATGGAAAAAAGGAGTTATGTTATCAATCAGTAAATAAATCTATCCTATACCTGTTTAGACTGAAAAAAGGAGTGGACAACTTGTAACATTCTATGCTGGTTAGGAAATGCTGGGAACTGTAGGAATTTTTTTCTGTCTGAACGTGAATGAAATTGTATTCTTGGACAGTATTAAGCTAGTTTGTGATCCTATTTAGTTACTCCAACAGCTCTGAAGCCCACCGGTGTTGCTGAAGGTATACTATGATGTGATGTAATGAAATGCTTACTCAGTCATTTCCCTGAGTCATATGTAACCCACGTCTGAGCCCAGTTCTAACTCTGGTGTTGTAACTTTAAAGCCTTTGATCCAGGTGACCTAAAGGATTGCCTTTGCTTACATATGTTTGCTCCAGTTTTAAAACCATCCTCAAAGACCTTCTCCAAGTGCCCCCTGCAAAAGAAGCAACAAGGAAGCATCCAGGGCAGAATCCGATGTATTTTTATACAATAAAAGTCCTTGCAGGCTGGGGAATGCTGGGACTTTTCTCCTGTAGAAACATGCATAGCATTGCATGCTTTATGTCACTGGGGACCTGGATGGATTACTACACACTATAAGCAGGTTGGGGAAGGCTCATGTTGATGAACTGTCATTGCATGAGAACAGTGGGGGGGAAAATGGATGGATTAGGAAGGCCATAAAAGGTATTAGGGTTTAGGAATGCAATCTGGCATTCTCCAGATGTTTTGGATCACTTCTCGCCATCCCTCACAATTGGCCAGACTAGTTGGGTCATATGGCAATTGTGGCGCTAAACATGTCAAAGGTATCTGTTTGCCTACTCTTACATTATGGCAATGGGAAATATTAACAATTTGTGATGATTTCATTGCTCCACCTACACGGTGTCTATAAGTTAAGCACTTCTGGTTTTGTAATGATGACAATGTACTAAGTCAACCTTTATCAGCTCTTATGAGTCACCACAGACTGGAAGAAGGGACTTTCTGTCACCAAACACAAAAGTGAAAGTAAACAAACAGATTAATTTGAAAAACCCCAAATCACGAATAAAATAGGTGCTTTAAGACATGCATTTATTCATTTATTTTGTTTTGTTTGTGGGGGGACTCCAGGCAAATGGGTAACACAATCAGGAATGCATAATCAATATAATTAATATATGCATACATTTTAGAATGGTATACTCCTAATTCAGGGCAAGGACAATTGATCATTTATCAAATAATTTAATTTTTAAGAAGATATTTGATTCCTGTATAACATTTGACATCTAGATTAGAATTATTTGAAATGATATGTTGTAAGTGCTAACACATGGAAACATTTAGTGAGAAAGGCCTTTCCAGCTAATGTTTCCAAGAGGCATCTAGAATTCTGTTCACAGAAGAATGCCTAAAAGAGATACATGGAAAGTATAACTTTTCCCGGCAAGAATACTTTCATGAGCACTATTAAGAAAGCAAGCACCAAGTGCCAGAACAGATTCAGGAAGAGCAGTGAATGTAGATGCCATAGCTGGCCCTAGATGTCTAGCCCAAATAAGACACCCCCTTTCCAGCCTTCCCTCACATGAGTCTATACCCTGTTGGCTGTTTTTACCCCCATACCACATTTCAGTCCCTGCACTCTGGCCAAGCTTACGGAAAAAAAGAAGAGTGGATAACTCCAGATAAAGGTAGAGACAATGCCACTTTGTACTCAGGTTTCAAATATCCAGTTGAATTCTGTCCCAGTATCTTTATTGGGCAGTTTAAGTTCAAGGAGTTTTATGAAAGAGTTAATTGTTAGGCATTCTCCATTTCTGCAAGCGCTAAGAGTCCAGTCAAAGTATTAGGATCAATCTACATGGGGCTTTTCCCTCATCATTGGAAAGACTGTGCTGTTTATGTCCTTCTAGCATGGATTTCCTCAAACTGCTTTTGTCACTTTTCTCTGTCCTGCAGTTTCTATTAAGTATACATTCTGGTATGTGCTGACTTCACAGCACCATCGCTTCTGCTGGGAAGAGTGACTTTGTCCAAGGCACCAGAGTTCACAACATAGCCTGCTGCCTCTATCATTCACCTTCCGCATGGGTGGGCAGAGGGCTTCTTGTAAAGGAAACAGGGCTTGTCCTTTCGGTCACCTTCACTGGTGAGGGGCGTCAACAGCCATGTCAGGTGAAATCCTAGACATATTTAGTCTGGGCATTCCCTGCCCAGCATAGCTATTTGTGGAATAACCCATGGTGCGCCAACCGATAATGGAGCTCACCAGGGCCTTCCCCACAGCCTCCCCTCAGTCCTCCCACTGGCACTCCGGGGGACTTGGCTTGCGAACCCCTCTTATCTCCTCTGCCCATTCAGATAGTGCCTCTTTCAGGGACCACCACCATCTTTTACCTTTTTGCTATGTTTCCCAATGGCAGCCTGCCAGCGTTCCCATGCAGCACATTAGATGGCTGTCCCTGATTCACCACCTTTTTATTATTGTTCAGGAACCAGAAATGTGTGCGTGCTCATGCGTGTGCACACACATGCACTTTCTCTTGCTCTCTCTCTCTCTCTCTGTCACACACACATACAGAGAGAGAGAGAGAGAGAGAGAGAGAGAGAGAGAGAGAGAGAGA
>NW_025335798.1:25068213-25179831 GCF_004798865.1 Varanus komodoensis
TCTCTCTCTCTCTCTCTCTCTCTCTCTCTCTCTCTCTCTCTCTCTCTGAGAACTTAGTTATCTTACTTTTGTGTATGTGTGCTGTGTATGCACAAGTTTGGATTGTTCAAATGAGCTTATACTTTCTCTTAGAATAATTTTTTCAGTGGTCCTTCACAAGTATACAGGCTGGCTCTGTGCAGTCTCACATTGATAATTTCCTTGTAATTGCCAGCTTCGCCTTCTCACTTCCTTTGACAGCTGCCACATACAGGGAAACAGATGCGTGGTTCTGTGTTCTTACACATTTGTGTAAGGCTGGTGGGGATCTATTTGTGTACTCTCGGCACACTGGCAAAAGGGGGCTCTGGAGCAGGGTAGTGACTGGGCAGGGAGAGGAGCTAGGCCGGAGGGACACGGACTCAAGAGGGGTTGCCACACAAAGGAGCCTGGGGAACGGGCCGGGAGCAGGCTGGATGGTGGGGCGGGGAAGGAACCACATCACAGCAGCCCATACACAGTTGTGTATTGGGAGAAAAGTGGGTTGGCAAAGGAGCAACCAAACCACCATGGCTCATGCTCCAGGTCGGCTCTAGTACGATATGCAAACCCATCCAATTTGGGAGAGGGTACGCGAGAACAGACTGTGGCGCACCGCAACTCATTCCTGCTTTTCTCGGCTCTTGCCTCGACAGATTTTCATTTGCAAACTTTGCCGCTGAAAAAAGAAAAGCCACTGCCATCAGTGCCTTCGTGACCTCTATTAATTTTGGAGCTTATTTTTGGTCCCTCTTTTTTTTATACAAGTTTATTGGAATCCTTCTGGATTCTTAGCCTAAAGAGGGTGTAGTAACTTTTACATGGTTTCATGAATTATAGACTACAAGACATTTCAAAGCTGAAACAAAATTCTGCTGTATTCCCATAACTCGACTAGTAAAATAACTCACGTTTAATAAGTATAATACTCCCATTTTATTCTTCTGCTGTACCGTTAAAGGAGAGACACCATGGTTCTAGAAAAGAAGGCTTTGCAGCAGTAAATTTAAATTGGTTCAGACTGAGGGCCAATTTCAACTGTGAAGGAATTCTTGCGGGGAGGGGACTGCAAGGAGGGATTGCCAATGCAAAAGGGGTGGGGCAAAACACAAAAAATCAAACCCAGCATATTTTAAATTATAGTTTTATTGCTAGTAATATGTCCTTGAAGCTCACTGGATGACTTTGGGCCAGTCTCTGCCTCTTAGCTTGTCCTACCCCACAGGCTTTTTATGGGGATAAAATGTGGGGTGGGGAGAATGATGTAAGCTGCCTTGAGCTCCTGCAAGGGAAAAGAGAGGTGATTAATTAATTGATTAATTTTAAGTGGAGGCATTTCTGCCTTTAAGAATGGGGTGGGAAAACCATGCAAGTGCCTGGAAATTATCAGATTAATGGTGGTCAGGGAAAAGAGGGCATAGCCATCTAGAAGGACCCTGCATGCCAGACGAGAGCCCCAGATTGTCTGGATCTGGCCCACAGACCTCAGGCTCACAGCTCTACTTTAAAGTAGCTGCACAGCCATTTAGCCTGCCTTCTTTATTCTCCTGGAACTCCAAACAGGAGTTGTGCAAAGTTTTGATGTTCCCATGGTAGTCTTTCCACCATGGAAAGACCAGGGTCTGGAAAGGAAGCTATGGAATGAGCTGCTCCAATAAGGGTGCTGTGCCTTGGAGAGTTTCATCGGACTCTGAACTCCAAGGCTGATGGTCATCCAATGCAGAGTGAGAGAGTGGCAGAGGCGATATCCCACTCCTCCTGCTGTGCATTTTCTCAGCTGTTTTTAGCTGTGTAGTTGGGGAACTTCGGAGGGGGAAAGAAGGAGGCTGCTCAAAATACAGGATACAGTATATCCAACCACCCCACACACTGCACGCTACCAGAGTTCCCAGCCTTCATCTGGTGCACCCTTTGCATGCCTGCTGCAAGAGGGGAGAGGGCGCAAAGTGCAGATTCCCAGCTCCCAGGTCAGAGCACAGTCTTCATCCTCAGATCTGTGACTCTACACTATCCTATCGCCCTCCCAGCACTGTCTAGGGGGCCATAGGATTGCTTCTTCTGCAAATGTATAACTGGAGCAAAGGCTGTATGGCAGTATCTTCCTCATTTAATTTCGCCACAAATATCGTACTTTGTCCAAAGTTCAGTCTTTAAATCCACCAAGCTTGCAATCTTATGGACCAGTGTGTGGGAATATCCACTGGCTACAGCAGGACATCCATTTGAGAAATATGTGAGGGATTGCTCTGTGGGTTCGGTACTTCATATTGCCAAATTCACTTGGCAAGTCATTTGTTTGTTTTTCAAATAAGAAGTTCTTTTGTTTGCCCCTGAAGTGCTATAATGGTGGGAAGACTAACCATAGGCTAAATGAACAATGCTCCCCTTGATTGTAGTCAACATGAGATCACAGTCATAGAGGACAAAGGAAGGTCTTTGTCCACAAAATGCACTGCACCACGGACAGCCAGCTATGAGCTCTTGGGCAGATCCAGCCTCAATACTGACTTGACTTTCATCAAGATTAAATGTTTGCCCCAGTTCCACTTGTAAAGGTTTGTGGCTGGCTTGAGAACATGTGCCTCGTGTGCTTTGGAGATGGGTAAGTGGAACGGCAACAATATACGGTCCCACTTGTCTGCACTAGACAAGCACTCATTCCCACTCCACTCCACCCCACCTAATCCTAACCCCAACCCCATCCCATTTCCCTTTTTTTTCCTTTTCCAAAAGAGAGCTTTTCTACAGGAGGCTGCAAACAAAACTTTGATCTCAGAACTCAGATTCAGAGCTCTTCCAAAAGAACATTTCCTTTCCTGGTTTCCCACTGCATAGCCTCTAGGTAGTGCTGTGCTGTAGCAAAATAGCACAACTACACAGGTAAGAAAATAACTTCTGCTGGCAGAAGCAAAACAGACTGTAAAAAACAAACCAAAGCAAAATAGACAGACAAGACAGGAAGGTGCTCTAAAAAAAAAGAAAGCTGAAGTAAAACTGAAGCATCACAATGTCATCTAATAATTCCATAAATAACCATGAAAGCAACAAGTGCACAATAATGCCGCATATAGAAAAGCTCTTGACACAAAACATTGCATGGTTCTTGAAGGTAACTGACCATATTCAATTCTCATTTGGTCGTTCTGAGGAAACTTTGCCCTCTAAGGCTTTAAAACAAACACTCCTCTTACAAAGCTCAGGATTGCCTTTCTCTTTTTTCTCAGTGATCTTGTCAGCACCCACTAGCTGATTTTGCTATTACAGGGATTGAGTCTGGCCTCTTGTGAAACTCGAATGTTTTGTTATGGAGTCCAGCCATTCAGAATTGGATCCATTTGTGCTGCAAAACAAAGCAGGTGTCTGGACTGCAGACTGGAGATCAGGGCAGCTCCCAAGGAAACAAGAACAGGCCATTCCTGCATGATGCAGATGACGAATTAGAAGGAGCGGTTTCGGTCTAGCTATGTCCACTGCTGCCCCCATTTTGTTCAAGGTTCCTTTTCCCATCACACTGTTTCAGTACTGGAAGAAAGGAGTGATGCCAAAAAAAAAAAAAAAAGGACACGGCTTAATCAATTCAAGTTGCAACAACCCAGATTCAGGCTAGACATCAAGAAAAGCTTTCTCACTGTTAGAGCAATACAACCATGGAAACAGCTGGCTAGAGAGGTGGTGGGCTCTCCCACACTTTCTTGTTAGTCATGAAGTCGTGTCCAACCCATCGCAACCCCATGGACAACACTCCTCCAGGCTTTCCTGTCCTCCACCATCCCCCGGAGTCCACTCAAGCTCACGCCGACTGCTTCAGTGACTCCATCCAGCCACCTCATCCTCTGCTGTCTCCTTCTTCTTTTGCCATCTATTGTTCCAAGCATTTGGCTCTTCTCCAGGGAATCTTTCCTTCTCATTAGGTGGACAAAGTATATGAGCTTCACCTTCAGTATCTGAAGGATCAGTATCAGTTGCCTTCTAAAGAGCAGTCAGGGTGGATCTCCTCTGGGACTGACTGGTTTGATCGCCTTGCAGTTCAAAGGACTCACAGGAGTCTCCTCCAGCACCACAATTCAAAGGCCTCAATCCTTTGGCGCTCAGTCTTCCTTATGGTCCAGCTTTCACAGCCATATATTGCAACTGGGAAAACCATAGCCTTGACTATACGCACTTTTGTTGGCAGGGTGATGTCTCTGCTTTTTAGTATGCTGTCTAGATTTGCCATAGCTTTCCTCCCCAGGAGCAAGCATCTTTTAATTTCTTGGCTACAGTCCCCATCTGAGGTGATCTTGGAGCCCAGGAAAATAAAATCTGTCACTACCTCCATTTCTTCCTCATCTATTTGCCAGGAAGTGAGAGGACCGGATGCCATGATTAGTTTCAAGCCAACTTTTGCGCTTTCCTCTTTCACCCGCATCAAGAGGCTCTTTAGTTCCTCGCTAGAGACATTCAAGAAGAAACTGGGCAGCCACCTGAGTGGGATGGTGTAACGTGGTGCCCTGCAACACCAGGGGGTTGGACCCGATGGCCTCCTTCAAACTCCACTATTCTATGATTCTATTATTTTAAGCCTTAGAAGCAAAGTAACATGCAACTGAACGCAGTAAATATTTCCATTCTGGAAATGATGTCAATTATATTTTAGATCACCTAAAGGAGGACCTGAGTGTGATGCAAGATACATCGGAACCATTTTCCTTCACTGAATAAAGCATCCTTTTTGAATATCCCTTTGCTTTTAGCATCCCTTGTGGGGATCCCTTTTGTGGTTGGCTTCGAGAAAATGGAAGGGGCAGCTTCTGGCCAGCCCAAGCATTCCAGAAGGTATTGTAATCCTTTCCCAGATGAAATACAGCATACTACGTCGGGCAGGAGTCGGCAACCTTAAACACTCAAAGAGCCATTTGGACCCGTTTCCCACAGAAAAGAAAACACCGGGAGCCACAAAACCCTTGTGACATGAAGATAACACTGCATATATCGTTTTTTACCTTTATGCTATGTATAAAAAAAATAGTGTGTTGCATTTATGAAATCAATGAACCGCTACAGAGCAAGCAATTTTTATTCCTGCATGCAACAAAAACATTTTGAACTCCGAAAAAAAGACGCTGGATTGAAGGTTACTTTCAAATAAAATACTCAATGTCTATTTGAGTCCTCCTCGTATTTATGAAATAAAAAGCCAAACTTAAATTATGGTTTTTGCTCAGATCAACCTTCCGCATCAGTGCAGAAATGGCTTTTTTCTCTCGTCTCCATCTGGATATTTTTCAGCAAAGGCTGTGTGTTTATTCTGGAAATGTCTTGCAATATTCAACTTTTTGTTGTTTGCCCATTTCTCAGCACATATTAATCATACTGGTAAACCAGTCTCATCAGCAGTGAAAGCAAATGAATCTGCCCATGTACCATTAAACATTCTGTTTTCTTCAGAAATGTTTCTTTTCTTGAATTTGTGCATGGTTGGCCTACCGGGGGTTGAAAAGCTCAATAAATCATGTGCCAGGGGGTGTTGCACATTGGCAGTTGTGACGCATATTTTGGGTGACGGAGCCGCAGCAGAGGAATGAAAGAGCCACATGTGGCTCCGGAGCCGCAGGTTGCTGACCCCTGACCTAGGGGTTATCTGCCCCATTCTGCACTTCCCACACAAGGGGCAGATCAAACCTCTGCACCAAAGGTTTCCCACCTCTCCTTTAGCATCTGCCAGGAACTGAAAATCAGGAGTGAAGAACTTCAGACCCATGGGCCAAATTCACTACGCCTGGGACCCCAATATAGCCTGCCCGGTTCCTAGTTGGTCACCTCTTATTTCCCAGATGCAACCATCTTCCACCCCAGGTGCCAGTCATTTCATCATTTCCTGGCTATGTGCACAGGTTTTTCCCCCATTTTGAAAAGTATTAACTAAGGCTTAATTACTGACATTAAGCTAAAATGAGCTGGTATGTTTGGCTCCATCCACCAAAGAAAGGTGACCCCAAGATCATCCCTGGAATAGAATCCAGCTTCTCGATGAGAGAGGTAAACGCCCCCCTTGATGGGTTCTCTCATAGCTCCACTTGATGTTTAATATAGTCAAAAACTTGGAGGAGGCACACCAATTGTGTCTAAAAAGTACAGATGATACCATATCCAAGGTGGGTGAGTTGACAGTACTTATGAGGACAGGATCACAATCCAGAATGAGGCCAACTAGTTGGAAGGATTGCCAGAAATGAATAAAATGAAGCAAAATAAAGGCAAGCATAACAGAAGACTAACCAGAGACCACTGCCATCATCACTTGAGGAATGTCTTCCTTTCTAGCAAAAAGGAAACGTTTGTGGAGTTTTACAAGTCTTCTGTGTATTATCATCACATAGGAAGCAAGCATCATCATTTTTAAAATGTTGCTTAAATGGCGGGATGTAGGGGCTTATTCCAGTGTACACAGAATTAATTAATGAGAGAGTGCTATGCACAGCTCCAGTCAATTTTATTTTTAAACAAGATATGAAGAAACTGGAAATAATTCCTAGAAGAGCAAGAACAGTATATGATCATTGGGTAGTGGGAATGTTACATATGAGAAAAGACAGGAGGAAGTGGGTTTAGATGAAAGAAGAGAAAATTATATGGGACCAATGCTGTCCTCAAGGGGATGGGTGGGAAGGAGAAGGAAAGCCTGCTTTAAAAAGTATAATGGTCATTTTTTTTTCTCCTTCTCCTGTTGTAGAGATGATGGGCATAAATTCAGAACATTAAGGATGTTTCCAGGTGAGGTTTTTATAGTGCCCTTGCCCTGCTCTATTCATGGATTTTTGTGAGGGAAACAGATGTTATAGTTTTCCACTTAGAACATCCCCTCCAATATTTTCCCACCTGTTTTTCTACTTTTTTCTCTTATCGAAACCCATCAGGGAAGCAAAGATAGAATAATTGCACAATGAGTTCTGGTGATTAGCATGAAGATCCCTCTGCCTGGAAGCACCCTAATGCTGGCCAAAGTTTGTATTTATTGATGTTGACAAGAGGGGCTTTTCTACCCAAGGCTATTAATCTTCTTCATCTACTTTTGATTCCATAGCAGAATTGGGATCAGCCTACAAAGAAGCATGTCCTTTCCTGCTTCTCAGATACACAACCTCTAGGACGCACCATGCTTTAGGAGAATAGTGCAAATGCATAAGGGAAAAATGTTTGTTTTCCCTCTAAGAAAGAAATACCACAATTTCCTTGTTTAAAAATTAAACTGATTAGACACAGAAGTGAGACGGGGTTATGATCTTGTCTAAGGAACTCATAAACAAACATGATGATGGGTGCATGATCAAAAACCACATGTAGAAAAGCTCAAGAAAAGTGTGGGGGACCAAATCAGACTTCAAAACCCCAACCCCCCAAAAATGTCCATCTTAATGACCTGTTCTCTCCTTGCATGAAACTAAGGAATAAAAGGCATGGGTTCAAACATAAAAGAGGATAGCCTATTGAGTGCTGAAGTTAATGTGTAGCACATGTGTCAGCATAAGCAGAATGGCCATAGCAACTGCTGGCACAGTAGGTTTCCACAGAAAGCAGCACCCGCCAGCCGGTGCGATGGGCATGGCACAGAGGAAGCTCTGCTAGCACAATGCGATTTACATGAGGGATAGACCCAAAGAGGCCACAAAGCAGAACTAGTTGTGTGAGTAATGAAGGAGCCTGGAGTGAGTGATTCACTGAGGGATGAGACAGAATCTCCACCTCAAAGGGGAGTGGGCAACCACAGTCCTGCATAGGGTGTCACATTCAGTCTTTCATCAGCATCAGTCAGCATGTGCGATGGTTAGGGAGGACAGGAGATGAGATCCAACAAGATCTGGAAGGCCAAATGTTGCCTACCCTTGATCTGGGGGCTCTGGAAGCAGGTTGTGCAGCTAGTGGGATCCATTACATTAAGGGCACAGAGAAAAAGCCCTACAGCTCCCAGAATGCCCCAGCAAGCCATGAATGGTAGGGAATGCTAACAGTTTAGGACTTTGTCTAAACAGGTATAGGACTGTGCTATAAGTATACTGAATCCATGAAGAAGGCTGGCTCACCAGAACATCTCTGGGAACAAATTTATCCACATGTATGCAGAAAAGAGGCCTGCTGGCTGAGGCATGCTGGGACTTGCAAGCCTTTTTTCAGCCTAAATTGGCATAGGATTGCACATTTAGTGATGTATACAGTGATGATAGAGACAGAGGAACACGTCCCCTTTGACAGATAACTTTTTAGGTAAGCGAGGGCTCAGATGGTAGTCCACGAGGTTCTGTCTAATCCTTGGTTCCTACTTCATGACTCTTATTGACCAAGCAGATACCATTACTAACTTTGTTGCAATGGCTTTTTACTGTCAGTTAAGATTCATTAGGAGCAGTGTCGATCAGCTATTACAAATGTCTCTTCCAGTCACTTTAGATAATGTCTATGAAAATTAGCCAGTAGTTGTGGCACTTTGTGGTTTGAGATGATTACAGATCTTGTTGTTATAGCTGTAGTAAAGGCAATTTCAAAACACAAAAAATAAAATAAACACTGCCTTTTTCTGGCCACGTTGGGTAAACCTGTGGTTTGCAGGGGGGAGGGATGCCATTACGGAGGCAAAAATTAAGAGCCTGGCACAGTAAGGAATGACAGAATATTTACATAGAAACAGTTAATGTCTGTGGTGAAGATATGACCAGCCTCTGGTCTTCTCTTCCACACCCTGCCATGAGAGTCTACTCATTCAACTTTCTGCCTAAGGGGTATTTACTGTGGCTGCCATCTTAACTGGAGGCAAGCAAAAGTCTAGACTATCCATGCAGCAGTTCCAGCAACTGTGCCCAAGTCCTCCCCAGTACAGCCAGTTCTTAAGGCAAGGAGAGGGGTTTAATATTGTTCCATGCCTAGGAAGGGTTTCTGATGTATGGTCGTGTCTGACCTGAGGAAGGACTCGATGTCCTTGGGCATCAGACTGAGGAAGGTATGAGGAAAGAACATTGCCTTTGTCTGGTGGGGTGGTGGAGGGGTGCCAAAGTCTTCACGAAAACCAGATCAAAACTAATCCAGGTCAGAAAACATGTTATCCACGGTCAAAATTATGTTTTTCAAGATAAATATAAATTGAATCATGTTCTTAGCAATGTGCCATTCATTTAACAGATTTCTGTAATTAAATAAGCCATTGCAAAACCATGAACTCACGTTATAAGTACACTATATAAACAAGAATGGCTTCCAAGGTTTTAATAGCATGCACTAGAATGCGGCAGATTTTAGTTTAGGACTTTGCTAAAAGATTGACCTGATGGGCAAGGGCCTGACTTCTATTCAGACACTGAGAATACAACGTCTTGGAGATAAGAGGGCAGGAGGTGGGGAGCCAGTACCTTTGCTGGCAAGCTGGGCGTTAAGTCCACTTTTTTTCCCTTTCTGAATTAAGGTGTCAGCATGCATTTCATTTTCTTTTAGACTTGTCTATGTATGTGAAGTCAGCCCATCTCAACGTTTAGCATCCCATCTTTTAGTAGACAGGAAATGAGAACCTGTTGAATTCTCAACTGAAGGTTTGAAGGAAGAAACAGGAAATTCAGATTTCCTGAGAGGACCTTTCCAAATGAGGAGGAAGGGAACGGCAGGGTTTTTCCCATTTATCTCACATTCCTGCCCTAGACCCTCCTGCCACTAAAACCACTGCTGAAGTCACACTCTGCCTCAAGCCACAAGACATCTGTCACGCCATGAATCAGACACGAGGGTGTGGCTGGGAGACGGGGACATGAACTTTGCACCCTCCCACGAAAGGCCCTGTGTCTGTTCTGATGAGGCTCGAGGCCACCTTTTTGGCTCTGATCCAGATTTTATTATTTTATTTTATTTATTAAAACATTTTTATGCCGCCCCATTCGCCGAAGCCTCGGGGCGGCTCACAACAATAAATTAAGACAATAACAATTAAAATATATACATTAGAATAAAATAAGCCGCCCTGGCCAAATAAAATTCAATGGTATTAACATTTAAAATGCTGCTTAAATAAAAAGGTCTTCGCCTGGCGCCGAAAAACAAATAACGACGGCACCAGGCGGACCTCTCTGGGGAGCGCATTCCAGATAACGGCACCAGCAGCACAGGCTACATGTACAATGCCGTGTTTTATTCTATTTTGTCTTCTTGTTGAACCATCCTGAGACCACGGTAAGGGACTGTCTAAAAAAGTTTTAAATAAATAAATATGGCATGTTTATCACACCATTGCCTCATTCACAGAATTTTGCAGGGGCTCCAAGCATTGCTGGTAACGCCACCATGCTTTTCCACTGCTGCTTTTGCCTTTTTTCTTGCCTCAGAAAATCCACTATGGAGAATAAGTGCAATGCCTTCCAACTGCCAGCAAAAACAGCTTCCCATCTGGAAGCACTGACAGATACTGAATGGACAATACCTCCCACCAAAAGGGGGCTCCATCCAACTGAATGTGGACACAGCTCCTTCCCAAGATGGGAACCCGCTGGACTAGCCACCCACAACCTGTTATTCCCCCTCATTTTGGGCTTCAGCTCCCAACTGTCCCAACCACAGCCAGTGATGGCAAATGAAAGATGCTCTGTGTCAGATTTCTGTTGTGTCATGTTGAGCCACTGCTTCATGTCCTAATGTGGCCAATATCCTAATCTCATATTTGTGCAACAAATGAAGCCACGCTGACTTTTAGTGTAACAGTTGACAATAGTGGTCAATTTGCTATCAGCAGCACCTGGCTTAATCTCAACATCCATTTTAAATAAAAATATCTTCAGTGCATGATGAAATGTACAATTGTTTTCTTCTTATTAGTACAGTCATTACATTGTATTCCCCTATTTCTAAGCATCAATCTTTAAGAATATTGATGTGTTGGTAATTTAATCATTTGCCATAGCTCAGTTTATCCCCTGTTAAGAAATGCTTTCCTCTTTGTTGTTCAAAAATTACCTTTTCCCCAGCAATAACAACTGATCCATGACCGCCAGAAGCCGCAGCCAGATTTTGTTGAAATCTATTCACTTTTCACATAATCAAAAAGCAAGAATGTATGAAGTACCTTCTCATTTGCATATCAAAACATGTCTGATGGTTACAAGAGAAACATTAACATATTCAACAAGTCAACATTTAGATATTTGCTTTGGCAAATGAAGAATTAAATGTTCACTTGGATGCTGCGCAGACTTTGATCACTCATGTTAAGGAAACATCAGATGAGTCAGACTCACAAAACCCAGGGATTAATTTTAATTGTGAGCCATGCTGCAGCATGTACAATTGGAGCAGGCTTGCTGACCTCACAGATGAAAACCCTATTTAAGGTCTGGCAGCCAGATGTCCCACTAGAAAGCAAGCAGCTGCTAGCAACAGTTGTCCAGACCCTTTCGGCAGCGACTGCAAACTCTGACTGAAGCTATGATTGCATTAACTTTCCTCTTTGCCCTGCTGTGGGACAGAGCTCTTGGATGGGGATTCAAGGATGGAGTCCTGCACAACTCCATTTGGTTAGGTAAGAGTTTTGTTATTATTCGTTTCAATTGATAAGCACGAGGCTGCAAAAATAGTCACCGTTTCTGACATCACTGCCCAAAGTCTCGGATCTTGCCAATGAGGCAACATCTCTCTGCAGGCTTAGCTAAAGAAGGAATATTTTACACATTTGGACTAAACATTCTTTTATTTTACTTTTGAAAAAAGACGCAGGCATTAATTTGTGAAGAATGCCTCTGAAATAGGAGCCAGGAAAGCGATGCTATCTGAAAGTCTGAGCTATACAGAAAGCTAGAGCTCGAAATATGTGGCGGTGGGGGGGAGATAAAAAGAAACAGCTGTGCAAGATACAGATAAGCCTTCGTGAAACTCCAGGATACCCTGTATAAAAACACTTTTTGGGGGGAAAGACATGAACTGCAAAAGAACGTTTTTTTCAGCATTTCAGCATGGTTGGACCTCCCCTTTCCCTGTATCCGATTTCATGCGCTCTTCCATCTCTTTGACTTAACGGTTTGCCTTTCTTATCTTTCGCTTGCTGCATCCGTCTGCTTGTGCTGGAACCACAGAGCCTCCCATCAATTGTGTATGACAGCCTGGCAGTAACATCTCGTCCTCCCTGGGTTTCAGCTGGCATGTGGCTGGGTCATAGATTTAAAGCACAGAGATCCCTTGTTTCCCTTATGCTCCCTGTTGGACTGTAACAGAGAAAGATATGCCTCTGACAGGGCATTCCATGCTTTTACCAAATTGCTATTCCTTTCCAGAGGGTAGCCGTGTTAGTCGATCACAGCAAAACCACCAAAGTCGTGCGTGACACTGTAAGGCTAATAAATTTGTTCTGGTATAAGCTTCCATGAGCCTTTTATCATATGGATGGAGTATTATAGATGCACAGTGGGTAGAGTGGGGAGGGAAGGAAGAATAGGAAACAGTGATGTGAGAAGGAAGTACAGACAAGCACTGGCAGTGGCAATCACGCTATCAGCAGCAGTCATTCACAGTGTAGTCACTGCTCATCATATAAACATCCTGAAACTTGGCAAGTCAATTAACACATGTAGGCTGATTTTAAATATCGTGTGCGTTGATCCAAGCTCATGAATGCTGCTGCGGGAGTAAATCTGTTCCTCTGCAAGGGATCCCAAGACTTCAGGCCAAATCCAGTGGCCTGCTTCCACCCCCGCCAATTCCCCTCTGCCTCACCGGTTCCCTTCAGCACATGGTAGGCACCGCTAACCCTGTGCAATGGTGACTTAGTGCTTCTGGGGCAAGTCCCAAAAAGATGAAACTTCATCACGGAAGGATGCAGATCAGCAGAACTTGCATGAGGGAGCTCCACTGGCTGCTTCCAGAAACAAGTGTTTCTGCTCACTTGGAGGCTTCCCCTAGGAAGCACTTCATCTCCCTTGCACACACGCTGGGCCCTCTTGCACAATGGAATTAGCAAGGCATCCCACTAGTGCACGGGAACTGATGGGCTGGGAAGAATCAGAAAGGGCATTTTGGTTGTGCAGAAGGCAATGCTGATATTATGTCTCGGGGAGGGTGAAAAGGCACGCTTTCAGCATGAGAGACCACCGGCTTGGAAAGCTCCAACACTCTGACTTCACAGAGTTATCAGCAGACTTCACACTGGGTTCATATAAAAAGAGTGGGACAGAGAAAGCTCTTGCTTCGTTACTAACATTGCGTATAAGAAATCAGTTCTGTTATTCAAAAAAGGCCATGTCATAAGGGTATTTGAAATGTATAGTGGAAGGAAGGAAGGAAGGAAGGAAGGAAGGAAGGAAGGAAGGAAGGAAGGGCATGTCTCCCATACATTGCAGAAACACTCTATAGCGATTTGAAACTAATGGGACCTCTCCAGTGCGTGCTCCTGCAGTGACTGTTTTTAAAAAGCATCTGTGTATCCACAACATTTCAAGTGACTTGTTTGTTTAAAGCCGTTTTTCTGTCTTGAGGTGTGCAGGAATTCCTGGTTCCTTCTGAACCTAAACAAACCAGTTCCACTGGGAGAAGGAATATATTGAAAAGAATGAGTTAGAACATAGCAGTAATGCACATGCTTAGCATGAAGACCACCCCAGGATCTTCCTCGCCTTTTCCACTTTAAAGAAACTCTTACAAATTATGTACATATTGCTGTGATGTATGTATACCATTGAGCCCTGCTGCATTTTTTGTTGCCACAAGAAGACAACATGGTGCAAGTTCACACAACACTTTAAGCCTGAGACCCCCACTGATGATCGCACACAGCATGGATTCTCAGGCAGCCCCGTCACCCTCCTCCCCTCTCACGTGAATCCCAGGGAGCAGAACAGGGAGGAAAACTACCTGACAAGTGCCCACACAGCACGTGGGGCAGCTGTCAAAGACTCCCCACTGCTGAGCCTCGGAAAGAGGGACGGCTTCGCAGTGGCAAGGAAGAGCCACATGCCACTTAGACTCCTCTGAAGGTGGCCCAGCAGATGCAGTTGCAGATGGTTCTCACCCTTGTCACTCATCACCACAAGCAACAGGGCATGTTCTCCAGGGCCTCCTTCCGAGGAGATGCTGCAGAACATCGGTCCTCCCCTCATCTTCACTGACACCACAGTGAATGACAGGTGCATGTTATATTGGACCTCTAGTAGACGCCCACATTTGTCCCCCCTCTACCCCTCCCCCTTCTGTCCAAGGACAGAAGCAGCAGCCATCCTGGACTAGAGCACCAGGACCAGGCGTGATGGAGGTGAAAAGAGAACCAAGGCTTACTCAAGCAAGATTCAGACACTCACTAGGATATAGCAGGGCCAGAGGTGAAGGCAGAGTCAGGAACAAGCAAGGGCCAAGTATCTAGCAAAGGCAGGAAGAGGCTAAAGTCGACACACCAGTGAAGGCTTGCAAGACGGAAGGCAGCCACCACTAAGACCCCTGTGATCTTCCCTCCAAGTGGCAGCTCATATCCCTCTTCCTCAATGGCCACCTATTTCTCTGGCTGTGGCCTCCCAGGCTACCTGTTTCTCTCAGTCTCTGTCTCTCTCCTGCTGTGCAAAGCTACTGCCTGTTCCCTGGAGTAGCACTGTTGCTCTCGGGGAGCACTTCAGGAACCCTCCCCGCGGCTGCCCTGTTCTCTGCAGGCACGCCCAGCCACATACCCGCCTGTCCCGTGTCTTGCTGCACATGTCCACTCCACAGACACCCATGTGATTCCACACTCACCCATGCGCAGGACACTCATGCTGCCAGGGACTGCCTCCCCCTACAGCCAGGCACACGGAAAGCATCTGCATGTGCAGGGCAGGCCAAGGATGGAGGGAGTGCGCCCCGCCAGAGTGACCCCCCCCCCGGAGCACATGTGGGCATCTGCCTGGGAATGTTCTCCGGATGGCCACAAGGAGTATGCTTGTTGTGCAGCTGTGGTGGGGGTGGGGCGGCGGAGCTTGTTGAGAGTCCTAGTACAGCTGCCTTCGGAAGAGAGCGCTCCAGCTCCCTGAGCAGAACAAGCAGGCGTCCATTTCAAAGCACCGTTCCAGCAAAGGGCAGGGACCAGACAAGAGCACCAGGAGTGGCTACCTGCACAGTTGCTGCTGTTGGAGAAGGTACGGTGTGATGCCTGGCTGCTGCCATATTCCAGAGCTGCAGCTGGGCATCGGGAGGGCAGCACACAGACAGAGTGAAAAAGCAGTGTGCGGCAGCCGATTAGAGCATGGCTGCAGCTGCCTCAGTGCAGGGCGGGGGGGGGGGGGGGGAGGCAGCAGTGTCTGGTGCCAGTACAGCTGCTCTTGCCACCAAACATGAGTGCAGAAATGCAGAAGCTATGGAAAAACATTACAACTGGATTAACACCTAATAAGTAATGGTGAAGCATGGGAACCTTACAACTAACTGTTGTTTCTCCATGGGGATTCACGGAAACCACATTATGATGCTTCATGATGGTTGCTGAATTCACACATCATGACAGCCCATTCTTGTGTGGTTTCCGGCATGGCTTGTCATTATTTGTGAATACAGCATAGCGGGCTACTAGGGGAACTGCGCAGCTTGTGGATCATGGCAGACCCTGGCTGAGTTCACACATAATTCAGTTAAAGCCCATGGCATGGTTTATTGTGTTGTGTGAACCAGCCAGAGTGGTACAGCCTGGTCTCTGCATAACCATGGAGAAAAACAATGGTCTGTTCTACAGTGAACACAGAAATACCATTTGAGCATGGTTTCCATGCTGCTACCATAGAGTCCTGAGGAAAGAGCAGCCATTGCTGGAGGAAACATTTCTGCCTGCATTCTCTGCTAGATCTGCCTAGCAACAGTAGCATCAGCTCCAGCCACACTCTGAGTGGCTGCTCTGTGCTCCCTTCCATTTCTGCCTTCACATTGCCTTCCAGATGCCCATCTCTGCTTTGGAATATCGCTGGCCGTGAAAAAATGCATCATGCTGTGTCCAGCAGTGGCAGCCTTGGAGACAGCCGTGTTTGGCACTCGTCTCTGGTCTCTGCAGTGCACTCAAACACCGCTTGTGAACGGTTCTGCCTTTGCTTTTTTGGCAGAAGCATTGTGCCCCTCTCAGCAAAGTTGCCCCTGCACAGGAGGTGTGCATGGCCGACGTGCAGGGTATTGCCAACACGGCAAATGTCCCGTAAAGCTCCTGTCCTCCACTCTGGCTCCTGCCTCCTCCCCTGCCCCCAGCTTTTCCCTAGCATTCCTTGGGACTGTGAATAAACTGTTAGCTCCCCACTGCCTTCCAAACCACTGGGTGTGAGGTGCGGGAGAGCCATGCCATGATTTCCCAGGGCATCTGGGATGCCAGCCTCCTTCACAGCAGTGGCCGCCTCAGGGCCTCCTGCCCACCCTGCAGAGAAATGTGGGGAAGGTGGATGGCAAAGGCAGAGCCGTGCTGCTGGTGCTTCCACTCTCCTGCAGCCCCCAGCAGCCCTGGGACATTGCTGCAAGCTAGCCATGTGCATAGATGCGCAGGTGTCATGCCGCTGGGAGCAGGCAGTGCCACGTGTACTGAAGAGCTAAAGTGGGGCTCCTGCCCCTGGGCCTGGGTGCATGCTAGCAGGGGCCGGGGTGCTGTGGGACGGGGGGGGGGGGGGAGCATGCCGGCACAGCCGCAGGGCAGGAGAGCTCGCATCCCAGCAGAAGAGACTGCTAGCTTTGCTCACACCCGGCACGCTTTCTCTGTGGCCGAGCCGCCCTCGCCCTGCCCCCAAGTCCCCACCATGCTGCAGAAATGAAGGCATGCTTTGCAAGAGGGACGTGCTTCTTGTGGGGAGGGGTGAGGCGCAGTGCCAGAGGAAGCCGCTCAAAGCCCATGGGGGGTGCAAAGGCCAGCCGCCGCAGTGCATGATGGTGAGGGCAGAGGTGGGCGAGGGGCTCTGGGGGTGGGGCTTGGGCCACCAAATAAGGCTGGCAGTATCTGCGGCATGAGAGTGGGGAGGGCACAGCATGGCCCCACGGATGCTCTCCGTGTGCCTGGCTGCAGGTGGGAGGAAGCCCCTTCCAGATGCACAAGTCCTGCACACAGGGGAGGGGGAACACATCTGCATCAAGGGAGAAGGTGGGGTGGGTTGTACATGTATGTTGACATTGAATATGCAGTGCTACTCTAGTGAGTAAGCAATCGCAAAAAGAAAACCAGGAGCCCTTGGCTGAGGACATGCCCACGGGAGTGTGTGGACCAATCAGGGAACAGCAGACAAAGCAGGCAGGAGCAGTGCCCTCTGGAACTGAATTTCAGTCACAGGGACTGATGGGATACCCACCACCATTAGGAGGAATGATGGAAGAGGGTGGAAACAATTCAGGCGTAGAAGACACACAATTGTCTGAATCCAAAATTAGGTACAAAGCCATGCCACCATGGTAACCCAATGGCATGGTTTAGTGTTGTGTGAACACAGCCACTCTGATAGCCCTGCAATTGCAGTGACAAGCCGAACAATGACAAGGCTCATTCCGCTGGTTCTCCACCACCGAAGACCCGCAGAATGGATCCCTGTCAGTCACCAGAGCAACCGCTGAAGGGTCACCACAGTGAGCAATGGGTGGTGGGAGACAGAAGGTGGCAACCACGACACACCAGCCTCGCAAGGCCCATGAGGGACTTGAGGGGGGAGCACGCGATGGACATTGGCATCGCCACATGCTGCCTTGTCAAGCCCCAGGCCGGGCTGTGGGGAGGGGGCACTGTCTAGTGGCAAAGAAAGCACTGTGGGTGGCTGTCATGGTAGACACTTGGCCAAAGCAGCAAGACTCGCTACTGATTTCTCTGCACAATTTAGCAACCGCACGTTGGCTTGTTGTGTCCAGATATGGACAACACAGTATGCTCGGGGATGGCTACAAAATCCCACAACACACTATAACTTGTTGTGATGGCTTCATAGCCATAAAGCATCCAGCCCATGGGGAGCACTGGGTCTGGACAACATGCTAAGCCACTGTGACTTTGAAGCCACCGTGGCTTCGCATGTCTCGCCAACCCCTGTTGGGTTGTTGTTTGCTTATTTGCGGTTTGTTTGGATGTCTGAACCTAGAACCATGGCTGAACCCTGAAACAGAGGTGCCCAGCAAGAGCAGTATGGAAATGAGACTGCTCTCACGTCTGCCAAAATGGGAAAGAAACTAGAAATGGCAGGTGGGGGGAACTGGCTTGCTTGCACAGCTGCAAGATATTTCATGGCTAAACCATCTATGGTATGGTAAGTTCATGCACAACAACAGAACATGGCTTAACATAATGTGCAAATTCAGCCAATGACCTGGTTAACATGTTGTAAGAACCTAAAGGAAGCCCATGATGGATCCGACCAATGGTCCATCCCATCCAGCATTGTATTCACACAGTGGCAAAGCAGCTGCCCATAGAATCTTTTAAGGAGGATGTGTCTGCAACAGCTTCTGCTTAAGTTCCCACCAGCAGCTAGTTCAGACAAGTACCGTGCCTCCGATACTCGAGATTACATCTAGCCATCAGGACTAGTAGCCACTGACAGCCTTCTCCTCCATGAATTTCTCCAATCCCATTATAAAGTGCTCAAAATGGGTGGCCAACACTGCATCTTGTGGAAGTGAATTCCATAGTTTAACTGTGCACTTTATGAATAACTCCTTCAATTTGTCGTGACTCTCCCACCGATCAGCTTCATGGGTGATGCTGTGTTCTTGTATTATGGGAGAGCGAGAAAAATGTTTTCCATCCCATGCATACCTCCATGCACCTCTACCATGCCTCCCTTTGCTCACCCCTTTTTTCTAAGCTAAATGATATCAGCTGGCATAACCTTTCCTCACGGGCGAGTTACTTCAGCCCTTTAAATATTTTGGATGTCCTGTTCTGCACTTTTTCCAGCTCTACACTGCCTCTTTTAAAGTGTAGTGACCAGAAAGGGACACAGTATTCTAAGTGCAGTCATGTTGAGGATCTGTATAAGGACAGTATGATCTGCACAGTGTTATTTTCAGCTCCTTTCCCAATTATGCTTAGAGTTTGCCTTTCCACAGTAACCACACACTGGATTGACATTTTCATCAGGCTGTCTACCACAACCACAAGATCCCTTTCTTGGTCAGTCTGGTCAGTCGCCACTAACAGACCACAGCAGCTTATACTTGAAGCTGGGATTCAACTTCAAGTTTGCTCTAACATGCATTATTTCTTTCTGCTTACACTGAACCTCATTTGCCATTTTGATGCCCATTATCCCAATTTGGAGAGATCCTTTTGCAGCTCCTTAATACCCCTTTGGGTTTTAACCATCCTGAATAGTTTGGTGTCATTAGTAAACTTCACTTTTTAAACCCTGGGCTTTAATGAGAATGGCTTCATAATCCAGGGAAAGAATCATAGAAGAGTAGAGCTGCAAGGGGCCAAGAGGCCATCTGGTGCAACCCCTCACTCAGTGAAGGATGCCAAGTTAAATCATCCCCAACAGATGGCTGTCCAGCTGCATCTTGAATGCTTCCGGTGTGGGAGAGCCCACAACCTCCCTAGCTAATTGGTTTCATCATTGTATTGCTAACAGTCAGAATTTTTTTCCGTGATGTTCAGCAGGAATTCATCTTCCTGTAACTTGAGCACATTATTCTATGTCCTGCACTGTGAGATAACTGAGAAGAGATCTTGACCCTCTTCTGGGTGACAACCTTTCAAGTACATGAAAAGTATCTCCTCTCTGTCTTTTCTTCTCAAGACTAAACATGCTTGATTCTTCCAATCTGTCCTCATGGGTCTTTGTTTCTAGTCTCCTGATTATGTTTGTTGCTGTCTACTGAATCTTCCACTGATAAACTATCAATTTATCTGAATCTTTCTTAAACTGCTGTGCTCAGCACTGGATACAGAACTCATGATGAGACTTAACCAGTGCTAAGTAAAGGGTGGGAGGGAACACTCATAATTAACATTTGAAAGTAATACTTGTTTAAATGCAACCCAAAATAGCATTTGCCTTTTTTTACAGCCACATCACATATTCATTTCATATTCAGCTGCTGATTTACAACAATTCTGAGCTCCTTCTTGCTTATAGTATTATTGAGCAAACTATCCCCATCTTCTTACCAAGCATTTAGTTTCTTTTTCCGGGGTGCAGAACTTGGCATGTTTCCCTATTAAATTTTGTTCTGTTGTTTTCAACCTACCAAGACCATTTTGAATTTAGTTCCTGTCTTCCAGGGTGTTAACTATCCAACCCAATGCAGCATTTCCTGCACCTCCCCTTTCAAATAATTAATGAAAATGAGGTAGAGCTCTGACCCGGGACTGAACTCTGTGGTACCCCTCGTGTTACCTCTTGCCATCCTCACTGAGTAACTGAACCACCATTTCTTTCCTCTTTTATTATGCACATATTGGAATAAGGCTTTTTGCAGTTTTTAGGATCCCTTTGCTAACCTCGGCTCATTCTTCTCTTCAGCCTTCCTGACACCCACCCACAATTCTGTGCTACCTGCTGGTTCCCTTCCTTTGCAGGCTGGCCTCACTGCCTCCCACTTCCTACACATGTCCTTTCTGTTCTCAGGTCATCCCTAAACATTTCAGCTTCTGTTGTCTGCTACCACATTTCATGTTGGAATTATCGATGCTCCATTCCTTGGTTGCTTGCTATAAAGTGAGAATGAGAAACTCTGGCTGTCTGTGCTGCGACGAGCTTTAATCCTGCAGGTATAGACCACCCTTTCTAGATCAGGACTGAATGGGGGGGGGGGGGGAGAAGTGGGAGAATATGCCTACGCTAGGGTCCCAATCCATATGATGACCCCTATACTTAATCTAGAGTTTAAAAGAAAGGAAAAAGTGTTGGCTTTTCTACATGTGGCACTTGTTTTGCACTTGTGATCCCTCCCTTGTAGAGGTTTGTGGACTCCTTTTACAAAACCTTTCCAGAGTTTTCCTGACATTTTTCTGTAATTTTTATCATGGAAACAGTCTATTATTTTTTAGATGATGCCATGTTTCTCTATAAAAGGCTAGTGTATTTTCACAATTCCTCTCTATACTACTATGCTATATGCCTTGCTTTGTGCAATGGAACACACAGGAACCTATAGAATACACCTCATATAAAGGGCACTCTATTCCTCCCACAAAAAATAGAAGAAGAAACCTCTGTAAAGTGCTGGGCTTTATTCTTTATGATGAGAAGTCCTCTATCTTTGATAAGGATCGAGAAAATTCCCCCTTTCTCCCCGCACCTACTCACATACGCACAGGCACGTGTACACAGAAGTCCATACCTTGTCGGTTTTGTAACACCAGCTTTCAGACTGCTAAACGTGTATGTTAGGCTCTCATGTCATAATGAAGTAGGGGTGTGGGATGCCTCTGGTCAGTTTCAGCCATTCAGCGGCACCCTCGTACTTCAGATACTGGCCCTGTTTGGACATTCACCAAATCCAAACCTGGCTCACCAGGTTGTGGCAGATTGCCATTGCGACGCAGGTCTCCCTTGCTCCTCCGTTCTTCTTTTTTCTTTGTACACCAGCTTGAGCATAGGCAGCCTCGCTTGCCCATTACATCCGTGCCATGTCATGTGATCATCAAAGATCTGATCTCATCTGAGTGGTAAGATGCCCCACCACTAAGATGTGTGTGTGTTCACACATAACACCAAGCAAGGCCACTCAGTAACCGCGTGGCATGGAATCTTATCTTGCATCCTGAGTTCACACAATTGCATGGTACCATCTCAAAAGCAGTTTCCCTGTGTCACCCTCTTCCTTCCAAATGGTAGTACATATCCCATCAGCCCCAGTGGCTCAGAATCAATCCCAGGGTGCACCACACTTGCCTGACTCTTCCTCACTGGTTCACATATTCTCTGGGTGTGGCCTCAACTAGCTGCCTTTTTATGTGTGCTTTTTTCCCTGCTGTTCTGCAAAGCTACTGCCTATTCATGGGAGTAGCGCTGTTGCTCTAGAGGAGCACTAATGTGCAGCACCTCCAGCCACATACCCACCTGTCCCCATCGCTTGCTGCCCATGTGCCCACTCCACACACACCCATGTGCGGACACACTCATGCTGCAAGGGAATGCCCCTCCCTGCAGCCAGGCACATGGAGGGCGTCTGTGTGTGCAAGCCAGGCCAAGGGCAGAGGGACTGCGCCATGCCAGAGTGACCAGCCCCTGGGAGCACATGTGGGAATCTGCCTGGGAAAACTTTCTGGCTGGCCACAAGGAATGTGTTTGTTGCGCAGCTGTGGTGGTGGGTGGCTGGTCGACAGCCCGCAGGAATGCCTTGGGACAAGATGGGGCGGTGGGGAGGGTGGCTGAGAGGGCAGGCGGCCTGGGTTTCTCAGGGACATCACCCTGATGGTTCTGCCCGTGCACAGCCAGTGTGCTCCTCTTGTGCAAAGCTGCCTTTGCAAGAGGAGAGCATGGGCAGAACAAAGATACAGCTATTTCGAAGTGCTGTGCTATCAAAGGGCAGAAACCAGACTGAAGCACTAAGCACAGCTGGTCCAGCAGTCGCTGCTGCTGCAGACGGTGCGGCACGAGGCCCCAACTGAGACCCCAGAGCTGCAGCTGGGCATCAGGAAGGCAGCATGCAGGCAGAAAAGCAGCATGAAGCCTCCAATCAGAGCACAGCTCAGCAGCCGCTAGGCCGACCAGGACAGCGAACAATGGAGGCTAGAGTGTCCGCTGCCACCACAGCCACTCCTGCCACCAAACTTGCTGGCAGAAGGGGGGCAACTGAATTCACACGTAGCAGCAAGCAATGCTGAAACGTGGAAACTTTAGAAGAAACGGTTGATTTTCCATGGGGATTCAAGGTAACCAAATGTGCCACAGTTTACCATACTTACTGAATTGACGCATCATGTCAAGTCATTCTTGCCATGGCTTGTCATTCTGTGTGAATGTAGCCTGTGTAGAAAAAAGCATTTTTTTCTTCTTTTTTGAAAAATCAAAGGCAACTGTGGCCTGAAGGAGTCCCACAGTTCATCCACACAGAGAATCTTTCCAGCCCTCACTCTCCAGTTTACCCCCAAAGCTTCTTTTTCCCACTAACACAATGTAATCATGTGTGGTAGCTTATAATCTTGCCCCTGCATTTTAGTCTTTTTAAAGCCATTTTAATCTGCTGGTTTCTTAAGTTTCTGTTGTTTAAAATATTTTGCTCAATTGCTGTTTTTATTGCTATTGTTAGCTGCATTGGGATTTTTCTTTTAAATTGAAAAGACAGGTCATATATAAATAAACAAACTAACCCAAATGAACTTTTGCCACACACTGTAAAGGGGAAAATTACAGCAGCCCTGGGACAGCATGTCTCAAATTCAGCAAGGCCAATATAATATTACACCCATTCCATCTTATGCGAACTGGCATGCAGGAAAAGGAGTAAGAAGTTCTTGGAAAGTACAGGAAAGAAAGAGGGGTGGGTAGAACTCTAGGGATAAGAAAAATGCTTTTCCTAAACAGGTTAGCTAAATTCAGGCATGGTTTTAACTCCATCCTAGCCCTTTTAGATCCAACATACAGTGTATTCAAACAGACATATTCAAAAGGAAGGATCTCAGGCCAGATCAGACAAGACCAAACAGATAGCAGCAATCATACAATAGCCAGCATAACAAAAACAAAGATCTCTCTCAGATCAAGCACCTTCACCACATCAAATGCTTCTGATGGAATGATGCTTTATTTTGGACCTCTAAAAGTTGGTAGGGAGAGGAGAGAAATTGGACTCCATGTCAATAGCTAGTTGCTTCAATGCCTAATTATGCATTTTCTCACAGACAACAATCACAATTATCCCTTTTAACTGTACTTTTCAATGGAGATATTTGTAGCCACTAGAAAGGAAACTGTTAACAGGCTGTATTATTATTTCTTGCATTTAGATAACTCATTTCCTCCATGGAGTTTTAGATGGCATATATGATTCTCTCCATGTATTTATTTATTATATTTTAGCCCATCTTTTTTTCATTCAAGGCAGCTTATTATTTGTTTGTTTGTTTATAACTTTTGTATTCCACCCAATTGTGCCACAACACCTCTGGGTGGTTCAGAATCACAAGATAAAACACAATAAAAACAACAACATATTAAAATACAATATCAATAAAATATGGACAAAAATACAAAAGGTCACGTGGCATTAACTATTATTATTATTTTTTTAAGGAAGGTCTTTGACTGGTGCCAAAAAGATTATAAGGAAGGTGCCAGGCGAATCACCTTGGGGAGAGCATTCCAAATATAGGGAGCAGCTGCAGAAGATCCCTTTCACCTCCCTAAGGGATGGCTCGCACAGGAGGGCCCCCTCCATAGATCTCAAATGCTGGAGCTTACATAATCCTCTCTTCCTCTCACAATCTTCTCCTTACAACAACTCTGTGAGGTAGGTTGGGCTGAGAGTCAGTACCTGATCCAAAGTCATCCAGTAAGCTTTGTGGCCAAGTGGGGACTAGAATCTCCTGGATCCCAGTCCAACACTCTAACCACTACACTACACAAGCAATTGTTAAGATTAAGAGATGGTGACACACCCAACATCGGCCAATGACCCTCATAGCTGGGATGCAGACAACATCAGCTCTTAGTTTTGCTGGGCCCTTGGACAAAATAACTTTATTCGTCCCATTCCCATCTCTGCTGTTTCAACTGCCCATTATTTGCCCTCTTCTGGGACCAGTCCACTCCACCGCCAGGCAGGGCAAACTGAATGGAGACAGCTGCTCCTCCTGCTTACTGTTTCTGATGCTCATTCACTTGGAGCAGGTGAATAGACAATGATAGCAAGGAGGAGCAATGGGTTCTGGACCTTTGCCTTGGACAAAGTCCCTGACCCATCATCCTCAGAGGATCATGATCTCTGGTCCTCAGAAGAATAGGCGTCTGAGTGAAGTTTGGTGTGATACAAAAAGGCATCTACCTCCCAGGAACTAGTTCTCCAGGAGACTCCTGGATCCTCCACCCTTTCCTCCAGCAGATGTTGCATCTCCACCCTCTGGCTAACCGTGAAAAAGCTAGCCCACCACAGCCACCACACTTCATTACAGCCTAAGGATGCTACAAGTGTCAATTCTCCTTTAAGAGAAAAGGTCCCTGTTTGAAAGAGGGCCCAACTGGTTTAAAGGAAGACAATCCCCCTATCAGTTCAGTCTTGTTCTGCTGCTTATTGGAGCAACATACAGGCAAGTTTCTTGGACTTTCAGCCCCTGGACCATTGCCTATGGTGCTGTCCTATGTCTCTAAGAAATCTCAGTAGTCCAAACCTCATTAACCTCCCAAATGAAAGTGAAACCCAGATCTCACCAATGCCCAGCAATGCTAAGCTCTTACTGTAAGAGCAGCCAAACAGAACAGATGAATGCCCAGGGATTCCTGCCTCTGAAGATAGCCCTAGTGTATGAATCCCAGGTCAAGAAGGGCTTCCAGGATTGAAGCCGGCACTGTAGAGGGAGGGATGGCAAACTTGTGGCCCTGCATCTCTTGTTGGATTACAATTCTAACCCTGTCCTAGTCTGTGGGGAGCTGTAGCCAGTAACACCCAGTCTGAGCCAGAGGGGAAAGCTGGCCCAGTTGGGGGAAGTGAGACACCTGAGGGTTCAGTTCTGCTAGGCTTGTGATCTGGGGGAGGTGAGATCTGGGACTTTGATACAGCCTATCTTCCACAGAGGCCACTGCCAGGGGCCTTGTCCATGGAAACAGGGCAGTAGTGGGAAGAGTCTGCAAGAGAGGGGTGGGAGTGGGGGGTGTCCTAAGAGGTATGGTCAAGTAAAGAGACAGAACAGAGGTGTCCAATGAGGCCTAACACGTATCTGCAGGTTCGATTTGGCTGCCAGGACTGATGGTCCAATAGGAGTCTTTAGCAACCATTCCACCATATTTAAATCAGAGCAGTGGGCAGAAGACTTTGCTGGAAGCAACACTTTTGTAACCTGGAAAGCTTCCCAGTTTCATTGGAACAATGAAATCTTTGGGATCTAATCTGTGTGAATAAATAAACAAAGGCAGACTGTATCTTTTGTTGTGACTCTCATAAAGCGATCCTGTTCAAGGAACTACAATATAATAGAATCTTTACTGGGACCACAAAAGATTGCAACATTACCAGGATTACTGCACTGAAAGCTTTACTGGAATGTGTGCCTCTCAGTTGAGAAATCAAGTTCTAGCACACGCCAAAATAGCCAATAATGTGGGATGAAGGGGGTTGTGGTCTGACAGCACAATGGAGGGCCACATGTTGTCCAGCCTTGGTCTGTGGTTCCTTATGTATGTTATTTGTGTTATTTTATAGATACTCAAATTCACTTTTTTTAAAAATTAGACAACCTGAACTGGGACCAGAGGCAAACAGGATGTTGGTGATGTCTAGACTGACCAGACCTGGGATAAGCACCAGGGGTCTGAACAGAAATTGCCCTGCCTGCTGAGCAGTGCCGCTGTCCCCGGCACATGTCCCTTGCCCAGGCACTAAGCATTTTTCAAAAGAGGGCTTTGTCTGTAGTGGCAAAAGAGCCACTTAAACTTTTCTCCATTCACCACTTCTTAACCTCAGCTCATGATCCCACAGCTCTTCTCCATTTTAAGAAATGGTGTCCTCTTACAGCTTGATGTATATCCAGCCCATTATATTTGCATGAAGGTAATGCCTAGATTTGTACAGTAGATAGGCAACAAAGAGGGTGACTGCTACTGGGATGGTATCAGTGGGTGCAAAAGTCCTTGAGTGACTGGACTGTTTTATGTCTTTATACGTAATTCTTTCTCAGAAGAAGCTGCTATTCTCTGGCCTGATATTATGACACTTAAGCATGGCACTTGCACCCCCAGGCTGAAACATGCTGCTGAGAAGTTCTTCTCAGGCTTCCATTAAAGAAAGTGTTGAACCTTTTTCAGCCCAAGGGCCAGATTTTATTTTGGAGAACCACCCCAGGGCACATTCCAGTGGTGGGTAGTGCCAAAGATCAAAATGCAACACACCCAAGATATTGAAGCTTACAGTTCTTACTGCCTGTAAGCTTAGGAGAGCTTAAAATTCTTACTTCCTGTAAGCCTTCAACCTTCTAGAAAGGAGGCAAAAAAGTACACAAAAGCTAGGAAACCACCAAACGATTGGTGGTTGGCAAAAAGTGGGTGGAGCTAGGGAAGCAAATATAGCCATCTGGGAAACCGTCACAAGACCAGTTTTGGCTCCCAGGCCTCAGTTTCTACACTTCGGGAAACTGCAGTGGGAACCTCAGCAGAAACCCAATTTAACTCATTGGGTGGGGGATGCTTGATCAGGGAAAGAGGATATCTGAAGTTAATGTCTCCAATATCCCTGATACAAGAAGAGTCAAACTTCGACTGTAATTGAAAAACTCCCTGGTCAAGGAGTAAGGCCTTCCTTCCCATCAGGATAAATATTTCTAACCACACAGATGGAGTTTGAATTGGCATGAAAAAATTGAAAAGCATTCCTTCCAAGACTTTCATGTAGAATGATTTCCTCAGAACAGAACATTTTCTGGGAATTTCTGGCTGTTGGATATCAGTGATAAAATCCTGTTCACAAAATTACATACAGACACATGTAATTCATCTCCATGGCACAATCACTAGAACTCAGAACAACAATGAGTAAAGTCCCATGGCAAGAGACTCTAATGAGAAAAGAAGTACAAGATGGGTAGGAATTTTAAAAAAGAATTTCCAAAGGCACACTTATAGATGATTTCAACAAGGAAACAGGGTAGAAGACAACGGAAGAAGCCCAAGTGGCTTCAGAAAAAGGTTAGAGGTGATCTGAAAGCAAAAAAGGACATGTATAGGAAGTGGAAGGAAGGTCAGGCTACAAAAGAAGAATGCAGGCAGGTGGCATAGGATTGCAGGGAAGGTGTCAGGAAGGTTAAAGCTAGGAATAACTGAGGCTAGTGAGGGATGCTAAAAGGAACAAAAAAGCCTTCTTCAGATATGTATAAAGTAAAAGACCAAAGAAAGAAATTCGGGTTCAGCTTCTCAATGTGGATGGAAAAATAACAGATGACGAAGAAAAGGCATGCAATAGTCCTGTTGGAAGGGGCCAAAGGACCATCATGTCCAACCCCAAGTTAAACCATCCCTCTCAGATGGCTATCCCATTGTATCTTGAATGACTCTACGAGTGGGAGAACCTAGGTAATTGGTTCCATTCTCATAGTGCTCTAACAGTCAGGAAGTTCTTCCTGATGTTCTGCCAGAACGTGGCTACCTGTGTCTTTAGCCTGTTAGTCCATGTCCTACACTCTGGGATGATCAAAAAGAGATCCTGTCCTTCCTCTTTGTGACAGCTTTTCAAGTACTTATAGACTGTTGTCTTCCCTTGCTCTTCTCTTCTTGAGGCTAAATATGCGCAGTTCTTTCCATCTCTCCTTATAGGTCTTTGTTTCCAGTCCTTGGATCATCCTTGTTGCCGCCCTCTGAGCCCTTCCCAGCTTACATCTCTCTTAAACTGTGGTGCTCAGTACTCCAGATGAACCTAATTAGTGCTGAGTAAAGTGGAACTAGCGCTTCACATGATTTGGAAGTGGTACTTGTATTAATGCAGCCTAATATTGCATTTGCCCTTGTTGCAGACACATCACATTGTTGACTCATACTCAGCTTGTGATCTGCAACAATTCCAAGATCTTTCTCGCTTTCAGTATTGTTGAGCCAAGTATTCCCTGCCTTGTAATGAAGCCAAGCCCAGCACTCCAACCTATCCAGATCACAGAACCTGATCATCATTGCCTGCACTTCCATATCCAAGTCATCAATAAAAATGTGGAAGAGCACTGGGCCCAGGACTGAACCCTGTGATACTCCACTTATTACCTCTCTCCAGCTTGAGAGGATGCCATGGATGAGCACTCTTTTAGCTAACTGTGGAACCACCTGTTAGTTGTTCCACGTAGCCCACTTTTAGGTAGTTTGCTAATGAGGAGATTGTGAGGCACTTTGTCAGAAACTTTGCTGACGTCAGGATAGATTATGTCCTCAGTATTCCCACAGTCCATCAGGAAGATTTTCCAATCAAACGAAATCAGTCTGCAATGATTTGTCCTTCCTGCCATGTCCTGTTCCCAAATGTTGTTTAATGTCATTCAGCCAGTCGTGTCCAACATGCTCTTACAGCATCACTTTGTTTTGCCGACTGATGATTTCATTTCCCACATTGTTCTGAGAACATGTGTGACCCTTTGGGAGGGGCGCGCAGTGTTGACTGCTGCAGGTAGCCAAGTGAATCACTCTGTCATGGGCAGATGTTGTGTGTGTGTGACTGCATGTGTGTTGAGTGGGGAGGGAACTGCACAGCCATATATCTGGCTGTAAATGCTAATTGACAGTGACTCTTGCCCCCAACAACTGCAGGTCCTTTGGGAGAAGATGACTGTAAAGTAGGGGTGCAGAACCTCAGCCTCAGATTCACATGACCCTCTGGCATGTCACAGATACTGTCCTAGCCCTATATTCTTTCCCCTAACCATGAATGATTTGTGCAGATTTTCCTGATCCTGAAAGGCTGAAATACTTTAGGGCTTGGTCATAGTTTAGCTTTCCTCTAAAATTTGATGGCATTTCTCCCGCTCCAGGCCTGCTCGTTTTTCCTTCAGCCCTGCCCTCCATGAAGCCCTGGGAACTTTTCCAAAATGGAATTTGGTTCTCAGTCTGAATGAGTCCCATATCTCTGCTGTTCACCATCACTCAGTTCCTAAAATCTTTCCATGTATCTTATGATTTAAAAAATTGTTCAGAAGCTGTACAAACATATATATATCTCAAGGAAGTTTGTGTGAACACATGAATATAGTGCAATCTCTGGCACAGTTGACTCTTCCAGTAGAAATAAGAAATGTCTATCATGAACCAAGCACTACCCACTGAAAGCAACAAAATTACATAATATTAATAATAATAATAATAATAATAATAATATAAAATCTGTTTTTAACAAAAGGTCTTCAATCTACAAGTATTATACATCACATTAGGCTTTCAGATCATTAATAACTAGGATCAAATGTTTTTTCCTTAAATACCAAAATAAATGGTCTTTAGAATTTAACATCTATGAGTATTAATACAGCATTGCATACTGCCTCAAATTTTATTGCACATTTTTAAATTTTCACATTTAAAATTATGACCTTTCTCTTCCCGTGTGATTCTTGGTGGCCTTCTCTCCAGGACTGTGATCTGGTTCATACCTGCTTAGTTCCAATTATCCTGCAGCAGCAACTTTCTGCCTTACAGCTAACTAGAACACATGTGTTCATTTTTAATTTAATACATTAACTTTATGTTTCCCATTGCCAGGAAAAATCACATCTCCCAGCTCGTTGGAACATTCCAATTTCATAGATTTTCTCTGTACCAGGAACATTTGTTGGAGTGCTCTTGGCCAAGTTGGAAGAACATGAGGATACAGGGACAGATAATAGCCTACCTTCTGCCAAAATAAAGCCCTTTTCAATATTATGCCATCCAATCCCATCCAATCTTTGTGGGGGTCTATGCAGAGGGACTAGTTGTGTAGGAATATTACGCAGGCTGCATCCTCTGAACATTCAAGTGTGTTAACATTACTCAATAGTAACAAAATTGAATACCTTAATATATTTTTAAAGGCTGCTATGCTCTTATTCTTACGTACCACACACACTGAATATTCAAAATCCCTGTTCTTACCATTGGAATGTACCCAATGCATAATTTGTTAGGAATAAGTAGCTTTCATATTCTAAGTCAACATGCATAAAATTGGAATGTCATCCAAATATTTAATCATCCCAACGTTATGATTATTTCCCAAAACAAGCTTTCTTCCAGATGCTTTGGACTTCAGCTCCCATCAGTCCCAGCCAGCATAGACAATGGTCAGGAATTCTGGTAGTCCAACACATCTTCCCCAGACTGGGGAAAGACTACTCCAAACATTGAGCTAGTGGAAGCTGTATTGAATTTCTGTCCAAAGCTCACTCTCGTGCGCTCACATTTCAATACCATTTTATGCAGTGTTGGTTTGTCTTTTTGAGATCATCTCCTAAATATCATCCGTTGTAGCTTTGCAATTTCCAGGCTGATTCCATAACTGCTTCAAATGGCAGTAGGTGTTGAAATGGAATATAGACAAGGCTGATGGTTTCATGTCCAGTGCTACCTGGGGTAATATGAAGTCTATTTCTTCACTTCAGAAAATATTCATATCATGCAAATGAATTTAGGGCAGAGAAAATTAGAATGCAAAGGACTGACTGAAATGTAACAGTAAAACATGCTTCGGTGCTACAGAACCGAACATTCCAACTGTCTTGGGTTAGCACACTCTCTACTCCTTTTCTGGACTGGGGCAAACCACAGCTTTCCATTTCATCCAACCTGACAAACTTACCTGGCAAACAAAGACTGGAAACCAGGTTGCTGTTTTTCAGTCATGGTTTTTACAGGATAAATACAAACCATAGTTTGATAGTTAGAACAGCATAGTTAACAACAGTTTGCCTGAAACTGGGAAAGGAGCATTGCTCTGTGCAGGGGTAAAGAAGGGAGACGAGAGGAGTATGTGAGCCCAAGAATTCTGGAAGGTTTATTCTTATAAAAGAAAACTATGGTTTTGACATTGCCTTGAGCCAGTGATAGGGCGAGTGGGTTTGCATCTGGTTGCAAAATGTGCTGCCTGACCGGACATGAAATGTGAGCGGCAGGAAACTGTTGGAGCCAACGGTGCCACAATTTGGTAAGGGCAGTAAATGAAGAAAATATCTGGGAACTTCAGCATGGATGACTGGGGAGATAGATAAGTATAACAACCAAATCAGGTGAATGTTGCAGTATGTTGCAGTAAAGAATTTAATTGAAAGAGCATAAAGAATGTGGGCAGTCTTCCTCAGCCTGTGCCTTTGAGGTGTGCTTGATTGAAGTTCCTGCCATTACCATCCAGTAGTCCTGTATATTTGGAAGCTGGGGCATCTCATGGGGCAAGCAAACTAGTTAGTCACTTGGGGAGGCAAATTCTGAAGGTGCCAAACAATCCCTTTGTTTTCTGTCTCATGGGCTGGCACCCTCTTGTCTGCATTAAAACAACCACCTTTTCATGCAGCCTTCCAGTACTTTCTTACAACAGTATATAGCGGTCTTCATTCCTTCTTCAGGTAGCCTGAGAGAGTGCACATACGTTTCAGTATATTACATCCCAAAGGTACTGGCTTCTCTTTCTTGCTTCTCAGAGAAGCCACACTGGCTGTTTGCCTGCTGCACTAAACGCTGCAACAGAAAAGCGTCCACCAAAGCAGCCCAAAGTGCTCTCCCCACCCAAGCACTTGGCGTTGACAGGTCCTTCCTCAAAGCAAGGGAGGCATTCTACATAAAGTAGCCTTTATTTATTTATTTAGTATTTTTGTATGCCGTCCCATCGCTTATAGCCTCGGGACGGCTCACATAAAATAAATAAACATAATACACAGTAAAATAATACAGTTAAAAACCCAGAATCACCCTGGCTGCAAAATTAAAACCTATAGATATTATTAAGAGTTGTTAAAATATTGTTTAAATAAAAAGGTCTTAACCTGGCGCCGAAAAGCAAATAACGATGGCGCCAGGCGGACCTCTCTGGGGAGCGCATTCCATAGATGGGGTGCCACCGCAGAGAAGGCCCTCCTCCGGGTACTTTGCCTCCTGATGTCTCTCACGGAGGGCTCCCAGAGGAAGGCCTCTGCTGCTGATCTCAAGGGGTGGGAGGGCAAATATGAAGTAGCCTTGAAGGTTACTCTTGGGCCATCTCACCCAGAATGCCTCGCTTTCTTTAAAGAAAGGCTCTTCTAAGGTCTACTTGTGGTCATTCAGCAATCTTACTGTTCTCCAACCTGGAAATGCTACAGAGTGTTCAATCTAAAAGTGCTGGGAATCATTCAGCAGCAACATAAAGTACCTTAGGGAGCTGCTGCTGTTTTTTTCTTCTTCAACTGTGAAAAAAGGATAAAACATTTTTTCAGAGTTACACCTAGCCAAGAACCCAAGGAATGCTATTCCTTAGGAAGGGTTGGTGTCCTCAGCTATAGCCTCAGCTATAGATCTGGAAACCTTGCTTTGTTAAGGAAAAGGCCTCACTGCAAATGTTGCTTCGGATTCACAGAGCGAGCGGCTGGAGTGTATCACCGAGAGGGAAGAGCCGGAAAGTACCAGCTCACCTATGCGGAGGCAAAAGCAGTGTGTGAATATGAAGGAGGACACCTGGCCACATACCAGCAGCTGGAGGCAGCAAGAAAAATTGGTATGAATGTAAAATATATGGAGTCATAGGGGGGCATGCTCTTACAGAAAGTTTTGTACATGCTATGAGGTCTATCGAAAGACATGCACAAGAAAAAGCGGCTTGAGCAAGAAGCTGCTTAGCAGATTGTACCTTTTAATCTTCATTCTTCAAACTTTGTGTGTTGTTGATCATTTAGTAGTTTGTTTATTTTCCTTTTGTTTAAAGGCCCACTTACATGCAAATGACACTGCTACTGAAATATATTTACAGAACTTTTCTAAGAGGGACTTTTATTGTACATTTGTTGTTTCCCATTCATGGTTGTTTATGGGTATTTTAAACAATGTCATCACTATCCAGTTTTGCTTCTGTTTTTTAAAGGTAATTTCTTTCTGTCAAAGGGAGCAGGGAGATGGAGAGGGGGAAATTCTAGTATTTGGGGGCATTGTGAACAAGGTCCAGGGTCCACTATTGGTGTAGTTGTGGTATTCCACTATACCACAGTGTCACCTAGAGGTTAAATGCAGAAACTGCAGAAAAGCAGGAAAGGAAATGACTTCACACAGAGCTGCAGTCTTAATTCCCCACTGGAATTAAAACTGAAAGCAAAACTGGAGGTTTAAACAGCCTCATCTAGATTAAGCAGTGCTGAAGAGGAAAATGTAAGAAATGTAAGAAACATGAATTCAACCCGTCTTAGTCTCCTAAAAATGTATGCCATATGAAAGTTTAGTCCTAAAGATTTTACTTACTTGGCAGTAAGTCCTGGTTGATTCTGTAGGACTTATCAGCACAAATCTACTGCATGTGAACAGACCTAGAAAAGCACACTATGATAATAAAGCAAGCAACCAAAATTATAAATCGTCACACTATCACATTGTCAGTTCCCTGCTGCATGTTGTAGGTCCCATTGATTTGCTTATGCAAGCAGGAAATGCCACTTAAGCAAGGGAAATTTTATGCTTCCAAAAGGAAGCCTTCAAATGAACAGAGAAGAGGCAGGTGGGCAGAGCTCCTTTAACCAAGCTCTGCCAACTTGTCTTCCTCTAGAAAGGAGAGTTTCCGCTCATTTTGGGTTGCCTCAGAAGCACTAAATCATAATACACAGCAGTAGATGACACTTGTGCAATGAAACTGATGTGACCCAAGTGATTTGGTGGGAACCTAAGTGCCCCATTGGATTCTACTCAAAGACATACATCTTTCGTTATTATACATAAATCACAACAGCTATATATATAGATGCCCCTGAGGGATAATCACACATGGCCCACAATATGGTGTGTGTGCACTAAAGGGCTATCTGAATGGCACAATATTTGATCATTCACATTTGAAGGAGAAGAAAAATGGACACATTTTCTTTCAGCAGTATTTTACAGATCCACAGTGCAACTAATAACTGGCCAGACTTTGAATACAAGTGCTGAAGTCTGTCATTACTGATATTTAGTAAGCATCTGCATCCAGTGGTTCTTTATTGGTTTAAAGTGAAAACAGCTCTTTTTATTGTCTGAAAATCCAAATGATGACTCACTTGAGCCATGTACGCAGAATTCTCTATGCTCTGGGCAAAAATTATTTTGTGAGCAAGACCTAATTCAGTTCAACTTCGCTGGGTTCTATTGTATTTTTGGCAGGAACAAGAGGTTTTTAATGCAAAGCATAGTGTTTCTTCCTTAGCCAATAGTGAGCCCCTGTGACACTGCTTTTAATCCCTCAGGATACCATATGTGTGCTGCGGGCTGGTTAGCCAAGGGGAGAGTCGGCTACCCCATCGTCAAGCCTGGAAGCAACTGTGGCTTTGGGAAGAAAGGGATTGTGGATTACGGCTTCCGGCTCAACAGAAGCGAGAAATGGGACGCTTACTGCTATAATCCTAACGGTTTGTGAACAACCACTCTATTTCTTAAGGCTGCATTGTATTGTCTGTTGTACCCTTTTCACACCAACTTAATTTTTACAGGGCCAGCACAAAAAGCAGGCAAAGTTGGGCACGGGCCGTGGCCCCGCACTCTAGCAGAGGCCCACCCATGTGGGCCCCTGGAGTTGTCTTCCTCTTCATCACTGCAACTAGCTTTTTAACCAGCTATTCAGTGAAAACACATCTGGGGAAAAGATTTGGGCAAAAGACTGAGAATTCCATATGGGTTAAATTGTGATCCAGTGCACCCTTTAAATCTGTTACAAGCAAAACGGAGTCCATAAAACCAATTCAGGAAGGGAGCTGACTCTACCGAGAATGAGCTGCAGCAGCTGTGAAGACACCGGCACATGCTTTTGTATGCGGTGACTTTGTCCCAGGATACATGTTCATGAAGTGACAGAAATCACAAACCAGAATTCGGAGGAATCCCCACCATTAGGCTTATTGTCTATATTTGACAGAACAAAGGCAGATTTAAGACACAAATATCTCCTAACGTTTGTGTCAGTCGCACCACAACTAATAACAGCACCACCCCAGTCAGTATGGAAATAAACTTTGGTGTATTGCCTTAATGGGAAAATTAATGTGTCGAGTCAGATGGATAGACTTGAATAATATAAGGACTGGTTTCATGGAAAATCAGGTGCTTTTGATACATTTCGCAAATAAGGTAACGTGGGACTTCCATAGTCACATAGGCCAAGCCTGAAAGATGGGTTGGGTTGAATGGAGGAGCATAATTAATCTGGTTAATGCAGTTACACATAATGAGATATCTAACATTAGTTGCACCCTGGAAATCCTAATTACTGTTTAATGTACACATGCAGTTTACCCAGTGATGACTGCTGCTTTTATCAATTTTATACGAAATTCCATCAGACTATTTGAAAGAAAAAAGGAGGAGGAGGCGCCATAAATGCCCTTGCCTACATGCTCAGTGTCAGACAAGCAAGTAATAACAGTGACGAGAAAAAAGATGAGCAGTGAGAGGTGTTGGTGACCATGGTGGTGTAGAATAGGCCCATGGAGGGTATCATATCCAAAGACCCTCAAAAACCTGGAGCCACCAGCACCAAGCACAAAATCCACACCCCCCCCACCCCCAGTTAGAGGCCACTTTCTAGTGCAGCAGACTATGCGTTGCCACAACAGATTTCATAAATCTGCAGGCAGGGTTGTATTTCTAAAAATGAAACAGGGTGGGGGAGGATGCGTTCTGCTCGCATGTTCCTCCTCTCCCAGGCTGGTAGGGCTTTCCTTCCCCTCTTATGAGCTGAAAATGTTCTGATTAATGGTGAAATCAATACCCTGGAATCTGGACTATGTAGATGTAAGCTTCTTACCTTCCATTGGTGACTTTCTTTCCCCCCTCCTTAGTAACACATGTGGGACAAAGGCTTGTATCCAGTGTTAGTCCTACTTAGGGTAGACTCGTTGAAAATACTGGGACTTAAGTTAGACTAGCACACAACCGAAAGCGATGGTCACAAGGTTGGACTAAGTCATTTTGCTTCCTGATATGAAAAAGTAAATAACCCTTCTCAGGTCAAATTGAGCAATATCAATGGCTGTTGGCTATTGGGTCACAAAATATACCAGAGGCATTCTCTCACCACACCTCCCTGCCAGTAAAAATATAACAACAAATGGTGTAACTAACCATTCAATGTCGTTTCATCAGTTCCCCGAGGGAGCTGTCTCATTCTGCTTAACAGCTGGGCCAGCTCTGGACACATGATGGCAATGGAAGGAGAACTGAGGCAAGAAAGACCCAAGTTTGCTTCTTGTACTGGAGTAAATAGGGAGAAGCCAACTTCAAGTTCTCACCATATCTGAGACTGAAATATTTATCTTATCCAATAGGTGGCCCAAATAAATATCCCTTGCAGATTAAAAATATATAGAGAATATATTTATGTGCTTATCAAGATGGAGTACCCATTGTTTGAATTAGATACTATCACACTTAATTTTGGCTGGCCAGCATCAAGGGTAAGCATGGTGCTACTGAGAAAGATCCTTGGAATTGCTCCTCCTCCTCACTATTTCAACACTCTTGTTCAGTTGCTTCTTGCTCTGGCCCAGACTATGGTACAGGTGCAAAGCAGGAGTTCTTCAACATCTGAATTTGATAGTGCCAACAAAATTTGCATGATTCATCTACAGTTTCCCCCTCTTTTCCTTTACCAAAAGTCAGGAGGACTTCACAGAGTGAGCTTGCTTTCAATGACAAAGCACTGGGAACCTCGGAAATGTTTGCAGACATTTGTTCATTTCCCAGTTCCTGAGCAGGAATTGTAAGGAAAACATCTGCTAAGGCAGGCAGGGCTAGGTTCCAGGCAGCATCAGTGCAGGCCCAAGAGTCCAACCATGTCAACACACTCTAGACTGTTCCTGCCAAGCCCTTGTTTCTGCAGGCAGTGGAGCCCAGCGCTAAAGCTACTGACATGTTCCTGCAACTGATCATCAGGAAAGCCCTGTGCTTTCCATCTGCCTAGCCTGCCAAACAGGCCCAGGAGCCTTTCTGCTTTTCCTGCCCAGTGCGTCTACTATTCAGCCTAAGCAGGAAGAATTCAAGGATCTTATTATCTGATCACATTTGCAGTGGATACAAAAAATAAAATGGGTGGTGAAGAAAAGTGGCAACTGAGAAAGAGGAAATGATCCAGTAAAAGAGTTTCTGTTTTTAAAATAAAAGAATAACACTATGAATAAGGCAAACCAGTGAATGCTGAAGATAACTGCGGAAGGTTAAGTGTGAACTGTGGTTAAGGGGTCTAAGTTTAGAGAATGCTGGCAAAAGAGCTTGCGCTGCAGTGCACGAAGAGGATTCTAAAATGGTGCTGATGGTTTTCTTCGCTGTTGTGCTTCACGAATATGCAAGTTGTTTGGGATTTTTCTTGGGTTGTTTGTTTGTTTGGTAAACACTGCCATCTTAAATCTAATCAGTTTGCTTTTAATGAGTTGGAATGTTCCTTGGTTTAGGGCATACTATGTGAGCCCAGCATTAGGAACTATGTTACTTTATGGTGCTTGCCACATGTGTTTATCGTTGTGTGAATCCCATAATTATTTTCAACTTGTACCATACCCTTTTTCTACAGAGCATGACAATGTTTACACTCTGTCGCCTATTCAACAGGGTACCCTATTCCATAGTAAACAATGAAAATGCAGAAGGAAACTCTGTCTGCATCAGCCCATGTCAGCATCTGGGTAACCTCTCAGGGTGGAGACCTTGCACAGATGTTGAGCATGTCATGAAAAATGGGAGAGGCCACAAAGAATTCTTAGAATTAAATCTGGTCTGCCTCTCCTCACCTCCTGTTTGGCCATATCCTCTGAGAGACGAGCTAGAACTTTTCCAAATGTATTGTTTGGGTGGTGAGCAGCATAATTAAACCAAGTTGTTCCTGCTGGTTGATTAACTTTTATTCCTCCCACTCTGGAGAAATTTCTTCACATTTTGTGAGTGGTTTTGTTCACACTAAGACAACACTGTTCCTTTCAGAGGTGAGGACAAAGAAATATCTTGTGAAGATCTTCTCACTGTTGCTGTTCATCATACCTTATTCCAGCAACAAACTGCTCCTATAAGTGTTGACTATGGCGTAGAGCCCCTGGCAGGGACAGTATCAAGGAGAGGTATGACTGGGCACCTGCCAGGGGTCCACCTGCAGCTCTGGCAAGAACCCCTGGCATGCTCCTCCTTTTCATCTCTGCGAGCAGCTTGTCCACTTGCCTCTCTCTCTGGCCTATGCAGCACTGATGGTAAGAAGTGGGAGCAGTAGATGCCACTGCAGCTCACTGGCTCCTGGAGAAAGAGGAAGAGCTGCTGATGCCAATGATGCTCAGAAGGTGGCCTCACTGACAGAGAAGTGTTGTGAAGCCAGCACTTCTGTGGTACTGCTCCTCTTTCCAGTGAGGTGACTATAGTCCCTACCCATCTGGGGGTCTCATTCCCCTTCTCCTACAGATGGCATAGGAAAGAGGGCAAGGATAATCCGCTGCATACCTCCCCCCCCGCCCCCCGCTGGTATGGATGTGCTATGGTAGGAAGCTAGATAAAAGCTCCTCTAAGAGTTGCCTTCTGCAGTGTGAAAGGAGTGCTGCAATTCCACATGGAAGCCCAACAGACCTCTTTTTCTCCTGGGTGGGGGCAGGGGACAGGAAAAGTTAAACTTCCACAGGATCCACACCAGTGCTGCAGACATAGGCACAGCCAATCATCCTTGTCCCTTGTGTAAGCTTCCTCCTAAGAGGGCAAGTGTGCTTTTGGAAATGTGCGTGAGGAGGAACACCTCGGAGGATGTAATGCTCAGGTTCAAGGGAGGGGGTCACAGCCACTTCACTGCTGGCATCTGCACCTGGCAACCTGCAAGAGTGCCATGGTATCTGATGCCCACCCAGCTGCCTTCTCCCTAAATTATATTTTTTATTTTTTTGGCCCATTGCTCCCAGTAGTGGCAGGCAGCTGGATCTAGCCACCTTTTCAGTTTCCTATAGTGTCTTTGACCTAGCATCACTCTGGGACATTGTGTGGATTGTAAAGGGTAGCCCCCTCCCCCGAAGACACATTTTGCACACCCCCTTTCCAAATCTAGAGCCTGACCTGTCTCTTACCTTTGGTGGCTGACTCATTGGTCACTGTTTTAGAAGACTGCAGGCTAAAGTGATTTGGCTGAAATTGAGGGAAGTGCTGAAATGAAGCCAGCTGATTTTGTTACGATCTTCCTTACATCTTCTCCTATAATTCAAACACTGGGGAAGATGATTTGGAGCAAATTTGGAAATGGTGAGAAGGAAAGACCTAAGTCTCCCCTCTCTTTCCCTTCTCTAATTTATAACTCCCCTTTCCCCAGGTGACTTTTCAGGATGTGGCCTTTGGAAGCCTGGTGCACAGATCCAGTTACACCCCCTGTCCATACCGGCCAGGTGTCTATACAACGTTGTGGCAGTTAGTGGTCTTCTGCAGGCTCTCAGCTTATCCAGACTTCCAGGCAGAATACGAAAATCTGGGCTGTGGAATTGATCGAGGATGGTTATCATTTTAACCTGTGTTGCCATCTTGTTATATTAAGTTTTAAGTTGCATTTTTAAGGAGTTAACATTTTGTAAACTGTCCAGAAAGCTTTGGCTATGGAATGCTAGAGGTGAGGAGGAGGAGGATCAGTTCTGAATTGCCCATTCAAAAACAAGCCACCCCAAAGGCTCCTACAAATGTTGCAACATGGAACAAGATAGTGTTGCAGGAAGAACTGATTTCTTCCCAGGCACTGTAAGGATTGCAGCTCCGGCTAGAGGAACAGGCACAAGACATTCCTGCTGATAAAAGAAGGGTAGGCATCGCAAGCCTGAGACCCCTGGCTCCACTGCACCCAGTCAGGACCATGAACACTTCCTGGGGGTGCAACCCTATTGGCTGAGCCCCTGAACTTGGAGACTCAGGGGCATCCAGAGCAGAGAGGGAGGGGTGGTAGAGCCTGTGCCGCCATCCATCCCACCCTGTAATTAAGCCAGGCAGCCAATTTAGGCCGTCTACTTGTGGTACTTTGAAGGACAAGGAAAAGAGGTTGGAGCACTGCCAGGTTACAACACATCCTGACAGTCCCAAGATCTTCCTCTCCTGGTCCATTTTACTCCTCTCTCAGAGGAGCAGTCAACACAGATTTCTCTGCTCCAGCTCCAAGGTGGGGAGGGGAATAAGAGTATGGTCCCCAGCCACGAAGCTTCTGACTTGCCCAAGGGCCAGTAAAATTAATTTATATTATTTATATTATATTATTTATACTGTCCAAGGGCCAGTAAAATTAATTTATATTATTTTATGGAAGTTTATTTATGGATGTGAGACGCCCCGAGGCTTCAGCGAATGGGGCGGCATAGAAGTCTCCTAAATAAATAAATAAATTCTGGCCTAGATCTGACTGTCTTCTATTTCTCTCCTAGGAAAGGACTGTGGTGGCATTTTCACAGATTCAAAGCACATCTTTAAAACCCCCAGGTTCCCACATGAGTATGAGAATGACCAAGTCTGTTACTGGCATATCAGAGTGAAGTACGGCCAGCGGATTCAAATTCAGTTTCTTGACTTTGACCTCGAAGAGGATACAGCCTGCATGGCTGATTACTTGGAAATCTACGACAGCTACGATGATGTCAATGGCTTTGTCGGCAGGTAAGATCATCTTCACACCATGTTTACATGCTATAGGATCATATGAACTGCCTCCAGGAAAGATAGGGAAAAAGGCCTCACCAATTATTTATTAGGATGGGTTTATCCCACCCAGTCTCAGAGGTTCTAAGCAATAACAGCCTGTTTGCACACACACAAGCCAAACAATAAGTGTTAATAGACAAACACTATTTCCTTGACTTTTTCCAAGTCCGCTTATCCAAGCCTACTTCTTTGTCTCTCTCCCAGGGGAGCCCCTTTCTTGGACACACTCCTGGCATCCTTCCAGACGTATGACCACTGCTCACAGGAAGGGTGTCGCAATCCCTAATTAATCCCCACCCAACTCCTGACTCTGCCTTGCCTCCAAAATATTACCATGGAAACCAAATCCATCACATCCCTTCCCCCTCTCTTAACTCTCATTCAGCCTATAGCTCAGCTTTTCCCAAACCGGAGCCATCCATTGCCTGCAGGCTAGTAAGCTGCAGTTTCTAACACATCTGGAAAGCAACAAGCAGCGAGGGCTGGCTTAACTCACCTCCCACAGTTCTGCCTACCTGTAATCTTCTTAAACTCTCCCTACTTCAGCAATCCACATTTTGAAAGTGACCTTTCGCAATCTATGAGGTCCAATCATATTCAAGGGGGAGAACTAAGCAACACTGCAACCCGCCCCCCCCCAAATGGATAGCAGCCTTCCATGGGCAGGGTGGATGGGTGAGGATGCATTCTGTGGCTCCTGGAAATTTCGGTAGGCAGGCAGTGGTGCTCTGAGATAATGTTAGGCTCTGGACTTAATAGCATTGCAGTCTTCTTTTTTCTTATTTTCCAGCATGCCATGTTTTATTTCAGAAACCCAGGGAAGTGTGCTATTTCCTCTCTGTACTGATGGGATTCTCTTTTGCTCAGGAACTTACTGGGTGTCACACATAAATGTGCATAATTCCTAGCAGTGAGGATTTAGTGGTAAACTTTGAACTGCAGGTGTTCATTGTGACAATCTCCATAGCACATCCCCAAGAAGACCCAAAAATGTGGGCAGCTGTGTTGATGCTTATCCACAAATCAGTTTTAGCAAATTTCATCTCCATCAGAAAAAGCAAATGGATTTTAATTACCCATTTATGATCAAAGCACTGCAAAATACTTTGCTCTACAACAGAGAACAAAACATTGGTGCTCTGAAAATTCTCCCCCCCCCCCCACCCCGCTCCTTCAGTTACTAGGAGTTTTTGCAAATAAGCTTAGTGGGAACAGGGAATTCTGAGGGTGACTGGCTTTCAAAAACCCCATAAGCCACACTCAGGAGTTGAGTATGGCTTGAGTGTGGGTTGCTGATGAAACATGGATTATCAGGTTGCCTGAACCCAGCCTAGGTAACGAGCTATGAAGAGCAACCCAAAGACCACAACTCAGCAACAAACCAGAGGTTCTCTTCATGGGTTGTTCATGAGTAACAAGCTAATGCTTGTTCATGCAGCTGGGTTCAAACAACAGAGTAATGCACATTTTATTAACGATCCACACACAACCCAGAATGTGGATTTTCAATTTGTGTTTGAATAAGGAATGGCAGCAACTCTGCTAATCAAAATTGCTGGTGCTGTGTCCTTGCAAGCCCTGACTCTGCTAGTTTTTGGAAACAAAAACTAGCCAGTATAGAGATTTGGAGCAGAAAAGCACTGCTCTACCCACTCCATGCTCATTATTTCCCTGTTTTAATTCACCTCAGTCCCTGGCTACTTTTCTCACTTAGCCGCACATGGCTATAGGTGTGAGCTTCAATAAACACACATCTAGAAATCCATGGGGCATATGTAGCTAAGGTGAGCCATTGGGAGAACAGAAACAGAAGATGGGGAGAGAGTTAACTACCTCTTCCTGCTACCACTCCTCCATTATAAATTTTCCTCTCCCAGAACTTATTTGTCTTTCAAAAGGGGGTGTTGATGCTTTTTAAAACTTGGAATATGAGTCATTAATGTATTTCCCATGCAGAGCTTACTCAGCTGCCAGAGTGACAAGCAGCATGGCATCTCTTTGCTTTCTTCATTTTACATGCTGAACCTAAAACCATCCTTAAAAGATCCTTACTTGCACCAAACACAGCTCATCTACTGAGGACAATTCAAGTTCTATTTAGAACTTTTGACTAATTTGCTAACTAGAACTCCAGCACAGGAGTTACTTCTGCATGGCTGAGTCTCACGCTGTGATTACAGGCACAGCACAGAATGGGTGGACGACATGGTCATTTCATTTTCCTCCTCATGTGGTTAGCAGCATGCAATCCCAGTTTCCTACACCAACAAAGTTGCATCTGGGCTCACTCTCCATGATAGTCCAGTTGATGTAATTTCAAACTGCTTCACTGAAACAAAATATTCATCCACTGATATTTAACCAATAAATTGGGGTTGTGTTTTTCAGATACTGTGGAGACGAACTTCCAGATAACATCATTAGCACAGGTAATACTATATGCATGTACAACATGTGCCATAGGAAAAAAATCCCAAGTTTACTCTCCGGTAGTTCTGCCTAAAAGAATTTGCTATCCAGAGAGGTCACCACAAAGGCCCACATCTATTAATTTCTTCAGACAACATCTGTCTTTATGTTACGCTCACATCACTGTGGTTGAAGTGTCATGAACTTACCTTCCATAAGCCTAAATGTAATGTCACATAAGTAGGCTTCCACTTGTACAGCAGCACTTCCCCTTGCTCTCTTCCTTCCTGCAGCCCTTCTCACATCCTCCCAAATCTGCTCTAGTGGATCCACCCCCCACAACTTTCTGGAACAGGTCTTTAGCACATGTAGGAAGCTTCAGAAAACAGTTTAGCCAATGGTCTGTATTCCGTTAGTAGGTGAAGAGGATTCAGTACAATTTCCCAGCATATTTCACATGCTAGACAATGTTTATTTTGATATTATCCTTGACTGTAATGTGTTTTGGAAGAAATGGAGAAAAGGGAAATTCTGGAGAGCTTTTCCTTGGGTGCCAATAAATGGAAATTAATCTCTCTCTCTCTCTTTCTCTCTTCTCCAATCTAGGAAATGTCATGACTCTGAAATTTTTGTCAGATGCTTCAGTAACAGCAGGGGGCTTCCAGATTAAATATATTGCCTTAGACCCACCCAAGAAAAATGCAACTACCCAAGACAACACAAACTATTTGGTTGGGAGATTTGGCATCGTATAAAAGAACATGAACAAGAGGGAAAATATTTACCCTGAATGCCCATTCAGGGTAGATTCTCCCCCAGCCCAGTATCTCTTGCTGAAGCTGATCTCTTTGCCACTGTGGAACTGTGATTTCTCATAACTTCCTGGCTGTGATCACCTTCTACTGCAATATCTTCTCTTCATGGATCTCTAGCAGCCACATGCGCCTTCTGTGTGATTATGTTCCCCAACATGTGAATTCTTCCTTGACTTATTTCCACTCCCTGCCTGCCACTGCGAATGCTGCCTTGCTTGGAATACGCTGGTTATAGGTTCTTTAGCCAACATTCCAGGGCCTTTCCAGTGACTATGCAAATCCTGCTTTCAGAAGTGCTCCTTCTTAGCCACTTTGAACTGTATGCAATGATGATTTCCTTGAGCCAGAATATTATGAAGAAACGTTTACTATAATAAGTGTGCTGCATTTTATGTATGATTCTATTTTTAGATAATAAATATTTAACAAACCTTGAGATCAGTTCTTTTTCCCTTTATTTTTTTCTGAGATCATTTTGTTTCAAAATGGCGTAACTGCATTTATCATCATTGTCACCAGTCACAACTCTAACTACATGTTTATAGCCACTTATTTCAGAGTATAGACTAATCTGCAGTGGTCATGTTTAAGATGAAACAATAAAAATGTTTCTCTAACTCTCGGAACAACTGTAAATTGGCCACCAGCACCAATTGGTCCAGGGGCATCAAGTATGGGAGACTTCCGAAAGGAGATGATCAACAGCCAAACTTCTGAAACCAAAAGGGCCATACCTCCAGGGTCCAGCACCTACTGTGCATGTAACAGGTCCCAGGTTCACTGCCTGGCATATTCAAGTAGGGCTCAGAAAGCCACCTCACTCAGAAGTCCTAGAAAACTGCTGTGAGTATATTAAAAAAAACAAAACAAAACTAAGATGGGCATAGCCATGACCTGGCTTGTTATGAGCTGGCTTCCTTTGTTCCTACCAAGAACTGACATTGCAAGAAGCGGTCTTCTTAATCTTTGGTAACAAAGGCTATGAAATGTTCTAAAGGGGCTTGAAGCTTTCTACAATCATCCTCATCATATAGTTATTGATAATAGAAGATGCCTGTCCATATTTCCAGGCTATCAAATGCAGACATAGGAAACTTGGCAAGGCAAGCCTAGGGTGTATACCTTGAGTTTATTTAGGTTTTAAAACACATTATTTCATGTGTGTGTGTGTGTGTGCGCGCGCGCGCGCGAAGTCTGCAGTGCCACCTTCTCTCACTGGGTGGCCGACATCCTTAACCAGAACATGGCAGTCACACAGTTCCAAGCAGCCCTGGGAGTTTTCCAAGGAAAGTTATGTGGCCACTACCTCCTCACTGCCATGGGGCATGAAGAGGGCAGACCATTCCCCCAGGGTCTATGGGTGTATGTCATGGAGCAGTTGTGCTTGGTGGAGGGGCAGCGGCAAGCATGGTTTACTCCAGCATGATGGCACAATGTGCTCAACTCTAACAGCTGCACATCCCTGCTTGAAAGCATTGCCAAACTAAGGATTTTGCAATCCATGCAGAGCCACGTCCTTTCACTAGCCCATCATAAAGTGCAGACTCCTATCTGCAACCCACAGGTGGGGAGAAAGCTATAGGGAGAGGTTTCTTGCAATGGGAAAGCATCAGAGGTGGAAAGGTTAAACACCCTCTTAACCCCAATCTCACAACCTTTCTGCTACAAATTACTTCCTGCCAAGCTCTTTCTGTTGGAAGCAGCAGCCTCTGGCTACTAAATATATGTATATTTATATGCAAGCTGTGACTTGGACCTTAGATGTTCAATTATAAGAACCGAATTGACAGATTGCGGCTAATATGACTGAACTCTGCCATCTGGTGGCCTCAATGAGATCCATCTAACGACAGTTGGGTAGCCATAGCTGGGAATAGGTCTGAAGCCTTTCTAGGGAGGTAAACTCATCCAGTGCATAGAAGTGTGGCTGAAGTGTAAATGATCTGGTATTTCTTATGAAATGCTAGCCATACTTGAGTTCTAAAAGTGATTATTACTTAATAAAGATTACTGTAATAACCACAAATAGGCAATAATTCACGGGTGTTCAAGCATCCAAGGGCTTGCAAACTCAAGATCTGACTATCTCTTCTAGCTGAATTTATTGGCGTTTCACCAGTCTAAACTCATGGCCTTCCAGATGTTCATCACGGAAACGCCCATTGGCTATACTGGCAAGGCCTACTGGGATATCTGTTAAATCTGTTAACAATATCTGCCCACTTTAAATGAAACAGTTCAGGAAACACATGTACATGGTCCAGCTGGTAACAATCAAAATACTCCAGTTAAGTACATAGGTGTCTTTATTTATTTATTTGAAACATTTATATGCCGTCCTTCACTATCACGTCTCAGGATGGCTTGCAGGATTAAAACCAACAGACATAAAAACAATCAATAAAACAGTACAATAAAATTACTATAAACCAATACAGATAAATCAAATCAAAAGCAACTGTGAACCACTAAAATGCTAATTTTTAAAATAATGATTAAATAAAAAGGTTTTGGCCTGGTGCGGAAAAGAGTATAAACTTATTCAATTCAGAGGTAGCATCTAAAGATGCTACAAAACAAACATCTGTTAGCATCCTATTGATAGCCTTAACTGCTACCAGTGTGACCCCACCCCCACCTCCCAATGCTCTTAAGACTTCATTCTTAATTTAATGAATGAATAACATTCTTATTTAATGTTGTGAGCCGCCCCAAGGCTTCGGCGAATGGGGCGGCATAAAAATGTTTTAATAAATAAATAAATAAATTCTCCATAACTGCAGAGAAGACAACATAAGACTAGGATTTATCAACCTCCCACAGGTCTTATCTCCATGCCTCTCTGCTCCTAGGACTTTTGTAGGTTAGCCATAACAGATATTAAAGAATGAAGTGTGAAAGGACCTGTAGCCTCTGTGAGGTATGTGACATCCTGTGCAAAACATGATATAATCTCTACATCCCTCCAAGGCCTTTTAGCTTCATAATTGCCTTTTGTCTTTAATTTACTGGGCATGTTCAGATACAATGCAAAAGAGTATTATGAGCTTAGATGACCTTCAGGATAACATTCTTCTCACTTCTTCTCCAATATTGTTGTTGTTGTTGTTAGTCGTGAATTCGTGTCGGACCCATCACGACCCCATGGACAACATTCCTCCAGGCCTTCCTGTCCTCCACCATCCCCCAGAGTCCACTCAAGCTCACGCCGACTGCTTCAGTGACTCCATCCAGCCACCTCATCCTCTGCCATCCCTTCCTTCTTTTGCCATCTATTGTTCCCAGCATTAGGCTCTTCTCCGGGGAGTCCTTCCTTCTCATTAGGTGGCCACAGTATTTGAGTTTCATCTTCAGTATCTGGCCTTCTAAAGAGCAGTCAGGGCTGATCTCCTCTAGGACTGACTGGTTTGATCGCCTTGCGGTCCAAGGGACTCACAGGAGTCTCCTCCAGCACCACAATTCAAAGGCCTCGGTTCTTTGGCGCTCAGTCTTCCTTATGGTCCAGCTTTCACAGCCATACATTGCAACTGGGAAACTCATAGCCTTGACTATATGCACTTTTGTTGACAGGGTGATGTCTCTGCTTTTTAGTATATAGTTATGAGCAGATCAGCAGCATTTACTTCCATTCTAAATCAACTGCAGTTTGGCAGTGAAAATAAGCCAGCTTCTGATATCGGTTTCCATTAATCAAGATTAACCATGGTTTAGATGGAACATCAAGCTGTAGTTAATCTAAAATGGAAGTGAAATCTTTCAAACTCAACCTTGCCTCCACACCAGAAGAGAGGGAAGGGCAGAGTGCACAAACCCAATACTAACCTCAGCTTGCTTGTTGTAATGCCAATGTGCTTTAGCATTACAAAAACAAATGAGATTAGCCTGTCCTTTGGCAGTATACTGGAACCATCCCCTTGCTCATGCTAAGACCTGCTAATGAATTGTAAGGTTTCCTTTTACGTTTTGCGTCTGTAGCATCCTCATCCAGCTACTAAGACCACATAGGTGCTTAACTGAAGAGACTTCTATCAGATAAATTCTATCTTGCCATAGTCCTTGTTTTTTTTTTCTTACCCATGATGCAGTTGCTTCTCTACCTTGAATTAATCCCCAGTTCTGCCATTTGTGATCTGGCAATAAAAGAGAACCGGTTCTGCCAATTGTGCATCTCAATCCTAACCACATTTACCTCAAAATGTGTCTCACCAGGCTTTTTGATGACATTTACTTCCTCCTGCCTCCCAAGGGTCACTGCATGTTTCTATGCATCTTTACTCAAGTTATTCAAATTTATTCAACAGGGTTTACAGCTCAGTTAGGACACAAAGGTATAATAAGGATCTTTCAAGCATAATAAAATCAGAAGTGTGGCCTGCAGACTAATCTTGTTGGTTCCCATTATTTCTGCATGCTGTGAAATGAGGAGGTGTGGGGAGAACATGTAGCCTTCCGGATGTTTTTATTGTAATGGCCACCCAAAGGGCATAATGCTAACAGGAGGCTTTTATACAAATTTAATAAATGTGGAACTGTAACTCCTATAAGGTCCAGACTGCATGGCTAACAATGAGAGATGACCAGAGTTGCAGTTCAGCCATCTCTGGAGGACCACACCTCCCTAGTCCCTGAAATAAACTCATTTCACTAAAAGCTTAAGTTCTCTGGATGGTTTATGAAGGTGGGATTTATTGCTGTTACGTGCTGTCAACTCGTCTGCAAATTATGGTATCCCCATGAAAGCCCTTCAAAATGTCGTGTCCTTGGCAACCTTGCTCAGCTCTATTTCTCAGGCTTCTTTTTTGGAATCAATCTATCTCATAATGGTTTCTCCTCTTCTTCTCCTGCCTTCGACTTTCCCAAGCAACGAAAATTAATACATTATTAAAAACAAAACGAACATATAAGCATACGATAACCATGCATATATTTAGAAACCATTGTAATCTGAATGAAAGGATGACTATTAACGTAGTCTTCCCCAATCTAGCCTTCTGGACTTCATCTCCCATCAGCCCAAGCATGGGCAATGGTCTTGAGTGCTGACCAGGCACCACATTGAGGAAAGCTGCTTTTAACTCTTCTGTTATTTTCGCCAGGAGTCATCCCAAGGAAGCAAGAGGAAGAACGCAATGGCGGGCCCGGAGGCCGCCCACTTCGCCCCCGCGCGCACTCCGCTCGCACAAGGGCGAAGGCGACGCGGGATCTCGCTCGGCCGCCGGCGGGGGCGGGCGCGGGCGCGATCGATGATTCGGCATCGCGCGTCTCTGGAGAAAGGCGGGGGCAGGGCCTAGAGCTCAGGTCGGCTGAAGAGGCCCGGCGTGCTCGATGTTTCGGCGCCCGGCATCAGTCCCCGCCTACCAACGCTCTCCTCGCGCGTTGATTGGGCAGGAGCGAGGCCCAGGGCACCGCGTCCCGCGCTTCGCCATCTTTGCCCGGGAGAAAAGGATCCCGAGCGCGGGAACTGTAGTTGCGCGAGCAGGCGGCGGAGAGGCGGTCGGGCAGGTGCCAGAGGCGGACGGGGGCAAGTGCGCCGTGGTCCCTCGGCGCTCCGGCCGACGGGGATGATGAGCGGCGCTGACTCCACCACGGGGCCCGGGCCCGGCTCGAGCCTGCTGCCTCTGCTGGAGACCCTGGAAGACCCCCTCGCTTCGCCGGAGATGCTGACAGACGCGCTCCTTACCGTCACGAAGTGAGTTCCCCAGTCGCCCCTTCCACAGTCGCCTTGGGCGGGAGGCTGGCTGGCCGGCCGGCCCTCGTGCAAACATGCAAAAAATAAGCGAATCTTTAGTTTTGAGTCTTGGCTTCACGCTAGTACTTCTTTTTGGTACTGCATTTCAGTCCCTAGAGAGCCCTTTTCCCAAATGAAAGTTTGGGGAAACTGGCTACCTCTGAGCATATGTTGAGTGATTATTCTGCACCAGTGTGTAGGCCGCAGCCCTCATTGATCAGGCCGGTAAGTTCCAAATCTGCTGCGCTTCTTTTTCTAGCGTTTCTCGCCCCCAACAGCTGCTATATAGGCTGGCCTTTATTTTATTTCTTAAATCGTTGGTTAGGTTTCTGTGGGTTTTTCCAGACATAATGCTGGTTGTCCATTGAGAAATTTCAGGTGAGCTAACTCACATGATGGGTAAGATATGCCTGTTAAATTTCTGCCTCTGCACAAGTATTCTCCTGAAAGCACACTCTACAGTCTTCTATTTTTAGAAGTTGTTGTAGGGTGTAGAAATTCTCTTCCTTTGAAGACTAGATGAGAGAGATGCATTGTATATGCATCAAGGTTCAGGGATAATGCAAGCTGCAGTCAAACAACATCTGGAGGCTGCAGGTTCCTAGTGCATGTCTGTGGTCTAAGACCACACATTTTTGTTCCTACATGCATTTTAATGTATTACCTGGATGTAAAGTAGCTTTCCAGCAACTACAATTAATATAGGCTGAAAGGTTTAATCTCATTGCAGTTGGTGCATACAGGTTTTAAGTGCTTTGCAGTTGTAAACGGGCTGCACTTGGCCTTCTTTTTGCAGAGGGTGCATTTGCAGTAGCGTTTTTCAGAGAATGCTGTTAGGCCACTTTAAGGTGGAGTCACTAATGAGTGCTTAGTTTTCAGATTTGCTTTGGGTAAATATCATGGTCATCTTGTCTTTTCTCCCACCTTCCATATGTGTAAACTGCTATTTTTTAGTCTACTTGAGAAATCTTTTTTTAGTTGTAAAGTAGATTGATTTTTGGAAAGAACTTCACTTCAAGTACCAAGATAGGACTTTCCCTGCCAGTGCATCTAAAAATATATTTATAGAGAGTTTGTTACAGATCATAAGATTAATTTGTTGGTAGTGAATATACAATTTTCCAGTAAAATGAGTACTGTTATGCTCTTAATGAATAGAAGTAAAATGTTATCACAACAGACTGAATGAGTGCGGTGTCATGCTTGTCCATTGTTGAAACCTCTGAGTGCATGCACACTGAATACTACTGTGTGCTACTTAGAGCTTATATCTGTAGAGGTTAGGCTATGCTCTATCAAAGTTAGAGAGTAAGTGTTGCTTCCCAATATAGTGCTTTATTCAACAACACATTATTTAAAAACTGTAATTCCAGTAGCAATACAAAACAATAGGAACAGTAAGATAGAGTAGCATATGGGTAATTGGGTTTAATTACAAGCTGAAAACGCCTGGCTGAAACAGTGCTTTCTCATGAGGTATTTGAAAAATGTGAATTTTCTGCCTCTGAAACTGCACAGGGGAGGGTTTTCCAGAGGATGGGTGCAGCCACTAAGAAGGTTAGATGGATCAGTAGAATTGCTCTAAGACTCCTTGTTGTGTTCTAACAACTTTAAACAGACAGGTGTGGGAGTTACAGGGTTTATTTTGGAAGTCTGAGGACACAACAGGAGTCTGTGAGTTGGAAGGCAAATGTGCTCACATACTGCATGTTTTCCACATCTGAGCAAAGGTATTTACCAAATTTCTTGGCCATGTAAGTTGGGTTGATTAATGGAAAACCTGGTGATTTTTTTTTTCTATGTCAAGTCGTCTGACTGGTGAGGAAGGACAAGAATTTGCAGTTGAAGTTGGAAAGTACTTCCCTCAACTCTACAAAATATTCAAGGTGTGTACTTAAACTTATATGTCCAACACTTGTAACAGCATATGTCCTACTGTATTTTCAGTAGGCATGCCATTGCCCTTCCCCTCTTTTATTATCATTTACCCACTGCCACACTTTCATTTTTGCTCCTTCTGCAGTGATTGCTACCTCTGCATTCACAGTGGCCATGTATCTTACAGTACTAAACTTGTAGCAGGCATTTTATTTTCATGATACATATAGTTGGGAAATGGTGTTAGACCCTCATCCAGAGAAGTGTGCATGTACATCTTTAGAGGGGCTTTTCTTCACAACTCCGCATGAGTCCGAAGCTGCTACAGACATCTTTTTCTAGTGTGTGAAAGAGGCTGCTTTGATGAGGCCGCTTTTCCCTGAAATTGAGGCTGCAAGAAAACCTTTATGACCTGTTGTACAAGTTCAGATCTGTATATATTTGTAAAAGGGTTTAATGTAGTATCTAAATTGATTTTGTGTTGTAATTAATGTGTTTCTCTAGTTTTCCTTAGAAGAAAACCAGCAAAAACAAAACAAAGATTTGTGGCACTTTAAACAGCAGCAAGCTCATTTAAGCATAACCTTTGATAGGCAAGGTCTGCATCAGATGCATGAAGTGTTAACTTCAAATTAACTGTTCTCTATGCACATGCTGGGCACTGGGGTGCATGTAAACTGTGGTGTTAAACAATTGAAATGCAAAAAAGACAAAGATGATTATCTTAATGGTTGCTATTCATAAGATTCCTTGTAGGGTGATAACAAAGATAGGCGTGGTGTCCTGAGTTAGCATATGAACTGTGATTTATATTGTCCTTATTCAACAACAGGAAATGGAATTGAATCTCATTTCTGGTTGGTGAGTTACTTGTTGGAGAAAATTTGCCCCTCTAAAGTACACAACCAAACTATCCTTTTCTTCCTTTATATACCCACAGGATACAATTCTATGATGACCAAGATACTTTTTTGTTGTTGTCTGTGACACAAGTCATACTTCTACCATGGTACCAATCAATGTATCAGCATACAGCTGCCATCTTCCCAGTACAGCCCTCTGGCCATACAGCAAAGAGCCTCCCAAAGATAAAGTAGGATTCAGTATGGGTCTCTCTAGATGGTCATAACACTGGGTTGTATTTTTTGCATAAAATCATGCTGAGCTAATTAGCAAGCAGCATCCTCTGCCATACAATTTCAGCTGTGCAAAACATGATGCCACCCATAGACAGAATGCAGAAATAATCATGTAAAGGTCTGACAAGGAATGCATTATCATCATTAGGCATCTCGTCTGAAGGCAATGAACTGTAAAGAAGATGGCATTTTGTGGGAGATCATAGCTTCCTTCAGGAAGTCAGTGCTATCCCTTATGTATCTTCAAGTATTGGTGGCAGTTGTTCTGGTTATGGATTTTATGCAGCCAAGGAGTGCAGAACCTCCAGCCCAAAGAGCACCCCAGTGTGGCTGTCGAGATCCATTACACCAACATATCCCATAAAGATGGATTACAGCTATTAAGAATATCCGTGCACATGGGACATAACATGTCTAGCAGCCAAACTCTTGTCATGTTGTAGTCACACACAGTTTCCTTAGTGTTGGAGTGAATATACGTGTTCAGATTAGTGGCACTGCTTTGAGAATCCTTATTGCCTCATAGCATGCCAACATCATAGAACCAGTGGGCTGGGACACAGGAGATCGAAGTTCTAGTTCCCTATTCAGCCATGACTTGCGCTGCATGACTTTGGTTTCTCAAGCTAACTTACCCCACAAGGGTGGTGGTTGTGAGGATAAAATAAGAGAACCTTGTAAGCCCCCATGAATTCCTTGCAAAATAGATAAAAGCAGTGTATAAATGCAATTGAAATCATTATCATGGCTGATTTGAAACAATGCTTTCTCAGCTCATGTCCTCAAAAGCCACTTTTCAGCTGAGATTCATTGATATTTTTGTAATCTGGACACACAGATTCAAGGTCCTGATGAAATTCTGTTAGGAATTAGGTAACTTTTACAGTACTATCAATCTGATGCTGGAACAGTCATAGGAACCTAGGAAGCTGTCATACACTGCCAGAGTTGTTCAATGACAGACACATCTGATATGGGGATGTTTAGAACCCAGGGCACTCTGCCAATGACATGAATGTGGCCATTCTTGAGCAAAGAATTTCCAATCACTATGTGAAATTGAAGCTCAGTGAGTAATTCAATTATTCTTTCCTATGGTATGAGCAAGGACACTTTTTGTTTAAAAAAAAAAAAGACCTCACACTGCATATATTGATTGACTTGCCATTGCAATAATTCCAGTCACAAAATGTCGCTGGACACAGTATGGTAATCACATCACTGTACCCCTTTGCATTTTGGATTAGCACTCCATGCATCTGGTGATGAAGTCAATGTTCTTTAAAGTTTAGATCAGAATAAATATTTAATCTTTAAGATATTATGAGAGCCCTTGTCTTTGCTGCAACAGAGGCTACCTCTCTAGAAATTAATATTAATCTGGGCTGTTGTGTAGATCAAAGAAGTGTTGCAAAACTCATGTGTCTGAATTTAGCATCTAATATTTTAAAAATCAAGATTAGGTATCCACTTATAACTAATTAGAAGTTGACATCACTTTTACATCTTGAACAATTCAAGTAATTATTAATAAGTTTTTGTTACATGACGTCACACTTTTCTTCCATTTCTCTTCTAGACATACATTCCTACAGAAAACTCAGAATTGAGCAGTGCAGCTTTACAAGCTTTAGGATTCTGTGTATTTCACTCAAAGATTGCTTCATTGCTATCTGGTAAGCATTTGTTTACCTATTTGACAATGGTTTAATCTATATTTAATCTAAATTCAGCCCCCTTTTTGCATTATTATTAAATATATAGAAATGATTTCATCTCAAGTTAATGTAGCTATAAAAGACATGTGATATAGTAATGTATAACTTGTTTTCAGCAGGTTCTTTGGTGCTCTGGCTGAGTGTCAAAATGTATGTGATACTCTTGAATAATCTATCAATAATAGTGATTCTTGGGGGGGGGGGGGGTCAAGGAGTACTTTAAAAGGTACTAGATCCATAGCCAAGGTGGAAACTGGAGGGGAAGGACTAGTTTAAACCATATCCATTTTGAGGAAATTCTGTTTTTATATTCTTAAATAGGGCAAATAGTGTGCAGTGATGATAATTGGAGTAACAGCTGCTAAAAAAATACTTTTTTCTTCTAGAAGTTGAAATACAAGAGTTGCTTTCAATAGTGAGCAGTGTTGCTGTAAAGATGGTGGACAAAAATACTCGCACTAGAGCACTTTGGGTGATCTCTAAGCAGTCCTTTCCTCCTGATATTGTTGGGAAACTGGTGAGTGTCTTCTGTTCATCTTTTATAAACAAATTTTGTTAAAATACCTGGTTCAATTACCCATGGCTCACTTGTTTTCCAGGTACCCAGTATTATTGCTATGTTAGAAACAGTACTTAAAGGAGAACTACATTCCATGGTGGTTGAATATGAAGCACTAAATGTTATCATACGGTATGTGTTGCATGTTAAAATGTTAAGCAGATCACTCAGTAACATTGTGATCTGTTTACCCTATAAAATCAGACTGTGTGTCATTGTTAGTATATTTGTAATGAATGCTCGACCACACTTGTGCTTTTTGCCAGTCATTTATTTCACTTCTTTTATATAAACCCATAAAATAATAATGGCCCCAGTAGGGTTGTAGGAATTACAAGCCGAGGTAGCAGCAGTTGGCCAGCCCACCTAGAGCTATATAATAAGGCAGGCTCACATGGGAGCGAGCTTTGCAAGCACAGGGCACCGCAGTGACGAAACCTATTAGCCACAGTGACAAAGCAGCAGCCTGCAAATGTGTTGAGCAACAAGGCTGAGGAGGCCACAGCATGGGAGTTTGCTCCCTTTTCTAGTCAGGAGGGTAAAGTGCAAAGAATCACTGAAAAGTAAAACCACTGCCCTTTCCCAATAGTATAAACAAACTTGATAGAACCCAGATTCCCCATGGATTTTCAGGTAAAAATGCATTTATACCAATTAAACCAATCGTGAAAGCCAGGAGGTATGTGGGGACTATCCAGGGTATAGCACTGAGTACCACGTGCATGACTATCCTCCAACTGGACACAAGTCGTGTGTGTGCTCAGTGTAATGAGCTCTTGGCTTTTCATTCCTTTGAAGCCAAGGTTGTTGACCTAGACAAGCAGAGAGGGGTAGACAGGTTGAGTGATGAGATGCCCGAAGAGCAATTAGCAGGGTCCCAACTCTGTGGTCATGGAGAAAGGGGTGTCATTCTGGGGAAGAGTGAAATGTTCCTTTAGAAGGGACCCATTCCTTGGAAGGTGAGTGTGTATCTGCTCACACTGAGGATATCCCTCTGGGAGGGGGTGCTTAATCATTAGGAACATAGAAAGCTGGATTGTGATGGTGTGTGGGTTGCATGGTGGGTTGCCTTCTTGGTGCAGATACCACATGGATTAAGGGAATTGCCCAAGTGTAAGAGGGGAAGGCAGCAAGGTTACACTAAGCCATGATAACCAGTTGGAGAGGACAAAGTACCAGAACACTTGTTGCATAGAAGGGAATAGTGTGCTTAGGTGCTTCTGTTTCATTTGAAGCCTTCGGGCCAAAATGTGAGAGCTGGAATGCCTGGTGATAAAGGAGAAGCTAGATATAGTAGGCATTATGGAAACTTGATAAAGTAGAGATAACCATTGGATATCTCTGGATATCAACTGTATAGAAAAGACAGGGAAAGGCGTACTGGAGATGTTGCCCTGTGTGTTAGAGAGAGCATAGAGTCAAGCACACTTGATAATATAAAGTGCGAAGACTCCTCCACAGGAGTAGCATGGGTGAAAATTCCTGGCTCCAAAACTAATTTAGTCATAGCAATATCATCCTCCAGACCAGAATGCTCAGGATGATCCTGGGAAATGAAATCAGGGAGGCCTTCTTCAAAAGCAGTACTGTAATAATGGGTGGCCTCAACTACCCACACATTAACTGGATAAATGGACATTGTTTACTCAGACTTCTAAAATACTTTTGACAAAGTTCCTTTCTAGAGCCTTCTGTACAAACTTAAGCAGTCAAACCAAACTATCTTATTTTCTCATGACTGATATTATTAAGGAAATGCCAGCAAACTTTGAGGCACTTCAGAGTTACATAGAACCCAGTTTTAGCATCGCTGGTGTATGCAATTATTGCCAACTAGTATTGTCATATTATTAATTCTAGTGCTTGCATTTTTGCATTTAGACTCATAGAACAAGCTCCATCCCACATGGAGGAAGAAGCCGTGAGGTGGGCCAAGCTGATAATTCCTTTAGTTGTTCACTCAGCTCATAAAGTACAATTAAGAGGTGCTACTGCATTGGAGATGGGAATGCCACTGTTATTGCAGAAGCAGCAGGAGGTCGCAGCAGTCACTGAAGAACTGATGACTACTGTAAGTAAACGTCAGCTTCAGAAAAAAAAAAAGCAAAACCCTACAGAAATCCCAGATATACTTGGAGGCCTGACTGCAGAACCGAACTATCCTGTACTCTTATCACTCCGTGCTAACAGTATTTTATAAAATCTTTGACAAATGGATATGGCTTTGGATGGGTGGGAATATTCCTTACAGTTACGCAGTGAAGGCTGCAAGCAAGCTCTCACAAATTAATTGTTTTTGCTAATCTCCCCTGATTTCAAACTGTACTGACTACAAAGCTGGTTAGGGAATTCTGCCACTATTAATTGAATACAGGCTTCAGCCAAATAGGCATGTTTAAATTAATTAAAGTTAATTATCAGTGCATTGTTATGCATATCTAGGCAGAAACGCCCCTCCCCATCCTCCAGCCAGCAGGGCTGCATACAGTGCACAAGATAATATGCAAATATATTCTTTAAAAAGCAGAAGGTACTTACCACTAGGCTCCATTAGCCTAGGTTTCAAGTGCCTAGGTCTCAGGATGTTGGCACTATAACCTTAATTGACCGATAAGTGCACAATCTTTTATTATAGATAAATCTGAATATGTTTTCAATATTACTAATGAAATATTGCTGTCTCCCTACAGTGGGCTTTTTTACATACCAGATGCAGCAGCCATCATCTGGCTAAAATGCTCCTATTTATCACTGTCCTGTCCATGTGAACAATTTAATAAATACCAATTTCAAGACATAATAATAGTTTTATGTTTGTGTAAGCTCAACCTCAGAAGAGCACTGCTGAATCAGACGGAAGGCTGGCTAGTCTGGCAGTGGCTCCCTGTCTTAAGTGGTCAACAAAAATGCCTTTGGGAAGCCCACGAACAATACACAAGGACTATAGACCCAGCAACTGCCATTTGGTGCTATTATGCCGCTGAACAAACACTGTTTTTAGCTGTCAGAGTTAAAGTCTGTTCATAGACCTATTTCATTCTTTTAATCATCCTTAGCACAGGATATTCCATTTCACAATCATGAAATACCATGCTGCTTTATTTATGTAATTAAATAGTTGCCAAATATTTATATTAATTTGTGTGACTGGGGGTGGGAGATTATCCAAGTTACTAAAGTATGGAACATTTTCATCACTTCTGTGTTTTTCACTTTTGCAGAAAATAATTCCAGAACTCCAAAAACTGTTTTCATCAAAGAACGAGACGTACGTTTTGAAACTCTGGCCCCTGTTTATAAAACTTCTTGGCAAAGTAAGAATATTTGCTTTCTTTCAGGTAATAACAGGCACTGATTATGTGGATGTGTTAACTGTATATAAACTGATTATCTTTTCCAGGCATTGCATCGTAGTGGAAGCTTTATCAATTCATTGTTGCAGTTAGAAGAACTTGGATTTCGTAGTGGGTCACCAGTGGTAAAGAAGATAGCTTTCATTGCATGGAAAAGTTTGATAGATAACTTTGCTCTAAATCCAGGTAGGCTACAGTATTAAAGCAACATTGGATTAATATTTACACTAAAAGCCTGTATTTTCATGTGATCTGCTGCTTCTATAGAAACAATTCCTATTGAGCTCAATGAACTGAGTCCTAATTAAGTGCACTTAAGAGCTCTGTTTCATTCAGTAGCATTGCATGCACACCAGGAAGCGTTGGCCAAGTACACCTTGCTCCTCCTTCGCTTTCCCAGCCACACAAATTATTTCCCTGGCCATGTATCTTTACAGCATATGCTTAACAATATTGTTCTAGTCAGGTCTTCCAGTCTGGATTGCAATTTAGCTTCACTCAAACCACCAACCTCAAGTTGCTGGTAAACATGTTTTGTCACATCATGCACAGCTATTATATGTACTTAATTTCTATACTGCCCAGTAGCTAACTCTTCCTGTGGTGATGGAAGAGCTGCCTACTCCATTAATGTACTGCTGTGGCTGAAGGAGTGTGATAAAAATTAGGAAGTTCTAGGCTTCACTCTTGTTTCTCCTGCTGAATCATTTGGGCAAACCATTATTCTCTTACTTGCAGACACCCACCTGCAATATGATACTAAAGCTGGCCCACCATATAGGGCTACAACACCAACTTTCAGGGTTTTGTATGTGAATAAACTTTCATTAAAATACCAAATATATTGCACAAACTTCTGAAACGCATCGCAAGTCCATAACCCTCCTACTTCGACCTTTTTGAAGGACAGGCCAGTGTTAAACAGCTCCCTTGCTTGTGAGTGGGTAGGAGAGAATTGAGAACACTCTTTCTTGCCTTGTCGAAATGTATAGCTATTGAGTGTGTCTGGTTATTGTTGCTTTCTTCCACTTCAAGGAGATGGCAGTATCATTTTATATGTCAAGTACTAAAAGAAAGCAGTGTTGTCCCCACAGGAAAAACCTTAGATTTTGTGCTATTTACAGAACTCTTACAGAACTCTTACTTTGTAACACATTGCAGGCAACCATCTTAAATCAGCTTTTTATGTATAAGTACTGTTGACTCAGTCCTTAGCAAATCTATTTAGGGTTGGAATATTAATGTACAAGTCTGGACAGGGAAACTTTTTGCTTTAGGTGGGCAGATGACTCTCCAAGCCTTCTGCAGGCTGAATAATGTTAGGGCATGGGGCATGCTTCCCAACTTCATCTGGCCAGCAACTAGAGCTTCTCCAGCCCCCACGTTGGTCACTGACCCAGCTGGGGAGAACTAAGAGGCATGGTGGGTGAGGTATTTGGTATGACACTCACCTTCCCAGTGAGTGAATGGTATGGTTTGAAACCTCTGGCATTGGTCAATGCAGTATTATCAGAAGTAATAGTAAGGATTCCTCTCTCTAGCACTCTTCAAAGGTAGGATGTGGGCAAGGGGCCTTGTCTGAGACCCTGAAGTCAAGTTAGGTCAGCCCGGTAGGCTGCATTTGGGCCATGGGCTGGAGGTTGTCTGTTTCTGATCTATGCTAAGGTTTGTGCAGGTTAATGTTTAGGTTTACAGAGGTTGTGATAGTGCATTAAACCATTTTTAAAAGGTTGGCAGCTATGTTTTTTCTTAAGTGCAGGGCACCTGCTGCAATTTGGGATCCTGTGGAGGGGCATAGGAGAGCTTGAACCCTTTGGGCCCCTGTTGCCATCTTAATCTGGGTAGATGGCGCTGCACCTGCAATTTATATTGCCCCCCAAGTTATCCATTTACTCTAATGAATCATTTTTTGAAAGTATAAATTGCAGGAGTATAACAACCAATCCAGGGAACAAGCGGTTAAAATTCCCTGGCTTCCTATACTTGAGTCCCCTATGGTCCAGATTGGGGGTCTGCTTGCTTCAGTTATAAAAGATGTTGCTGCTGGGTGCATCTTGAATGAAAAGTGTAGTTTGGACTGCAGATATGTTAAATACATACCATTTGGAATTAACAGATCCAGGAGACTCTGCCTATAGGTGGCCTGAAGCTCTTCAGCAAGTGTCATACAGCACCTCTTGGCCTATTTACATTTCCTGTTGGGGAAGCACCCTTTTACAGGGCACTGATCTTAGGTGACCCAGATGTCTGCAGATAACACCCAACTTTCCTTATGCCTTTCTTGTGCTCAAGGGGAGGAAAGGTTTGCAAAAGAGGAGATCTCCATCTTAACCCTGCATGGCTAGTCTCCCATTACTTTCACCATAAAGAGCAGATTTATCTCAGCCTGTTTCTAAATTAAAAGCACAATGAACCAGAAGTAACAATCGTAACACTAAGTTGTTCTGCATATTTTTAGACAGTAGCAGGAGGAAGGACATTCAGATGTCTGCATTGGTTCTCCTATCTGTAGAAGCTGCAAGTAAATTTTTGTGGCTCTGAGAAATGCACGCACAGCAGCATATACTGGTTGACTAAAACCCCATTTTTATGTCTGGGTTAATGCCAGAAAGAGGCTAAACTAGACCAGAAGGTATGAGTTGCGCTTGGTTTTTCATTAGGTATAACAAAGACATGTTTTCAATCTTTGCTTTCTAAGAGATCTTATGCAGTGCAAAAAGACTGAAGCTGCTCATGCAACCGCTGAGTTCCATCCATGTGAGGACTGAAGCTCTGGCACTGACAAAGTTAGAGGTGTGGTGGTATTTACTGATGAGGCTTGGGCCTCAACTCCCAGTCCACTTTGAGCAGGTATATGAATTTTGTTTACCAGTAATATTATGCAATAGTTACAGCAGGTTTCTGGAGAGACATGGATTTCTATTATTTGACCTAGATTAAACAAGAGTATTTCTTAAACAGATTATTAAAAGCATTTGTACTTCACAGTATTTAGGATTGATCTAATAATTATGTTTTCTTCATATCTCAGTGTTCTGAATGAAAGAACTTTTGTCAGTCGTAAACCTTGAGCTCAGTGAAGGCATTTATTTCACTTTAAAATAACCAGAACATGACTAAGTCCTGGGATCTAAACTACATAGAACTATGAAGGGAAAATACCCAAACATCCAGTAGCTTATGTTAAATATTAGTATTTTGCCTAAATCATTTTCTAAATAACCGCACTACTCAAGTTTAGCTTCAAGTCTATTTGCTGTGATCAAGGATTCCCAAACAAAGCAAGACGTCTATGTGCCTAATGCTGTACTATGTCTGTGATGAATCAGTTTGCATCTGAAAGCAGTACCCAGCGTTTGGGGTCTGCTTTGGCATGCATTAACCCATTTACTAGTTATTCACTTTATGCAACACTCCTTGCATAGAAATGCTGAGTCAGACTATTGAGACCAAATCTGCCAAGTTAAACCGGTTTTGTGCTTCATGTTGTGCTTCTGTGTTTTTTATTTTAGGTTTGTGTGCCATTAATTCAGAGCACTTTAAGTTTAGATGCCTCTCTATTACAAGGAAATTCATCTCGGTTATCCATTAATCAGAGTTTAGCATCAGCAGGTTCTGCACAGAAATCAGGTATGGGGCAAGCCTCTTTCCAACTAATTCCAGTTAAGCAAGTGTGAAAGAAAAGGTGACAGTTTTCAGTTTTCTACTACCACTTGGAGTACTGTGCAGATAAGATACAATGGCTCCATGTATACTGCCCCAACTCCCTTTTTGAAGGCTGAGACTGAAATGTTACAGGAGTAATATTTAAGCAGTGTATCTGTATATTCAGATAGTGTTTTTATACAAATCATGTGGTTCTGTGAAGCACTATGAGCAAAACATAAAAAAAAACCCCAGACAGTCCTTGCCCCAAGGAGTTTTTAATCTAAAATAGCTACTTTATCCTCAAAAAACGGATTTTTTTTAATGTTGAGCACATTACAAATTGGGATTCTGTGGCTACATTAGTGAGCATTCTTGTGCAAAACTAAGCACCACTGAAACTGGTATAACTCTCTACATATGTTCAGGCAAGGAGTGTAGAACTTGGAGTGCCTTCTTGAAATGTGAGTGTTCTGAAGTGTTTTCAGATAGATTTGCCTCCACCTCCTTTGCTTAGATATAATTTTGTGTGCTCCTTCATATGCATAAAACAGTATTTCTAGTAGAAATGATGTGCTCATGAAAAACATTGCAATTTTCTGTTTTAGGTGTCTTCCCTTTTGGAACATCTCCCAGTCCAAGGGTGAAACTGAATTCTAGCACAAGTGGAGTTGTGCCCATTCCATCCATTCGACTTCTAGGAATTGAAATGCTCCTTCACTTCTTCATGGGGCCGGAGGTTTTAACTTTTGCCAAGGAAAACAGTGTTGTATTTAGTCTAGGTATGTTAAATATTTTTGAAAAGCTTACAATAGCATCTTGTACTGCCTGATTTTTTTAAAGCAGTGGACTTAGTCTATCTTTTGACAGTTATTAAAACATGTGCTCTCTTCCCACCTAGAACCTCTTCAATACCCAGTAATTGCCAGCCCTTCCTTCTTCTGTAAACATGCCAATACATTCATAAATGCAGTTCAGGATGGTTTCATTGCAATTGGAAAAGATGCTTCTGGTAAGACTTAAAAGTTTTGCTGCATTTTATACACCTTGCAAAATAGATTCATCTAACAGTACATTAGACTTGTCATCTAGCTTTTCCATTGGTTACTGATAAGATATTTAATGTCTGCTTGCTTCTTGGCTATTTTTGCTGATTTGTCCTTCATCCAACTCTTGTCTTGCAGATGTTATTCTAAGTGCCATATGGAAGGAAGTAATTGGCTTTGTAAGAGCTGCAATTGAATCAGGTAGCCAGTGTTTTTTTCTGTTTTATGCATAATTTAAACTAGGGAATCATATGAAAGCAAAAATCCGATAATTCCTCAGTGTAAACGCCTAAAGATTTTTGCTGTAACTATCAGGCAAGGCAGCAGTACCAATCTTCAAAGAAACTAATTCAGTCTGAATACCGAATTATGAAGAGCCTGTATCAGTACTGAGTGTATTCCGGTATGCTTAGGGCTGAATGACATTGGTGTAACAGTTACATAAATGCAGTGAATAACAAGGTGCTGTCTGTGAACTGTTTGTACAATACAGCTCTTACAGCCGTTTGTATAGTGTGCAGACTCACTACAGTAGCCATGAGTGATTTTACTAAGAACAAAACTCTTGCATCAGAGAATCTAAGGTTTTCAATTTTATTCTAAGTAATGATGTTAATTTTAAAAAGCTTCATTTTGCTTCATTTACTTGTAGGCAGCAAAAGAGAGCGGCAGAATTCAGAGTTACTAACTGCACTGCTGCAAGCCTTAAAAAACATCGTTATGTCAAATGAGCTGCCTGTATTAAAGTCACTGGTAAGTGTTAATATAGTCTCTCTGTTAAAAGTGCTGTGTCTGTGCGATTTGAATCCTAAATGGTACAGGTTTCCACTTGGCTGGCCATTTGCTCAGAAGTTGGTCCGTAACTTACTCAGGAAATGGGTTTCATTCACTGAAATTCTAGCACTGATATCCCAACAACAAAACCATGCAGACTCTGGGTTGTTCATCCCTCAGCTACCATAGTACTGGCACCTGAACCAACCCAGGAATGTGGTGTTCCTGGTATGTTCTGTAATTGGGAAACAACATGGAACCAATAGACAGTCTCAAGGAAATGTGCTTGCTGACACTTTCCTGCATGACCTCAGCAATCCATGGATAGGCATTACATGTGAACAAGGTCACTCTAGGCTGTACATACTTCTTAATAGTTTGCACAAATCAGGTGTGCAAATCTAATTGAGCTCCACTGTGAGGGCTTCTCTTTTTTGCCCACACTGCAGAACACAGATTCTGGCAAGCCTTTTCTCCCTGCTAACTTTAAAACAAGATCAATAGCGCTTTTGTGTAGAAATCAGATAACCCTTTTTGCCTTCTATTTTAGTTTTATAATGAATTCTTGTCTTTTCCATTAGTCCCTTATAGAAATCACAATTAAAGAATTGCCTCCAAAAGTATTAGGATCACCAGCCTATCAGATTGCTGACATGGATCTTCTGAATGTAAGTAAGATTGTGTGTGCTATCCCTAAATACATTAAAAGAGGAATCAGTATTGAACTTTCGTACATTCATAACCTCTGTTTCCCAAAACATTAGCTTCCAGGCAGAATCTAAATTTCTATCTTTAAACCTGCTTTCGGTAAACAAAGATTTGTATATCTCAGCCTTCCCTAAGCTTGTCCCTTTCAGACACATTTGGAATGCAACATCCACAATTCCCAGTCAATGGCCCTGCCCAGTGGGAATTCTGGGAGTTGTGATCCAAATGTCTTGGAAGGCCACCAGGTCGGGGAAGGCTGGTGTACCTGATGAGATCCCAGGTAGATTAATGTGGTGTTATGTATGGCCAGCTGATACATAGGACAGCAAGGAGGGAAGCAGAAACTCACTATCTCGTGCTTGCTGGTCTTCTGTTGCCTGCTCTGTCAGGGCAGTCCTGTCCCTTAGACAACGCTCTTGTGAGAAGGATTCCAGGAGCAATGTGGAGGTGGATAAAGGGGGAACCAGGAGCCTACTTCTGCTGTGCACTGCTTTTGCTTTATCTAGATGCCGGTGGTGGAACTAGGAAAATTTAGCACTTGTTCTTACGGGAAGAACCCTTTAGATTACTGTGTGTGTCACTTCAGCTGTGACAAACGTTCTCTTCTTCCCTCAGCCTCACTTTTCATACTAGCCAACTCATTCTACATTATTCATATTTTTCAGAATTAACTGTTTACCACTCCTGATTTAAAAGGCAAGAAAGACCATCTCTGATCAAATGTAGTTTCACATTTTAAATTCATAGCACAGGATGAGCACAGAAATTAAATGGAATTTGCATTTGATGCCCTGACATTAGACACATTTTTCTGGAAATAAGCCCCATTTTTTTTGTAAAAAGGGACAAAATCGTTTTAAAGTAAAAATAATAAAATGAGCATCTGTTGACCATGTGTGTGCCAGCCCTTGCTCTATTTGAAACAGATCCGAAGGGATGGTGCAGTGATCAGCATCAGCCTTGGTGGGCCCCGGCATGCCACAGCAGTCCAGTTTTTGATGCCAGGCCTGCTTGCCATGGCTCCATCTCCTGATCTGTGGGTGATTGTGTGGGGGTCTCTGGGCTGCACAGTCCTGGACATGCTCCACAAGGTCTAGCAGCAGCTCCATTGTTTGCGATAATCTTGTCTGACTTGGGATGTATCTGTTTTATCAGTGTGAGCCAGGTTGATTGCTCAAGATAAAAATCTTCTACCCCACCATGGCTTTGTGCTTAAAGGAGAAAGATCTCAAGCACAGGGTTCTAAGACTTTGCTTGAACATTGTTTCGAGGTCACCCTAAATAGCAACAGAAACATGAGGCATTGTGGTGCTTAGGCCCTTTCAGTCCCTGGAGATAGTTTGTGTCAGCAAGCACCTTTCGATAGCAGGTGAGACACGGTGCTGATTTGCTGGGAAGAGCATGTTCCAGTTATTTGGGTTGTGTATAAAAAGCTTCTGGAGAAAATGGGTTCTTTCTCCCCCACCCCTACTAATACGGAAATGGAAATTACAGATTCCAGGAGAAAATACGTCATAAAATAGTACTGAAGGTGGTTTAAAAACAACTGACAGTACCGCCACCCCATGTGTTACTTGGAGTTGGCGAATATCTTGGCAAATGGTGGATCTTAGCCAGGCACTGAAAAGGTCGATCAATTCTTTTTTCAGTCATTGACCAGCCAATAAATAAAGCACAAAATTACAATTAGGTAAAAATAAAAAAATGCAGTACTAGTAAAATTACAATAATTAAGATAAAGAGAATAAAACCGAAAAGATTTTAAAGTTGTCTTCAAGTAGGTCTGCCACAGACTAAGAAAGAGACCTTGTTTTCTGCATTCTTCCAAGAACACCAGAAATCTTAACAGTAGCATTTCATGTCATGCTACTGTTAAGTAGCTGAAGCTTACAGCAAGTATTTATAGCTTGGAACTTAAGGAAGCATAGTTGTGGACTCCTAAAAGTGGAGGCAGGTTTATGGGGTAGCTAGAACAATTTCATAAATATTTAAAGCTCTATTTTTGTTATGTCACATAGCAGGCTTGCTGAAAAATGCTGTGGTTCTCTTTCTTGCCAGGGAACACCAGCATTGTTTTTAATTCAGCTTTCCTTTCGTAAAGAACTCTTGGAATGCTGTGTTCAAGATGAAAGGTAGGTTAAATATATCTTTGCAATATCCTGTTCTGAGTTGAATTATGGTTAAGAGGGTTTATTCTGTGCAAAATGATAATTTTCTCTTAATGTAAAAGTGCATTGTCCCATAACATATATTGCACTGAATGTAATCTTCTACTCTACTGCCCCAGTTCTAAAAGTCCAAATTAAGACTACTTAATTGGTTCTGTAAGTTACCAGCACCCATAGTAGAAGAGGGATCATACAGACCATTTTGGCCAGGTGGATTATGATTGTACTGTATTATTGACTTCTTGTGTGGAGCAGATCCAGAGAGATTGCTGGGTCCAGAGCTCTGGAGTCTCAGTCTGACTCTTTCAGCATGGACATCCTGCCATACTCACACCAGCTGGTATCAGCATTTTGAAGTTGAGGCATAAAATGAATGCTGGCTTCACAGCAGGAACCACTTTTAGGGTAAACTAACAAATGATGCAGATTACCTAGGTTGAGTTCAGTGTGACTTAGACCTGCCACCACCTAGAATAAAGCCAACCTTGTCTTCTCTGCCCTTGAGGGCTCTTCTTTGTAGCCCACTGTGCCTTAGAGGAACTGCAGCTTGGTTGTAGGTTGCACCTGGTAAGTTGCATGCAAAATGGGGTTTGCCACAGTGTAATGTGACCCAAAGCATAAAGTGCTTCTTGTGAGCATCCCCAGTTTAATTCCCAAAGTACAAACTCTGGATTTGGGTAAAAACCAGGTAAAAGATTTATTAAGGATTCAGAAAAAGTACAGAATGGGAGGAAAATTGGTCAGATTCTGGGCACACACTAGTAAACCGTTAAGAGGCAAAGAAAGCAGTTCAAATTACCAGATTAATAGCAAAGAACAAACTAGTCAAGTCTAGCTAGCACAACCCTGCACTAAGCTCCCTACCTGGTGGCTTGGGAGAAATGTCCTTTGGTAAATTATCTTGGTGTCTGTATCAGGGCTTTGGCCTTGGGTTGGGAGGAAAAAAACCACAACTGGGTTCATATGTCAGAGAAACCTTAGGCAAACTCCTGGGATTGGCTGAAGCACTCCTGTTTCCTGGGAGACTTGTTCCTGGTACCTGTGCTGAAGGAGAATACACCCCCTTCCTTTCTCAGTGGGATGATGTATCTCCTGTGGTCCCTTCCCCCATGCCTGGCCAGAGGTTTCGGAGGAATCTCTTATTTGTGTGTCTGTGGACTGTCCAGCAATGGCTCATCTCCAGCTCTGAGAGATTGTAACAGATTCCTATTGTTCAAGCACCTGGGCTCCTTATCTACTGATAAGATTGGCTGAGTGGTGGTGCTTGGCCTTCAGATGACCTCAGGTGGGTCATCTGCATTGCAATGCCAGAGTCAGGTGACTTTATGCTCTGGTTGAGTGGGCTATTCCAGGCCAGGTGTTCTCCTTTTTATCTGCCTTGCTATTTAACACACACACAACTACTGGGAGGGTCTGGATGGCATTCCAAAGTTTCATGTCACCAGTATGGCATGGACACCTTGCTCAAGTTCTAAAACGATGTTTGCTGTTGGTAATGGATGAACAAATTGGGACTTAGTCTGCCTGTGTTGCACTTTGGAGATATCAAGTAGCTTTTAAATGTAACGGTTGATCTGATGGTATTTTATTTTAGCCACCTTGAACATGAAGGTGGAAAGGCAGGTTGATGATGAGGATGGTTAAATTACTCTTGTAATTTACAAGGCAGCGTATAATAACTCTGTTTTAACCTTGCAGCAACAATTGTCTGAAGTAGGTCCCCAGTCCAGCACTCTAACCACTGTACTACACTGGTTCTCCAGTGTTTGTGTGAGTGAATGTGTGTAATTTAATCCAGTAATACAAATATAATTCAGTTGCTGAATAGATTTAGCTTTGACCTTCTGTTAATGACAGGTTTTTTCTCTTTTTTGACCATTAGGTTTTTCTTGAACTATGAATCTCTTGTCAGATCTGTTTTGTCGGGCCCTACATCTCCTTTGGCTTTCAGTGAGTCTGTGTTCACAGTTGTTAATCATAGCGCACAATACTTGGAAAACAAAGAACATCTCTGGAGAATATGGAGTATTGTAGTTAACCCATTAACTGACTGGATTAACCAGGTACTGTGAATTTATCAACCTGAAACCTTACTGTATAGAATTATAAGGCACTTACTTGATAAACTCTTCACTTGGTGGCTACATGTCAGTACAGACTGAAATATCAGTAAGTGCCTTTATGATGCTGGATTTTGAATAATTTTCATTTTTCTTGATTCATTTTTTCACAAGGGGACCAACAGTTTATAAGATGCTTGAGGAGTCTTCGATTGTTCACAATTTGCAGAAAAGTCTAGCTGTGATGCTAATAAACATTGTTGTCAACAGAAGTTCTTGGATTTGCCTATCCAATATAATTAGCCACTGCAATTCAGGATGGCAAATGACTTTTCAAACTGTAGAGAGTTTCTGAAATGCAGTGTGACTTTGGCATTAGGGTCAAGTGCTTGAACAAAACAGTCAAAGTTCCTATTGAGCATGCACAGTTTTGAAGCATTCCTGACACAGCTTGCACTACTTAACCATATGCAATTTAATTCATGGGTACTTTGTATGCCAGCCTCAAAATTAACTATACTTAAGTGTACATATATTTGCATATCTTATATGGAATTCTCAGGTGCTACTAGTGTCTTGGAAACAAACAATATCTACATTTGCGTACTTAAAACATATGTAGTCCCTTGGTCATTGCATGTTTTGTTTTACCATATGTTCAGTGTTTGCTTGAGAAGTAAAAACACTGCTGAATTTGTTTTTTTAAAGTTGGTATCACCTAACTCAATTAAAAATATATAAATTGTGCAAGTTTCTGATTGTAGAAAACAATATACGATTTTTTAAAAGATTGCATTCCAGGTATCCACAAACACATCTTGACTATTTTTTCCTTAGACAAATGAAGTAAATCAAGGTGATGCTTTGGAACATAACTTCAGTCCGATTTACAGTGCATTGTTGCTCCCTGTGAACCATATATTCCCATCTTCTGAATTTCCACGGGTAGGAAACTAATTTTATTTAAGTGCATATAGTAGCAAATACCATTTGGAAAAGCACTGTGGTGACATGGACTTTTTTCTTCTTTTGCTTCAGCCCACAATGAAAACATTACTGCGTTCCTGGTCAGAACTCTATAGAGCATTTGCCCGTTGTGCATTGCTGGTAGCAACAGCGGAAGATAATTTATGCTGTGAAGAACTCTGTGCCAAAATACTACCTGAGTTAGAAGATGAAACTCATATGGTAAGAATACACTATTTAAAATGTGACCTGATTCTGTATGCAACTTATCACCTGCCTTGCCCTTTCTTCGCTAACTTGAAAAATCTACGTTGCTTCTTTTCCAGAATCAGTCCATGTTGGAAGGTCTCTCACAGATTGCATCAGTTATGGTTGATTGCATCAATTTTGCACCCTATGGTAATAAATTGCAGCCAGCAAATACATGTAAGAATAAACACTAACTGTGTCCTGTCACAAACTTTCCAGTACGGAGTCCTCCAGTTCAGCATATTTCATTCCTTTCCCTCTCTTGCCATGTCTGACATTCTGGTCCCACCCCCTGCCCCCAGTCAGGTAGAATTCAGTGTCCAATGAGCATAATCAGCCCTGTTGGAACTGTTTCTGAAGGGAAAAAATCCTCTTTGTTTTTAATTATAATTTCGGTAGACTTTGGGATTTTCCAAGCCTTCTAATAACAGGATATAAATGCAATAAATAACTTCCTCCTTGTATGTGGATGGTGCTGTTTTGGCTTCATAAGGACCAGTTGAGAGCTTGCTTTTAGCATATACAAACAGGCACCTCAACACGATGTTGTGTTGCATCCCTGGTTGCCAGAGCCTTTGGCTAAGATGCTTAGGAATCCTTGCTCTAACGTGGGTCTTGATTGTATGAAAATCTAGTTTAGTTTCTGAACATTTAATGTATATGGTTATATAATGCTCTCAGCTCAACCTCTAATGTGGAACACTGGTTAAAAATGCAGTGCTGTAAGCTACCATCTTAACTTCAGCCTAACCTACAGCTGGACCTACATGCACCTCTCATTTCTGTCCCTGGGGACATCTAAAAATAACTTCTTGGGCAACAATCTATCCAGAGAATGAAATTATTGTCTTACCCATTTTTATGCTGCTGCTTTCCTCCTCGTTCACTTATTACTAGACGTTCCATCCCCCTTCCCAGCGTCCAGCATTTATTTATTATGCTTTCATTTTGCCTTTTCACCCCACTCAAGGCAGTTGACATAATCCTCCTCTCAGTATTATCCTTGCAACAACAACCCTGGGAGGTTGGTTGGGCTGAGAGTCTGTGACTGGCCCGAGGTCACCCAATTAGCTCCATGGCTGAATGAAACTAGAACCTATATCACCTGAGTTCCACTCCTTCACTCTTAGCAACTATAACTAGCTCTCATTCCTGATCACTGAGTATGCTCAGTTATCCCTGGACTGCTTTGTGGGGTTCCTTTCTAAAGATCTGTAATTCTGAAGATTTGTGGTTCTCCCACAAACCTCAGAATTCCTGAGTCTGCTGCCAAAATTTTCCTTTTCGGTGGTGCTGTTTTGGCTGCATAAACAGTTTCTCCTAAAGACTGGCAATAAAATTTTAAGCAATAATGATTCCAAATTTTAGGAATTTTTATTTTATTTTAGGTTTTTATTGTGAGAAAAAATGGTTGCTGCATCTGTTCAGTCACTCCTAGCTCTTGGCAGTTGAGTGACCACGGTAGTCCACTGTACATAGTCATTAGCAAGGTTAGAAAAGTTATTGTAAATCATCAAGTTGCTTTTGTAGCTTGCCTTAAGTACTGAAGCTTCTACAGAAATCAACTGCAGTGGACTGCTTTAAAATATCCAGGTTAAGTTCTTCAACTAGATTGGCATTTGCTGATGGTACTAGGTATTATAAGCAAAGTGCTTGTTACAAGTGAAGTTACTGTGGAAAGGATGGACTTAATCTTGCAAGGAGTGCTACTCTTGCATATTTTTGTGAAGGGCCAGTCCACTACTACTGCTATTGTTACACTTATATCCCTCCTTCCTTTTGTAAGATTACAAGATTCTGTTCCTTTCCGTTGTATCCTCACAGGAATAACCCTGTAAAGTAGATTAGACTAAGAGGCATTGCCTGGCCCAAAGTCACCCAGTGAACTTAACAGTCAAGTGGAGACTAGAACCCAGTTCTCCAACCACTATACCACCCTGGCACCATTACTTAGTGAATGAGTACATATGTTCTTTTTGAAATATTAAGTTCCTTTCTTCCATAGTAGACATTTTCCAATGGTAAGATATCAGAATCTACAACTGAAGGGCAAGTGCTTGCCATAACTTTTAATTTCAACATAGAGTCAATGCAGTCTTGCTTAAAACAGCACTATTGACTTAAACTGTTTTTCAGCCCCACAGATACCTACAGACTGGTCCAAAAAGAAGAAAGATCCTCTTGGCAAACTGTCATCTTTAATCAAACTTTTGATGATAATGGTAAACTCTCTTCAGACGCTTGCATCCAAAGAATCTGGCTCTGAAAAACTGGCTGCTGTTGGTACATCTGTTGTTGGTGTTCTTCAGAATATCATTGGCCACATCTCTTTGCCTTCCGTCATTCGATCTCTGTTTGGAACAATTACGAAACCAGTAGCAGCATTTTATGAAAAAATAAAGTAAGTATGTGGAGGTGGCAGAGTAGTTTCTGTCTTTGCTCCTGTTGGTAACTTGTTGCATGTAGGTGTTTGAAGAAGTTCAGGAGTTCATATTTAACTGGAAGATTGACAGCAACTAAGTAGCATTTTGATGCAGAAATTCTAGGTCTGCTGTTTGTTCAAAGTTTTTATAGACTATTCTGTAGCAAATGCTCTCAGTTTAATCACATTTGTTGTTGGCTAGATGTACTGATTTAAGAAGTCAACGTGAGCAACTGTCTTTTAAAAGGATTGTTTTCCAATTTGAGCATTTGCAAAAAAAGGAGTACTTTTCAAAAATATTTGTTATAATACATGTGTATATCATCCTTAAATAAAAGGGTGCTTTCTGTCTTCAGAGCAACTTCTCTGAACCATTTGTGCATACGACCAGTCAACTATAACTGTTACGACTGGTCAACTAAGATTTCCTTAATGAAAAGCTACAGAAGGCTTGAGTCAGGGCTTAAGCTGCTTTCTGAAGGCAACCAGTGTACTACAAGGTCAGCAGATGCATCTGAATAAAATGGGAGTATCCAATACTGCTTCTGTGACTCCATTCCATTATATCTGTGGACCAACTGCTAGCACAGCCTAGGAAACAAACATCTCCAAAAACAATCCAGAAACAAGCAGAAACACTAGTATCCTGGATGGGATGATCCCTTCTGAGAGGGACTGCTCAGTGACATTCCAGAACTGGCTCTTTCCCCACATTTCCAATAGCTTTGGAGACTACTAATGTCTTGGTGCACTAGCAATAGGTTCTACAGACATCCTTGGGTACCTCCCACTGTATGCTTTGTCCAAATAATTTATTTGGGATCTACGGTTTGAAGTTAGTTTATTTTTTAAAAAAGTTAATAACTGACATACTGCATTGCTGTGCTATCCAGTCCTTTTAACTAATCCATTTTTTCTTGCTTATATTGTTACGTGTCAATTCATCTGACTCCATTCTTAAGATGGCACTTAGAAAAGCAGGACTTATGTCATTGCATGGCTGTTCACATATTATCTCCTTTCCCTGCCAGGTCTTCTAATGCATCTAAAATGACAAATGGACACAACAACAAGGTAATTAAATATCGTAGATAGAAAATTGCCTTTCTGTCTTAGTACAACAAACTTTATTTAGTGCTTTGCATCCTTAAGGCCAATCCTGTAACTTACAGTGGATGTGTTTATAATTAACTCCATCATTCTCGTACAAGGATGGATGATACCATATCTTCCACATGTCTTGGACTTCAGCCCCTCAAAGGCCCCAGGCTGTCTGACTGGGATTAAGGATCTACTGGTCTGAAACATGGAGGGCAACAGGTGGCCAGCCTCTGTTTTAGCACAAGCAGATGCCTCATATCTGTGATGCTGTAACGTTATGAAACTTCTAGAACTTCCTCACATCACAGTGGAGGAGGCAGAGAGAAACTTGATCAATGCAGGCAGCTTTGGGAAAGTAATACAGAAATGAATACGTTAGATTTAGCTAATTACCACTTGTGACCTGTTTTTGCCTCTGAAGCATTGCTAATGGATTTCTTTGTTTTTCCAGTTTGAAAAGTTACTGGCAGAAAGTATTAGTTGTTGGCAGTCCCACTATACTGGATCCTTTGACGGTGCACTACTGCAAGAGCTGTCTCCACTGCTGTGTGTCATGCTTTCACACAAAAATAAACAGATGCGCAATCAAGCTGTTCAGTTCTGGAATGCATCATTTGGTAAAGCTGTAATGCTGACCTACCCAGAAGAATTAAAGTAAGAATGTTTGTTTTGCATGTGCTGTTCCCTACAGGCAAGCCAATATACATGTTTGACCCTTGCAGAGACTTCCCTTCACCCAGATATGACTATAAAACAAACAAATCCAGGCATGTCCTTTTGTGAACAGAAAGATTCCTTCTGTCTGCAAGAGGGGCTTGTATCCACCAGAGGCTCCTGCTGGAAGAAAGGGAGAATAAGTTTTGCATTGTCCCCCGAAAACCTCCTCTGAAGGTTCTCTGAACCTCTGAGGGTGCAGGAGTCTCCGGAACAGCATGGAAAGTGGCACTGGGAGCTGCAGGTGGAAGGAGGAAGCGATGAAAATCTCTCCTCTTCCACTGCCACAGTGTCCCATGAGCAGAAGCCCTGCAAGTGTGGACTGTATCTTGTATGTTTTGTTCTAGCATCTGTTAAATCTGAAGCACTTACATAGGAGCTTTTAAACATGATACCTGCATATTAAAGCAAGTAATTGTATGTTGTGTACTTTATCCTTACATGAAAACTGAAGTACTTACATTGCTTTCCCAACCTTTTCATTTAGAAACCACAAGCAGGTTTGGGTGGCAGCAGATATAAGCATTAAATGGCCAGGAGAGGGACTGCTTAATTCTTTCTTCTCTGGTGGGCTTCCTGCTTAAAGCTCCATGCACAGAAAAACAGAGTTGGCATTTTGAGTAGCAGCAATTTGCTGTTCCTCTCAAGGTGGTGGTGTGTGTTTGGGGAAATGGGCAGGGGCCACTGCATGTCTAGCTTGGGATTCAGGGCACCTTTCATACAGGTGCAGGGAACATGTTGTCCTCCAGATGTTAGACTGCAGCTTCCACCATTGTCAGCAATGGGTGTTGCAATCCACAAGTGTGTGGAGGGCAGCAAGTTCCCAGTCCCAGCTTTGATGAGCTAACTTGGCTCATTGTTACCGTGCCATGTCCTTCCTGTTTGAACTAATACTGCATCTCTATATGCAATGTAATAAGAATTATTCTTAAAATAAAAGTATGCAATAAAGGCTTAGTATAGTTCAATGCAGAAACTCTCGTTCACCAGAATCTTGGGATTCACTTATTCACAGCTGCAGAAAACTAGTATATTTTTCAGCATGCAAGCAATCCAAAGAGGAAAAGACTTTTATGGTGTTTTGGTTTTGGCACGAACTACTAGTCTATGGATTTTGAAATTGTAGTGTAGCAATTAACCCAAAGTTTTCTTGTGGTTATGAATCTTCACATCTGAGCCTTTAGATAAAAACTGATAATGCTTAATCTTGAGCTGTTTATGCAAGACTTAGGTTTTCAGTGCATTCTTCATGGTTGTATCCTTGCAGATCTGTTTTGTTGCAAGCTAAGCAGAAGATGATGCTCTCATTGCCTTGTTTTGAAAGCACCGAGCTAATGGGCGAGTCTAATGGGACAAATTCTGATTGTGTAAGTATTATGGTTTTTGAGAGTTGAGAGTTTGCCATAACAAACTTGGTTTTCCACTGTGGATGAACAGACCAGAATGAAGAAGTTTAACTTTATTCAACTTCAAATTCCCAAAGTTTGAGTATACTATGCTTTAAAAGAAAGTGATTGCAAGTACCTCTGAACAAATCCGGTTGATAGCAGTAATTCTTGCACACACCTGTTGGTGAGACTATACAACAGGAGCTCAGATCCTTAGAGGTTTTACTGCTTTTTGTTAAATTAGTGCATAACTCTTTTGTAACAGACAGAAAATTCTCAATTGGATGCGAAGATAAGTGGAATAGAAGTAAATCTTTGTGCGAAGAGAGACTCCTTGCTAGCAAAGACCAGTGACCTAAAAGAAAAAAGTATTAATTCCCATGTAACACCTGCAAAGGTAAGTTATAATGAAGTTTACTAATCAAGTGGTATTATATTGGCCATTGCATTTTCAGCAGTTAGAGTTTTTCTTCCTAAATATCATGATTTTTCTTATTAATGAGCTGGTTTCTACTTTGCTTACTAACAAAGTGGTTTGTTTATCGGATTCCTAAACCACCCAGTAACCAGGTGCTAGGAGAGCCTTCCTGCAGCGTTTATGACCTCGGTTGTGATCTATTATATCTGAACTTGGCAGCCTGGGATGTTGAGGGAGGAACATTTCAGAGTTTTAACCCATGGTTTTGTTGCTGGGTTAAAATCCTGGGTTGTTTCTTCCTCAACAGTCCACAGTGCCACATGTCCACATCACAACAAAACAACCCAGGGACAAGAGAGATTAAACTGGATCCCAACCAAAAACAGCAAACAGTGCACAGTTGCTCACATGAGACTTCAGCCAACCATGAATTGGTTGGACATTATGTGCAAACTAGGTCATACCTAATAAACTGGTATAAGGTGTAAGCATAAGGTAAAGCAAGATTATGATTTTAGCTTCGTGAGATTTGATTGAATAGTACATTTTACATTGCAAAGATTTTGGGACTGTGTCTGGAGCCAGTTACAAGCAATTCCTCTACCCTTTATAATTTTTATTATGCCATAGATGAAGGTAGAATTCCCACTGCCAAAACCAAATCGAAAAAACATGCTGCTGGAAGAAGAAAATACTCTTGACTTCGTCTTTATTCCTCAAGAGACAAAAGAGAGAGTATTGACAGAACACCAAAAAGAAGTTCTAAGAACAAAAAGGTGTGTGACTTTGTGTTTGCTCCATAAAGTGTCACTGTGTCTCTTTTCTGCTTTAAGAGACAGAAGTAATAGGTGAATACTACTAATGTGCTTCTGCAGAAACAAAAATTAACTAGTTAAACTTTACTCTGCCCAGCTATGTTCTGTAATTAAAAGTGTTCTGACTGCAGACTGTTCTGAATAGAGGGGTCATTTCAGCAAGCTTTCAGCTTCCTAGAGGGTATTATGCAGAAATAAAAGTATGAGATCTCCGTGTCACCTTTTCTGCACAAAATTGTAATATTTCCACCTTTAAAAAAAAAAAGCTGTATTCTCAGCACAGTTTTGGTAAGGCTGCATTTCAGAGTTGCTTTGTGTGTGCTGTTTTTGAGAAGGGAAGGTGAGTATCAGTAGAACATTCTTGCATGGTAAACATGCATGTACCTGCCTCTTTCTCCATCTCACAGTAGCCTGCTGTCCTGAAATAACGCCTTTCTCATGCACAAAATGTGTAACTAACTGGAACAGAAGTCTTGATGTCAGCCTGAAAGTGATAAAGAACTCAGCCCCTTCCCCCAGAAGGTGTTTCTAGGCAGGCTCAGTGCTGCCTAGAAAACAGCTTGCAACAGAATTAAAATCCTGTTTTCAATTTGAACACTTCCTGTGGAAGTGGGAGGTATGTGACGGTAGACAACTGCAAAATATTTGTATTTCTAAAGAGAAGCTGTGCTTTACCAACAACAGGTACTATTTCAAAATGTTTGCACTGGTCTTTTGGCTTTATAAGTTTCTGAGCTAGGAACCACCCTGAGATAAGATATTCTGAGCTAGGAATTCTGTCAGAGAAAGTGAAAGAAACAGCATGCCTTGTGCTCAGCAATTCCTGAGCATGATGAAGAGAGATCTGCATATCTCAGAAGCATTTACTATGTGGATCTAAGATAATTGGAGAGCTTGCCTTCCCCAGTTTATTTTCAGAGTGCCTAGCTTAGGTTTATCCACATCTTTAGAATTATCTAATCTTCCAAACACGTGCCTGAGCTTTTGGTTAGCAACTTACTTATTTGTGCAAGGAGAAATATGAGGAATAATTTTTCCCAGGCTTCACTTGTGATCTTTTTAATAGCCATCTCCATTCTGAAATTTGAGCCACTTTCCAGCTTAAGTTCCGGGACAGTGTACTGTTTTGTAAATCATCCAGTTGCCATATGCTTTTATTCAGTAACGTGTATCAGAATACTGATCAGTTCTGTTTTTTGTAGGGTTGATATTCCTACTATGTACAATGATCTGGATGCATCCCAAGACACTGCTTTGTTTTCCCAACATTCGCAGAGTCAGGAAGATTCCTTGTAAGTCTTAAATACCAGCAGAGCATTGACCTGTAAAGTTTTTGTATCTCCCGTGTCCCTAAACAAGTGACCTTTGTTTCAGGGAGAAAGCAGCCTTAGTAGATGTGAAAGAAGCATATGAGAAGAATGAGAACAAAATTATAGCCCAGGTACGTTGACGCTTATTGGGAATTGATTGTAATAGCCTTTTTTTAAATTACTCTTGATAAAGAACTTATAGAGAAGGGGATGTAGCAGATACTGCTGAACTATTGGCACAATTTTGCAAAGTGTTCAGAAATGCTGAAGCTTGTTGGATGGTTTTGATCCTCTGTATTTGAATGAAGGCATAGTGCTGCCTGTACAGTGCCATGTTAGATTTTTGAAAATAGCAAAATGTTTCTGTAAATAGTTACAGTCAAATAGGATTTTTAATTGAAAGTTTCATTTTTTTCTTGTTGATAACAGTATAGACTAGGAATAGGCTAGGAGTCTGTTTGGGGGTGGAAGTCTCACAAATTCCCTGGACTTGGCTCCCCAGCCCCCAGTCACCATCGCAGCGGCCCTGAGTCCAAGTTACTGGAGAGTAAGCCTAGCATATGTGGAGCCCTTGCCAGGAATTAAGCGCGGAGCACTGTGCCAGCAGCACTCTTTTTCTGCCTCACCTGTGGAGCAAGTGGGGGACAAGGTTGGTCCCAGGAACGGCACCTGACATGGGCTCTCTCAGTGTCCATCTTCTGTGGCCTGCCACCACTTTGGTTGCACATCTGGGGGTACAGAAGTGTTCACAGATTGCCTCTTGGAATGGTTCACTTCACACTGCTGGACCAAGTGCAGAAGGAAGTCTACTGGATGCTAGAGGAATGGTTTCTGAAAAGGTTCGTGTCCGTCCTTGTACACTAAAAATGTAATAAGCAAAACCAGTCTGCAGTGTTTGCAATTCTAGTAAAATATTTAAAAGATACCCCAAGGGTAGGACAAAAAAAATAAATAAGACAGTGTCATTCTTGGAGAAAAGGTGAGATATTAATAATGTAAACAGTATAAACTATCAAGTTTCATATTATTGTGCATTATTTAAATGCAGGATATGGAAACATCAAAGGACTCGCTTAGCATTCCAAATGAAGTTAATGAAAAATGCAAGACAATTACACTTCTGCAACAAAGTAATTCTGCCACTGCAGAACAGCTTATCACTCTTGGGAAACAGCGCTTAGAACTGAAGCAGGAGGAATCAGAAATGTGTGCTCCTAAATCAGTTCCTGAAGAACCTTCAGTATTGAATAGTTCTTTGAATGGAAATACCTCTAATGTCAGCAACAGCTCTGCTTCTAGTGATGTCATTTCAGGTACCCCACCGCCTGTCAGCAGAAGACAATCCTTCATAACTCTGGAAAAATTTGATAGTTCAGGGAACAGACCTTTCAGTCCTTCCACTTTCAGTAATACATCTGGAAGCATCCCTTCAGTAGTTAACCAGGATAGCACGAATGCTTCAGCTGCATCTTCCAATGGAAGTCCAAATGTGGAGAATAAGGAAGCTATCAAAGTCAAAACTGAAGAAGTCGTCACTAGGTCTAAGAGGCCATGCCTGGGAATGTTAGCTGCACTAGGGACTTACGTAAAAGTCAAAAAATCAAAAGAAGAAAATAAAGCAAATTCAAAATTGCAGTCTGAGAGCTTGATTGGAATAAAGAGGTCAAGTCTTAGACAAAATAAAACAGAGTTTTCAGAGGATAAAAAAGCAAAGCTAATGAAGCCAGATCAGGAAAAAAATATTCAAGCTTCCCCTGCCAAGCACACAGAGGACAAGCATGAGTTACTTGTTGAAACACAAGAAGCGGAATATTTGCTTGATAAACCATCTCAGACTTCCAGTTTGAATGTAATTGGAAGCATGATAGAAAGTAAATGTGTGTTAGAGAGTGTTGCAGAGATGAAACCAGGGCCAAATTTAGACACTAAAGAGAATACTCCTCCAGAGGTGGCTGTACCAGGAGATGCAATGTCTAATGTTAGTCAAGCTCCACAAAGTTCACCTAGTCAAAAAACATTAAGACGTTCTTTAAGACGGAAACCAGAAGCCACAGAAGGAGCTGCTGCTAGTCAGGACAAAGAGAATAGTCAACAAAAGAAAGATGATGAGAAGGTTCTGCCCAAGAAGAATTCGCAAGGTAAAGAGACCGTTACACTCAAGCCAAAACCTGCCCCTGAAAAGCCAGTAGATGCAGATAGAAGTGTACATGGAAGTGGTGCTGCAGAAGGGATAACCTCAAAGGAATCCCACGTTTCAGTGAATATACAAGAGGAGACTAACACAGGTACTGGAAGAGTTGAAGGCAGTACTGCTTCTGACATTGATGAGTTGCAAGATTCTGGTGCAGATGCAGCCATTGAGAAACCAAAAGGGTTTCCACGATACCATACAAGAAGAGCTTCACAAGGGTTACTAACTAGTATAGAAAATTCTGAGTCAGATAGTTCCGAAACAAGAGAAGAAGGAACCAAGAGGAAAAGGTCAGGAAGATGGAAAAATAAAAGTAATTCCCTTGAAAGCCAAGTCAAGGAAGAGCTTGCAAGTCCAGAGCTTCATTCACTAAATGTAATTGAAATCCAGGCCACCACAATAGAGAATAAAGATGTAATGCATGCTCAGGAAAGCATGGAAATCGCTTCTGATAATAATGAAAAGGGAGACAAAAATACTCCCCATTCTCCTGAATGTCCAGGACTTAAGCAAAGTACTGATCCTCCTCAGAGCAAAGACTCTTCAGATATGGAGAGAAATGCCAAAATGCTGACACAGTCTGCTTCTGAGGCTGCTTTAGAAAGCCACCAGGAAGCTGTAATTCTTGATACAGTTTCTGTTCCAGATGTTAGTACAAGTTCTCCGATAGAGGTTGCTGGGGATGACAATTTAGCTACTGCTTTCAGTGCCTTCCCTTCCTCTGAGAAATCTTCAGAGCTGTCCGAATGCCAGCACAAAAGAAGCAAGCGGACAAGGAGATCAAAGAGCTGCGACTGCTGTGGTGAGAAGCCATTGCCACTGTTGGAAAAGTCATCCGCTGAACTGAAAAAAACAGGTAGTCCAGAAACAAGGTTAAAAGAACAAAAAAGAACGCCCAATAAAGCAGCAGTAGCTCTGTTACCCATTCCTGCTGCTGAAGAATCTCATTCTGCAGAAAGGCTCACAGTGGAGCCTTGTGCAGCAAGCACTCCCCTGCCTTCCACCAACGACTTTGCTGACCTGAAGGACTCCAGCAGGCTTGTTCAGCCTGCAGAGGATTTGCCAGGGAATGCAGCGCCTGAAGATAAGCTCCAGGAATGTGCCTGCATCGAAAGTGAAAGCAAAGGGCCTGTTGCAGAAACTATGGATTGTACTGAGTTTGCTGAAGCACCTTCGGAGCTTACAGCAAGCTCTCATTCAAAAGAACCTTTTGATCAGTGTGAACCATTAGATGCAGCCACAGATCTGGCTACGATAGAAAAGAGTGATGTTAATCAATATGGTCAACTGGGAGATGAAACTGATGAAGAGACAGGCATTAACCAACCTGAGGAAACAAAGGCTAATGAAACAACAGCCAGTGAAAACAACAGCATAATTGAGCATGGTACTGAAGAAACTGCAGCAGATTTTGTACCAGTAGTATCTAAACCTCAAGAAAATCTCCAGGAAGAGGATGCAGAAGAGGATGCAGAAAATGATATAGCGGACGCTTCAGTAGAATCTCAGGCTTCAGCCTTGGTCCAAAAGGAAGGCGATTCAGATTCTCCATTAAAGTTAGAAGAACTTGATGCTCTCTCTCTAGCCAAGATCAGTGGAAGTCCTAATGGAGTACAGGCACGATGTATATGGTCTCCATCAGCTTCTCCCTCTACCAGTATTTTAAAGAGAGGTTTTAAAAGACAACAGGAAGAAGAATCAACATCACCTGCAAACAAGGTATTCCTTTTATCTGTGAATATCTGCATATTGCAGAGACCTTTCTAATGTTCTGTCATACTTTCCCCCTCCCTGTTTCTTAATAGAGTAAAACCTGCGAAATCCTATCCTTGCGGTTTCCCTCTTAAGGCCTACGTGGCAAGCTTTGCTGTGTCTTAACACTTCCGGATTTTTGTGCAGGAGGGATGTCTGTCTTTGACTACTGAAGTTAACTATGTACTTTATTTTACCTATGAGCATGCACATATATCACAGCAGTATTTGTACCTTCATGGTATAAGTTGATGTGGTGTCGTGTGTTTTCAAATAATTCATGTACATATTTTTAAATAGATACTGCCATGAAGAAATCAGCATTCTAAAGCAACTCCCTTAAGTTTATTCAGGTTTATTCAGAATATTAAGGTTCAGATGGTTACATTTCAATCCTATTTGCATACATTTGAGCACTTCTAAAACCATTGGAGCCTAAGCATCCATAACCATGCCTTGGATTGTGGCCTTTATTGAGTATTGTACCTAGAATACTTGGAGCTAGGAAAAATTGCAAATGTCTGAGAGCCTTTTGAGTTTATCATTACCTGCTCCCCATGTAACCAGGCCTTTTGGGATCTGTGGGAGCAGCTCTAACTGGCTTAAGTAAAATCTGGTTACACAGACATGCCCTGCTATGCTGTCTCCGGTAGTGAATGCAGTCACTAACAGTTGCAGTCAACTTCTTGCTGAAAATCCCAAGTATGTAAGTAAAATGTTTGTTGCTCAGAAGATAATTTGATTGAAATACAAATTTACGATTTAAATACAATTTGAAATACTATAAGATATACTATATCTTTCTCATCTCTATATGTCTGACTCGCAAGTACTTAATGATCCAAGGTTGGTTCTTCAAAAACACAGTCTGTCTCCTATTGGAATGGCATGCTATTCTCCCCCATAGCATCCATTTGTTCATATCTTAAGTATGTGAAGGCCTTCCAATAGTCCACTTTGATAGAGAGCAACAAATGTTTCCCACATGGCTGCTGTTGTTTTGTATCAGCTAATCACTTTGCTGTTTTTAATGATGTGAGAGCAGTTATATCAGTTTGCACTCCTACATCAAATACCCTTTGTTTAAAGATGTGGCTGCTAGCACTGGTTCTATAGGCTTCCTTTCACAGCCATCCCTAACACAGCTAATCTGCCTTTGAACTGGGGAAACATGTACACATTTTACATTTTGCAAGCTTGAGAACCTTTAGTTCGCATCATATGGATCCAAATCAGCTATAGAAGTTTTTCTGTTCTGTGTAACATTGTGGGGGGGGGAGGGTATGTATGCTATTTCTTTATATGAATTCCCACTCCTAGATTTTTGGCCTAGAATTTGTATTCTAGGAATTTTTGTCCTAGTCCTCTCCTCCCTCTCCTCTCTTTTCTTTTTTGGGCATGTGTAAAAATGTCTACCAATTTCCCCTTGCAAAGTGGCATGTTGTGGTTTTCAGTGTACAAGTTCTTGAACAGATTTCATGCAGGCAAATAGTTCTTGTATGGCACTTCCAACAGCTCAAAAAGTAATTTTGCTAAATCTCTGTAAGCAGAGCCGGCGAGTTTCCTTTGCCAATCCAATCTACCAAGAAGAAATGGCAGATGATATTGACCGTCGAAGTCCTGTGGTTAGAGCCCATTTGGCCAATGGTTCACAATCTTTTCGGAGTCCCAAACTGTCACCTAATCACCAAGCCAAGGTAATAGCTGAGGTTCTCATTTTAGATCAACTTTTCTGTGATATTTTAACAAACATTATTCTTAATCTGCTTTAGTAATGTAAAAGAGCCAAGATATGAATTCAGTTATTCCCGGGGATGAACAGAAAGCACACTGGGGCTTTTCTGCCCTTTGTCCCAAAGGGGCCATTTATATTTTAACCAAAGACATTCCTGAGGCTGTGAATCCTCCAGAATAGTATGCAGCGTAACCCCAAGAGGGAGGGTCACATTTGTTTGTGCGCAGAAGTGCATTCTGCTTACCTATAGGGGTCTCTTGCTCTAGGTCAGAACTTAAAAGCTTTGGGGAAATAATGGCGCAGTCTTAACAACAGTTCACAAAGTGAGTTCATTGAGGAAACAGTAGGTGCCCCTGTTCCTTTGAACTGGTTACTGACCTTTTTCCTAAATTCAAGGTCCCGGTTTTAATCATAGTATTTTAATAAGTCTAGTCGTCATATTTTAGATGATTCCTACGATCCTGAGAGAGCTTTTTTCCTCTTTTCCTATCCAGCATATTACTACTCCAATCAAAGGATATCTGTCCCCAGGATCTCGTAGCCATAAATATAAGAGCTCAAAGAAGTGTTTAGTAAGATTTAATTCAGTTTTATGTCTCTCCTCTATTTTCTCCTGTATTCAGCTCTTAAACTTAGCCAAGTTAATAATTGTCTGTTTTGTTTCAGATCACTGAAATGGTGAAGGAACCCCTACCGGCTCCTACAGAAAGCATATATCCCCCATTGATGGGCTGCAAAGCACCTGTTGACACAATTTTGCCTCAGATTACTTCAAATATTTGGTAAGTAGCAGCAAGCTGCTGAGGCAGCCAGTGCTGAAAAAGGCTTAGGTGGCAAATATTGGCCCCAGTCTTTCTGTCTCAAGCTACACAAGAACGAAGGAAATTCACAGTCTTTGGGTACATGGCTCCTTTTGGAGTGTTGAGTTATACTTGTGAAAATATCCATCAGAGAGTGGGTGAATATAGATTTAGCCTACTTGGCATTCCTCCTTGGAATATAGATTTAGCCTACTTTGGGCATATTCCGGTTATTCAGCAGTGATCCTAACTTTGGACACTCTAGAAAGCAAATGCCATCGCAAGCCCGTCCCTGTGAAGAACTGGAGAAAGGACCACTCTCAGCCTTCCATACCAATAAGAGATAGCAGTAGGGATGTGCAAGAAATCTATTTGTGGAAGGAATCTCTCAATTCCGTGGCTCTCCAGGCTCTGGTCTGCCAGGAATGGTGCCTCACACTACTGTTCATAATGGCCCTCTCTGGGTGACTGCACCTGGTGAGGAATGTTGCCATTTGCTCAGCTGGGAGTCTGCAAGCTCTCCCAGACTTTCTCTTGGCTCAGTTCTTTTGCAGGACCAGGCTGAGCGTGAGAACAAATCCACGGATGCCAGAGGGAGAGATACCAAAAGGGTTCATCTGAACCCCATGTGGCAGTAAAATGAGTCTGGAGAATAGATGGCAGGAGCAGTTCAGGACAACATTTTGGGGATATAGGAGATCTGTGCTCCCATTTCAGTGTTGCAGGATTGGACCCTAGGGTGTGCTGTTTCTGCAAATGGAATTGGAAGAAATTCCAGATTAATATACACAGAATTCTACTCTAATACTTTCTCAGTGAGAAGTTCCAGAGGCAAGAGTATTTGCTGCAGAGATGAGAATTTCTGAAAAATTGAGCTTCTTTTTTCATCCTTTAACATTCTCTAAGATACTTAAGCTTCTCTATTGATTTGTCTAAGGGCTCGGGGTTTAGGACAACTCATTCGAGCGAAGAACATCAGGACCGTGGGTGACCTGAGTTCCTTGTCGGCAACTGAGATCAAAACGCTTCCCATTCGTTCTCCCAAAGTTTCAAATGTTAGGAAAGCCCTTAAAGGTTATCACGAGCAACAGGTAGGTTCTTTGTTGTAGTACTGTGAGCGAGATCTGTGTTTGCAGGGAGGAAAAGCCTGGAACGGTAGCTCTAATCGGCATTACTGGCTTAAAGATTAAAACCTGGAAATCCAAATTCAGGGCTCCCGGCAGTCAGGGACTTGTTCTACTGAGTTTGAATGTCACCAAAGTTACTGTGTGTGGGTGTGAAAGCTGCCGGGAAGAAAATGGATGCAATCGAGGCATGGTGCTGGAGGATTGCTTTGCAAATACCCAGGACTGACAGAAAGGCAAACAAGTGGATTCTAGATCAAATCAAGCCAGAAAGTTTCCTGGCAGTAAAAATGACAACACGGACACTGTGATATTATGAAGGCAAGACTCAGTGGAAAACATAATTCTCCTGGAGAAAGTGGAAGGCAAAAGAAGAAAAGGGAGACCAAATATGAGATGGATGGACTCCATCAAGGGAGCCCCAGCCTTCAATTTGCAAGGGCTGAGCAGGGCTGTGAAGGAGAGGGCATTCATTCATGAGATCACCGTAAGTGGGAGACGACAGCACAAAACAGCAAGGTCATGGGAGAGGAGAGAGGACACTTCTTCCCGCCACCCTGAAATCTTTGCCTACAGTGCTGGGTTGCACCTAATGGAGTTGGACTTGGAGCTAGCTCCGTTCTTGGGTGCTTTACTACTTTTACTGCTTTACTATTACAAGAGGGTTCTGGAGTGTATAAATCAAGAGCAACATATCCCTCCCTACTCCTGTAGTCCTTGGAACCTCAGAGGGGCTTTCCTAGTGTCCTGGTATGTATTCCCATGACCCTGACTCTGCCTTTCCACTCACCCAGCAGTGCTAAATGTGTCAGATGCTTGAACTATTTGCTGTCTTTCCAATTAATCAGACTCTCTTCTTTTTTGAAAATTAAATTGGTTCCACTATCTTCAATGTGGTAAATATCCTAGCTAGAACATTTTGAGTTTTGCCCCTTTCACTTAAAACTAATTTTTCTACATGCCTGAGAAATCCCCCAAGTAAGTAGAAAGCCCTACTTTGTCTGTGTTTGGCCTTCATTTATTGCCTAACCAACAAGCACCAATGCAAGTTCATTCAGTCTGATCTGAGAAGTGATGTCTTAATTGGCAGAATGTTTTTATATATTAGTGGCACGTCTGTACATAAGTTGTGATTTTATTAGTCTGAACTTTTGAAATATATTTTAAGATCACTTCTAGCCACAAAAATATAGTAAATACAAGATTTGTGCTTGCAGATAAAAACTCGTGGATTTGAAGAAACTGCTGGCCTGGATGATACAGAAAAGCCAGTCAGTGGCATTGATGAAAAACCCTTTTCAACAAACGAGGACAAACTAATAACAGGTAAGTACAGGCGTCATTCTGCATATGTGCTAAAATTGTAATGCAGTCCCTGTTTGCTGGTATGTGCACCTGAAACCTTGACACCCCAGGTTTAGCCCGTTTGCTGTGTTACTGGCGGGCATCATTCCATGGCTGCTTCCAGCAATGCAAGCATACTTTACATATGAGTAACACACCTATACCTTGCTAACAACATGGTGGTTGGTGCTTTGTCTACAGTTAGCTTGGTTATGTATATAATGACACAGGAGAGAGTTTTTTTTACTGTTACACATGAGTCTGGATCAGGCTAAAGTCTCTGTAAAGAAGGCTGTGCTGACCATTCTGTTTTCTTTCTAGACCTTTCTGAACCAGTTGCTTCCAGTGCAGATGCACAGACCACTACAAACCTTTGCACCCAGATCAGTATACTTGCGGCTCAGATTACTTCTGAAAGTCTTGTCAGTTATTCAGGGAGTGAACTCTTTGAAATGCAAGAGAAACTTCATAGCATGACAAACTGTATTATGAAAAGTCTTCAAGCACGTTGGAAGTCTCCATCCCGGGAAAGCACAGTTTAAACATTTGTACTTCATTTTTTGAAGACCAGATCTTGCCATGACATTTTGTTTGTTAAATCCCAATTTTTAAAATTTCATCTGAACCCTTAACTTTATGTTTTTAAGTAAAAGTGATTTTATGACTTTAAATCAAATGGCCTCAAGTTCTGTATCTTAACATTTTAAGTTCTGTGCACTCTTATTCGTTTCATTAATTTTCTTATTGCTGCTATACAGTTTTTCCAAAATACGTTAAGATGTTCAAGCTCTGTGAAATTTGACTTGTACAGTATATTAACTATATTTTTCAAAATATGCATCATATGTATTGGAAAAGGCCAGATGTCAATGCTGTGAATGAAACTTGAAGTGTTAACTGATTTACCAAACATGATACAGCTCTCCCAGCTGCCAGTATTATGGAAAGTACTGGTTTTATACATCTTTTTTTTTTCAAAAATAGGATTTATGGGGCTTAATTACTACTTAAAACAGTATCTTTTTCAGTCTATTTTTGCATGCATTTATTAACAGGAAAATACATCAGTATGCAATTCTGATGAGTATTCTCAGGATCAAACTGCATGTCCTTAGAATTTTTGTATTCTAAGTGGAGCTGTCCTAGCCCCACTTTGAATCATAAGTAGACAAAATAATTTTGTATATTATGTATAGGCTTACCAATTTGCAGATGTTATAAATTATGTTCTCTGTATAAAATGCACTAATACTTTTGGATGGGAGAAACCTTGATTGTATAAAGCATATTGTGTTATTCAAAGTGGACAAAGATTACAGTGAGATCCATAGGAAATACATGTATGAATAAAAGGACATGCTTTATTTGAAGTCTTTTTTTTCCTCCAGAAGTCTTTCTATGCCATGAAGTCAATTTGTTGTACTAGAGAACCATGCATAGCCTCTAGTGCATACTGTGAAAATACCCAAAGGGGGGAAACATGCAAATAAGAAGTGATGAATGTCTGCTTGTACTTAAAAGGCTACAATCCAAAAACCCACCCAGCTAGTTTCATGTTGCCAGGTGGTCTTTGGGCTTTATTTTCTTGAAGCCACAATATCTGTACTGAATAGCAAATATCTTTTGAAGTAGAGGGACTTGGGATACAATCCTGTTCATGTTAAGACAGAAAAAAATCCCACAGACCCCTTGGTCAAATACCCATATGGCTTAGCTACAATACCTTTTCTTCGTCGTGGCCTCTGTGCATCACACACATGGGTACTGTGCCTGCGCAGTGCCTTTGGCCGGAAGATTGATAGCTAATGGTTTTTGGTGGGAAGCTCCGCTCCCCCTCCCCCTTGTGGCCTATAAAGAGCAGAGCATCTGCCATTTTGTTCAGTCTTTGTGACTGCTGTTCACTGCCTCGTGCCGCTTTCGACTTTCGCTTTGGCTGTTCTTGGTTCTCTTCTTATATATTGCCCTTATACTACTTTCCCCTTTCTTCGTTCCCACTTCTGTGTAGTTTTTTCTCTTGTTATTTCTTTCTTCGATCTATCAAAAAAACCCAAAAAATATATACTTACCCTCTGCACTCTCTTCTTCTGCGATGGCGTAGCGAGCGGCTTTCTGCAAATGTGCGGACTGCAGGTCAAAAATGGCACCTACTGACCCGCACGACCTATGCCTCCTCTGCCTTGGAGAGGGGCATAGGACAGATAAGTGTGTTCATTGCCTAGCCTTCTCAAAGCAGGCTAGGAAGAACCGCGAGAACCGGCTTTGGAGGCTCCTTTGGGATAGGGCTCTGATGCAATCAGACCCGCTCGTCTCTATCCCAAAACTTGGCTCCGCTTCTGTGGCTCCACCCTCATGCCCTTCGGCTGAAGGTGCATCCACTTCAGTGGCCCCCTCTGCTTCACCAAAAAAGAGGCATGAGAAGCAGAAGCATGCCGAAGAGAAGCCGGCGGGCCATAAGAAGACCAGAAAGGAGAGGGCCTCTAAGCCTCCAAAGAAGGCTAAGTCCACGGACCATCCCCGACATCGGGACTCAGAGCTGACAGGACCCTCGGTACCGGTGGCAGTTACGATACCGACCCCGCCCGAACTGATCCTTCAGAAGGCCATGTGGGTTACCGCTCAAGGGTCTCCCCGACGTGCGGTCGACCTCCCGCCTGGACACCTTCCAACTCTACAGGGGTCTATTTCGGATGGGGAAATCCAGGACTCCCCTCCTAGGGCGAGGTCACCGACACCGATGCCTGCGGTGACGTTGGAGACAGAAGCTGGCCTGTCCCCACCAGGGAATCGGAGGAGCTGCTCGGTAGAGCAACACCCGGAGAGTTGACGTCGTCCCTACTACCAACTTTGGGGAGACCTGCTCTCTGTGGGGTACTACCCAGGGCGCGATCTCACCTTCAATCCCCGCAAAGCGGAAGCAGCCGCTCTTTCTCGCTGGCGGAGTCATCATTTTCTGCCCCACCATACTATGGTGCTGATTCGGATGACTCTGAAGTAGACTCAACCTCCCTGGACGTCATGGTGAAATCCCAGGATCCTGTGTCACCCGATGAGTCCCACATCTCCTTCACGGAGCTGATGTCGAGGCTTGTCCAGTCCCTGGACATCGACGCTGCCCAGCGCCCGGAACCGTCGACGGACAAGTTTTACGACGTCATCCGCAGGGAGCAATTGACCTCCATCGTTCTGCCGCTTATAACCACCCTGCGGCAGGTGATGACGCAACCCTGGGACCTACCTTCACATCCTCAGCTGACGTCCAGGAGGTATGAGTCGATGTACAGGGTCCGGGAAGAAGACATCCCCTTCCTGTTAAAGCACCCAAAACCAAACTCGGCGGTCATTGAATCCTCGCAAGGCAGAAAGGTGAGAGGACATACGGCGCCGAGGGATAAGGAGGGCCGGAAAATAGATTCCCTGGCCAGGCGAGTCTATGCTGCCTCGGGCTTAGGACTTCGCATATCCAACTACGAGGCAACGTTGGCGCGATAGCAATATTTTATTAAGCAGCACCTCCACAACGTTGCCTCCACCCTCCCAGACCACCAGGGTGACCTTGCGAAGGTCCTAATCAAAGAAGCCATGCAGGTTGCGGTGCAGCAGTTGTCCACGGCACGTCACCATGTGGACACTGACTCCCGGGCCTTGGTCGGTGCTGTTTCCCTCCGGAGACACGCATGGCTTTGGAATTGTAATTTCCCGGAGGAAACCAAGCGGCGAATAGAAGAGATGCCTTTTGATGGTTCCGGGCTCTTCCATTCACGTACCGACCACAAACTCAAGAAACTGCACGAGTCAAGAATGACGGCGCGCAGGATGGAGATCCAGTCACACAACAGATGTAAGTGGTCCTGGAATCGGCCATCCTACAGGCAGTCATACCAGCAGAGACAGCTGCCGCAACACTGCCAGCAACAACAGCATCAACAGCGCCGCAGCCCTCAGCCCCAACAGCGCTTCCAACAGGGCCGCCGTCGTTCGACTATCGGAGGCAGTGCTGACGGGACTGGCGAACCACTCCTCATGCTCCTCTAATACCCAGCCCCCTCTCATCTGGGGATCGGCTCTGAAGCCGACTCCCCGTTTGGGAGTCCATCACAACTGACCGGTGGGTATTATCCATCGTTCAACATGGCTATCGAATAGAATTCGACATCGTTCCTCCATCGAGTCTGATCCGGTCTACTTCATGTTCACCGGTACTTCTTGACGAAATACATCAACTTCTCCTTAAAGGAGTGATTCATCAAGTATTTCCATCTGACGGACTTCACGGATTCTATTCCAGATATTTTACGGTCCCCAAGCAGGATGGTGGTCTACGTCCGATTTTGGATTTACGGGACTTGAATAAGTTTATTATACCGAGAAAGTTTCGTATGACCACCCTTCAAAACATTTTGCCATTGTTAAGGAGAGGGGATTGGTTCGCCTCACTGGACCTGAAGGACGCCTACTTTCATATTTCAATTCATCCAACTTACAGGCGTTTCCTCCATTTTGCTGTTGCAAACCAACTTTATGAGTTCACAGTTCTACCCTTTGGACTGGCTACGGCTCCAAGAGTTTTTACCAAATGCATGGCTCCTGTCTGTGCCTTCCTACACCTTCAGGGCATACAAATTTACGCGTACCTCGATGACTGGCTGTTGGTCTCGCAATCCAGAGAAGGACTCCTAGACACCATCCATACAACCCGTACCTTACTAGATAGTCTGGGCCTATGTATTAATACAGAGAAATCTTCTCTTCTTCCGACACAGACGCTCACCTTCATTGGAGCCCCCTTGGATTCGACGTTGGAGAAAGCCTTCCTCTCTCAGGACAGACAGCAGACTCTCGCTCGCCATATCCATCGAATCCGACGAGAGGGAACGGTTACGGCGAAATCCATCCAGAGGGTCCTGGGGTATATGGCCTCCTCAGTTGCCGTAGTTCCACATGCCAGACTTCGGCTTCGCCCACTACAACTATTCTTCAACAAGGTGTATCATCCACAAAGGGACCCACAGTCGAAACGGATTCGGATCCCGTCTTCTGTGCTCCACTCCCTGTGCTGGTGGCTGAAACCGACCAATCTCGTGATGGGAGTCCCCTTCAGGGCGCGACCTCCTTCGATAACTCTCGGTACTGACGCGTCTCTCCTAGGATGGGGGGGGCGATATGCTCTGGCCTGTCTACCCAGGGAACGTGGACTCGTCTAGAATCCACGAATCATATCAACTTCCTAGAGCTGCTGGCAGTCTTCAAAGCCCTTCGTTCTTTCGAAGAGCTCTTTCATCATCTGATCGTTCAGATAACTTCGGACAATATAGCGACCGTTTTTTATCTGAACAAGCAAGGAGGGACGAAGTCACCGACCTTAGCTAGGCTTTCTATGAGAATTTGGGACTGGTGCATTCAGAGACACATTACTCTGATGGTCGTTCATCTGGCTGGCACAGACAACGTGCACGCGGATCTTCTCAGCAGACACATCTTCACCTCTCACGAGTGGGAACTGGATCCTTGTATGCGCAACCACCTTTTTAGGCGCTGGGGGTTCCCCCATGTGGACTTATTCGCTACTCGACGGAACAGGGTATGCAAGACTTACTGTTCCAGAGCGGGAATCGGACAAGCATCCCTAGGAGATGCATTCATGATCCCTTGGGACAACATCAACTTCTATGCTTTCCCTCTGATCCCTCTTCTGATGAGGGTCATAGCAAAGATAGTGAGCGACCGTGCATCGGGGATACTAGTTGCCCCTTGGTGGCCACGTCAAGCGTGGTTTGCGAAACTGCTCGACATCTCCCGCGGGGAGTTTCTTCATCTTTCAGCACTTCCATATCTTATAACGCAAATGGACGGCACACTTCGTCACCCAGACTTGCTATCATTGAACCTGACAGTGTGACGGATTCAATGATTAACCTTCCATTGGGGCCGACGACGGATTTGAGAGCCTCGAATCCGACAGCTTCTACTAATCCATCAGTACTGACGATTACTTCGACCACTTCGGTTCCAATTCTCAAATCCAACCATGTGGGTGCCTCTCACTGCCACAGTCTCTCCGTACCATCCGGTTCAAGACAGACCCCGTCGAATTCGAACCCAACGCTCTTGTACCCTGAGATTCAGCATATTATCAACTCTGCCCTAAAGCCATCCACAAGGAGGTTTCGGCAAGGGGCGGCATAGAAATAATAATAATAATAATAATAATAATAATAATAATAATAATAATAATAATATACGGCTAAATGGAAACGTTTTTCCACCTTCGCCGAGTTCGTTTTCCCCACTTGTCTCATCAATCGAACAAATTCTTCAGTTCCTTCTGGAGTTGCATCACTCTGGACTGAAGCCGTCTTCTCTTAAAGTGTGTACGGCCGCAATAGCCTACCACCGTGGCTTAGTCGACGGATCACCCCTATTTTCTCATCCTATCCTCAAGAGATTTTTGAAAGGACTGTATAATCTTAATCCATCAGTTAGACCGGTTATGCCCATGTGGAGTCTTTCTGTAGTTCTACAGGCCCTTATGAAGGCCCCCTTTGAACCTTTGGCGACTGTGGATCTCCGATTAGTTTCTTGGAAGATGGCATTCCTTGTAGCTGTCACGTCAGCCCAGAGGGCCAGTGAACTTTGTGCCCTCCGCGTCGACCCTCCTTATCTAAACTTCCACAGAGAAAAGGTTGTTTTACGTCTCGACCCATCTTTCTTGTCCAAAGTCTCTACACCTTTCCATGCAGGACAAGACATTGTACTGCCTGCCTTTTTTCCATCGCCGTGGAATCCCTTGGAAAGATCCTTGCACTCCCTCGACATTCGGTGTTGTTTAGCCTTTTATCGACCGCGAACGGAGTCTATTTGGCAATCCAATAAACTGTTCATCAAATATTTGGCTAGAGATCAGGGCGACCCAGTCACTCCACAAAGGCTTTCTAAATGGATAGTCCACACTATTGTCTTGTGTTATCAGTTAGCTAAGCTCGAATTGCCTTCGGTTCCTCGAGGCCATTCTACTAGAGCTGTCGCTACATCTTCTGCATTCGCATCCAGGGTTCCGATTGATGACGTCTGCAGAGCCGCTACTTGGGCGAATCCCTGCACTTTCGCCAAGCATTACCATCTCGATGTTCGGGCTCGAGGGGACTGCTCCTTCAGTAGAGCTGTTCTCTCCTCCGTCCTTCGATGAGGACACCTTCCCTCCTCCTTTGATGGTAAGCTTGTTAATCTACCCATATGTGTGATGCACAGAGGCCACGACAAAGAAAAGCAAGTTGCTTACCTGTAACTGATGTTCTTCGAGTGGCCATCTGTGCAGTCACACAACCTGCCTGCTGGCCCCGCTCAGTGTCAGTGAGTGGATGCATCAACAGCTCAATGTCAATGAGAGAGGGCATCTTCGGTACTGACCATCTCCTCTACGGTACCGACAAAAAAAAAAAATCCATTAAGATACCGTATGTTCGGTCACAAAGACTGAACAAAATGGTGGACGCTCCGCTCTTTATAGGCCACAAGGGGGAGGGGGAGCGGAGCTTCCTGCCAAAAACCGTTAGCTATCAATCTTCCAGCCAAAGGCACTGCGCAAGCGCAGTACCCATATGTGTGACTGCACAGATGGCCACTCGAAGAATATCAGTTACAGGTAAGCAACCTGCTTTTTCTTAGAGTAACTAAATTTCTGTTACTCACATAGAATATACTACCACTTGCCAAAAATAGCTCTTTAGATCCTGACAAAAAATTGAATACTTCACTCTGCAAATTAATTTTGAGTTAACCAAGAGGAAGTTTTGTTAAACTGATAGGGTTTTGTGTTTTATTGGCACAGTTGAACAAAATGTTTATTGCTGAAGAAAAAAACAGACAAATTTAACATCAGAAAGGCAGGGTACAATATTTATGAAATATCCAACAATAAATGGTTTAGGGTGCAATCCTGGGTAAGTTTAAACAGAAAAGAGCCTTCACTTTCATTTTTATCAGTACACCCAGTCCCCCAGTTACAAACAAGAACAACCCCTGTTTAAAAACTATTAAATCCCATCTCATCAAGTGGCAAATGGGTGCCCAAAGGCAGCAGCAATGAGTTGTGTCGAGCTTCTGGAAGATCAGCCGCAAAACTGTATGCTCAGATCTACAGGGAGAGGTCCATGCTACAAACCTCAGCAGTTTTATTGGTAAGAATGCTCAGGAAACCCCTCTGCAAAGGCAAACCTTTACAACAGTGCTGCCGGGTAAAGGTATGCCCACTGACTAGAAGTTTCCAGAACATATACAGAGTGTTTTATAGGTTTCTAGTTACGTACACAGAAACATGGAGGATGATGGGGGCAGAATGGTGACATACCAACAGATAATGTATTCAATTATCCTGATGATTAATGATGCTTTATCTGAACTTTAGACCGTAACACCTGCAATTCTTTGCTTGAGAAGCTAAGAATTATGAATAGTGAAAACTGACCTTGATACAGCTGAAACTTCTGTGTGACGAGAGATGGCTGTCTCCTTCTGTTGCTTTCGATGTTCTTCTATAATAGGAGCTGGGAAGGAGTTTGCTTACCCTTTTTGTTGCTTTTGAACTGAGCTATTCATGAATTGTGGTGAAGAGCAATTGTGCTTTCAGGACAGCTCCTATCCAAGGCTGAGATTCTGGCTTCAACTCAGATTCTTTAAGGCGTTTTTGTTTACATATTTGGAAAGGGTTCTGAGTGGACAGTTTCTTGATTTATCTGAATTTGGACCTTAGCAGCTGCAAAGTTGTCTGATGTTTTTGCTTAAGAATTGTGGATGCTCAAGACTGACTTGGATACAGCTGAGGTTCCCATGCAATGAGGGAAACGCCTGTCTCTCTCCTTGTTTTATCGCCATTTTTTGGTAGTGGGAGCTGCTGGATGTTTCAGCTGGGGAGGTGCCTTTTTGTCCTTTTTACTGCTTTTGAACTTGATTTATACATGACTTGTGAAGAAAAATTGTGCCTCTCAGACAGCTCTGATCCAAAGTTGAGATTTTGGGAAATTGTGGTTTCTTTCACTCCTGAGTTTCGAAGGAAGAATTAATGAAACAGGCTGGCCAAGCTGTAAGGCAGAACTAAAATGAGGGGGGGGGGGGTGGGGGTAGATCGGTGCCACCTGTTGGACTTGGAAAATATGGGTTGAAAAACAAGCAGAGTCCCCTGCTGAAGCAAGTTGCTGTAATGCTCAAGACAACGTGTCCGGGGGAGAGGCAAATAAACTCAAGAGGGAAAGTCTGAATTGGATGTTGGAGATTTGATGGAGGAAAGAAATGGAGATCAACAGAAAATGTAGCAATCTAGGAATTAGAAGATACTTTGAAGACTGTGGCAGGAAGATCAGAAAAGCTTTATAAATATTTATAAATTTGAAAACAAGGCAATTGCTTAAACTCCTTAATTGACTAATAGAGACAGAATGAAGATTTTATCAATAAATATCAATAGAATGAACTCCCAAGTGAACTAAAGCTTCAACTTTTTAAGAAAACAAATGGCAGATGTAATACATATTCAAGAAAAAAATTGCTCATATTTTGAACTATTAGAAGCTAGGCAAAATGTATGAAACCTTGGCTGACACAAAAAAACAAAGTAAATGCCATTTATATTGATAATGCAGGTTTTAAAATTGTAGGAGAATTAAAAGATCCAGAAGGAAGATTTATTGTTTTGAAAATAAGACTCCTGAATGGGAAGACAAATACATTGTCAATGATAGATGTTCCAAATGATGCAAAAGAAAGTTTTATATATTTTTTTTTCAATCAATATTGAATTTTCAAGAAGTAGTTTTGGTTATTGGTGTTTTGAATAGAAATATAGACCCTAACAAGGATAAGTCTAAAAAAGTACTGTAACAGGGAACAAACTTCCTAAAAATGTTCTTGATTATATGGAAATGTTGCATTTAGAAGATGAAGGAGATGCAAAAATCTTAGAGCTAGAGGCTATTCTTTTTTCTGATAGACACTAGATATACTCAATAATTGATTTGTGTTGGATAGCTAAAAACTAAATTATGGGTCTAGAGGCTGTAAAGATCCAACTCAAGATACCTTCTGACCACAACACATTGGAGATAATCTGGCGGGAAGAACAAGTTGGAGGAAGAAGATGGAGACTTAATTGCAACCTTTTCTTACAAGAAGGAATCTTGAAAAAGTTGGAAGAAGAACTGGAAGAATTTTTCAGACTAAATAATACAAGTGATGTCTCTATAGCTACAATGTGGGAACACAGTAAAGTTTATATGAGAGGACATTTTTTAGCAATAATGTCTAAGAAAAAGAGAAGTCAGAACAAAGTAAAAAACTTTTGGAACAAATTCAAATACTAGAGGCACACCATAAAGAAGTACAAGACAAATCTTCGGCAATTAAGAAATCAACTAGAGTTCATAGAGACAGAGGAGAAAAAAAAAGAATTTTAAAAACAAAAGAAACTATTACTGCCAACATGGTAGGAATCTCATATAACATTGATACATAACAAAGGTAACAATCCCATGTTGCCACATTTTTAATGATCTATTTTATTATTAAATGTGGATTACTAACTTTTTTATTTCAATAATGGCAGAGAGACTAAGAACATGTATACAAAAACAGATCAGACCAGACCATATTTGTTCCAAAAAGATTTATGAAAGGTAACATTTGTTTTGTGACTGATGCAATTGAATCGGTCAAGAAGAAGAAATCTGGATCTGGAGAAAGCTTTTGATAATGCATCTTGGCCCTTCTTAATGAAAACCCCCCAATACCTAGACTGTGGCTCAAGCTCTTATCAGTTGCCTTGACTCTTATCTCTGCCACACGTGGGGTTCCCAGGCACTCAGCGGGGCTGGACATCACGTCCTCAGCTCAGACACCTGGACACGGCATGGTCCCCAAGACAACTGAGGAAGTGGGCAGGACCCCCCTCTTCTCCTGGGATGTGGAAGGCATGGGGGCCTCCAGCTCACTTCAGAGCGAGGCCTTGCGCTATGCAGAAAAGCCCACGTGTGAATGCACAGATGAGCATGCAAAGAACGACAGGCACAGGCAAGCAGCCTGCCTTTTGGCCCAGTCTCTCATTTTGTCGAGTAATTCACATGTAAGTAGACCTACATGTTATACCAGGATGAGAGCCTGAGGGCCACATGAGGACTTCAACACAGATCCTGGGGCTGCACAATGAATTACCCTGAATGAAAAAGAATGCATGGTGGACGTGTGAATCACAGGCAGCTCCTTCTCTGACAATAGCCCAAGCACAATGACCATTTCTCTGGGGTCGCCCATCCCTTTCTTGTTTCTCCCATCCACAAACCCTCTCATGTGCCCCCCCCCCCACATACACACACAGCTATTCCTTCCTCCTTGGATAAGGAACTCTTGCCAGCATGTCCAGGCTGCTGCTGCTGATGAGCGCAAAGGTGCTTGGCTCCCGAGCATCTTTGTATCCATCAGCTGGAGCAGCATGAAGCATGCTGGACAAGCTCTTGCAAGGCCACAAGCCCAAACTGTCCTCTTCCTGAGCCTCAGGGGAGCTTGCGGCAATCATGCCCATGCTGTCACTGGGATTTGGAGTGGCGGCGGCGGGGGGGGGGGGGACAAGGGGATTCCGAGCGGTAAGAGGGCTGCAGAACAAGGCCTCAGGCACCACAAATGGCCCACGGGCCATGGGCTGGACCACCCTGTGCTAAATCTTCTATGACTGTCACCTGCATGGGAAAAATTGAGCTCTTCTGCCTTTACAGCTTCTCACATACAAAAAATGCCTGGCACCTAACATCTCTGAACTGGCTTAATAATGGTCATCGTGTTACTTTATTACCACCATAAAATGTAAATGTATTGCAATACAAAATGCCCTGTGTTTCATTGCAGTTATTTATGTACTTATTTCATTTTTTATATTGCCAATAGCCATAAGGTCAAAGGTTATTCCAGGTGGTCTCTCGAGTGCCAAGAAGAGGAATCCAGGACATTTTGTTGATAGCATGAAAAAATGACGTCGAAAAACAATGCTAAGATGCTAAAGTTAATGTGTTTGGTCTCAGTTTATGCCTGTTTGTGTTGGTGTCTTGCCCCTTTTTCTTCATTTCTAAATGAAACTAAAAATACATGGCTGAAAATTTAGAAATGCTGGTTATTCTATATGCAAAATATAGGGGCAGGTTGTTGATATGTACTTAAACAAACATTACAGTTTATGTGTTGTGCATTTGACATTACACAAACTTCATTCAGATGGAGAAAATCATAAATGGTATTATGGCGCATTTCATAATCCCTAAATACATTAATATGGATCTTTGTGTTAGATTTTTTCTAGATGCTTGTTTTATTAAAACAAACCCCCCTCAAACCTCTTTTATTCTCCCTGTTGCAAATGTCCCCATTTTCTCATTGAGTGAAATGTTTTTTTCACACGTAGATTCTTCTGTATCCTTGCATTATGATGCTCAAATATTATGGTCTTGTCAATCTGCTCCATGTAGAGGCTATTCCACACAGAACATGCTATTGATCATAGGAGGTTACTGTGTGGCTTTCCTTCTCACTGAACAAGAGATGCTTCTGTAGGACATGGCGGGTGTTTTCTGGTCAGCTGCAAGCAGAGGAATCTGAGGTCCCAGGGGGTGGAGATGCTTATCATACCCTTGGCAGCATCGCACAGTTTCACGTCTCACCCTGTTCAGTGAGGATCCCTCAGAATCATTGCTCTTGCTTGGTGAAACCCACTGGTGGTTTTGAGTGTGGTGCTGGGAAAGTACTTGCTTCTTATTTGGAATAACTAAAGATGTAGCACTGGCAGCTGCAGGTGTGTGCATGTGAGAGGGACTTGTTGAAAGCCTTTATCAGCAGGAAGCACCAGAGTTATAATTTAATATTTATCTAGAGGAGACAGAGGTAGTTTGGTTTTTTCCCCAGTATAAATGGAGCACACAATCAGATCTGCAGAAACATGAAATTTATTAGTTACTAATCTGAGAGGGAGTTACAGCACTGTGACCCAAGAACTCGCAGATGAAAAAGGCATGCAGCAGCGTTCTCTAAGCAGACAAAAGGAGAGGCTTTTCCACATTTTGCCTTATTTGAGATGTTACATAGTTGCGTACTTGAAACAGAAATTAATACATTCAGCTCCTTTTAGGACATCGAAGGAGAAAGCTTGATAAGAAACCACTAAAGCCAACACCATTAGGTTTTCTTTTCAAAAAAATGTGTAGGGTGGAAATTCAGCTTGATTCCAAACAAAAAGAGTGACAACACCTGGGAGTCAGACTGAAGCAACTCTAGTTTGAATGTGAAAATCCAGTTAATTCAAATTAGTGGTGGAAACTGGTAGGATGTCATTCACCTTGCTCTGTAACTAAAATCTTAAGAATTTGGTTCTGATGTGGGATGTTTGCTGAACATTTTGGATGACAAAGAATGTGTATCAACAGAACAGAACAAGGTGGCACTGGAGAAAGTGTTATGGGTTACAGTGGAGTGATGCTGTGTCAAGTGCCTTTTCATTGCCCCGGTCGCTGCATTTCATGGAAAGTGGCTTAAGTCTGTTCTGACTTAAACTGCCTCTACATAGTTGGCCGGCAGCATGCCTGTCTTGCCTGTTCTTTGCACAGTCCCGTACATCCAGCCTTCGTCAATGGCTTGGACGTTGACGACCGTATCACCATCTTTGAAGGATACTTCATCTGCGTCTGCTGCGGTGTAGTCATACATGGCACGGTAGGTCTTCTGTTAGAATCATACAAAAGGAGAAGAAATGTCTTTGGTTACTATCACACATGCCACTTGTTGGGATAAAGCACTTAAAGGGTTGCGTTAAGTCTGCTAAGCTGGCAGCGCTACACATTTGGGCCACAGAGACACGTTTCTGCCAAAGAGACCAGTGATGGGAAGCAGCAGCATTCGCAGTGCCACCTATGAACAGAGGGGGGCAAAGACATCACCACCCTCCCACCCAAAGCATTCAAGGTAACAATACTAGATATGCAGATAAAGAGCCTTCTCTCCAACACCGTATCCTTTTGCATACATACACCCCTTTCAGAGAGGTAACCTGCATGTAGACGCTGCCGTCTCTCTGCTCAGTGGCAACTGGTTCTGCTTACCCCTGCAGTGGATGGATGAGAGGGGAGCGAAGATACTGTTGTCTGCTGGGTGGCAACAGAAGATGATCTCTGCTGTGGCAGCTCTACAGTTTTAGCATGTTTGTACTCCACTAGAAAAGGAAACAAATTTTGAATATTAACAAAACGATAGAAGACTTGGTTCTCCTTGAAAATTTGAGTAGGTATTCAAAAAGCTCTTAAATGGCACTTGGAGGTTGGTGAGGTATTTAGGACAGGTTTGTGTGAAACAACACAGAATAATGACTATGTAACTGCATAACTTTTGGAAAAGGCATCTTTTTTTTCTTATGTAAACAATTCAACCAAGAAATTGGTGTGCAGAGCTGTCTTCTGCTGGTGTCCTAACTCTGCCTTTTTCTGGTTTGGCCAGCAAATGCTACCACGGTTGCATTTTTGTCCTGAGATAAACAGTTGAGGAGTCAACTCTCAGAGCACAAAAAGCTTTAAATATAGTAACTGAAGAACAAGAAAATCCCTATGTCAGAGAGAAAGAAAAAGAGAAAGAGGAGAGAGAGAGAGGATGCAGTTGTCTGCACTGAATTATCCACTGCTTTCTGTTTAGCCATTCTGACTTGTTTGGATGCCTGTCAACTAACAATTAGTCTAGCAAGCATCACCCATGAAGTGCGACCTGATTCCAGAGCAGCCCAGCTGCTGCATCATTCTGCCTTGCCAGCCTGGTACATCGCTCCCGAGCTGCATCTGCCCCTCTTTGCATGTCTTGCAATGGTGGCCAGTCTGTAGAGATGCCAATTATAGGGCATCCGCTCCCTTGCTTTGATTTCCGCCCTAGAGAGAGCCGTGGTATTGATGCAGCATTCAGCCCCTTGTACCTGTTGTTGTCGTGGGGAAAAAGCTTCCATTGCTGTAGTAAGACAGGTGTTGATCAGCAGCCTCTGAATGCTCAGATTTTTCATCACCAGCACTGATGCTGAGCGCACTGGCAGAGCGGGATTGCTCACGGCTGCGTCGCTGGGCTTGGACTGGGGTCAAAGAGATAGAAATGGTACTGAGGTGGCATGTCTGACTTCTCACAGCAGCATGCTTAGTCAGAAAGGTGATGTTGTGAATCTCGAAAGAAAGGTCTCAGTCCTATACATGTCCTACAACTGCCACAGTGCCTGTCTGGCTGAAGAATGCTGGATGTTGTAGAACTTTTGTGCATGAACGGGATTATGTCCTAAAGCTATATTTGGGGAGAGTTAATCTATAAGACTTATAAGCAGCCCTTCCCAACATTGTGGACTGCAGGAATTGGATTCAAATGTATGTCTGTCAACTCATTTGGTTATTTAGAGTACTTGCATGCTTCCGCATAGCCTGGGGACTCATGACTAACTCAAGCCCCCATTGATTTCACTGGGTCTACTCTGACTAAATCTGACTGGACTTCTGATTTGGACTTCAGCTCCCATTAACTCAAGCCAGCAGGGCAAATGGTCAGGAATGCTAGGAGTTATCCAAAACGTTTTCAGGGAATCAGGGTGGGGAAGGCTGGACTAAAGCAATACGAGGGCTTGCACTGATCCACAGTAAGTCACAGAATGTCACAGACTGTGTAACATACCAGAAAGCATGTGTAAGCTTCTTGACTGAATGTTGTCTTCTGCTGGGTCATAGTCAAAGACTGATCCAGGGTTCGTACGCCACACACGAAGCCCTGCAAAAGACACGCACACTGTGGTGACGACACCGTGCATGAGAGTGTTTGCAAGTTTTTATTCTTTGCTTCTAAAGCTAAAAAGCTAAGAGTCACAAAAATGAATATTGGACTCTACAGGGTAAATGATACATACAGCAAACACTTTACACCTCTCAGTTCATATGGGATTTGGTCAGAATGCCTGATAAATGGGAAAGACACTTTTGCTTTTACAGCCTCACCATGCTGACCAATATAAAAGATCACACCATGAGGGAATGGCCCATAGCTCAGTAGCAGAGTGTGTTATTTGCATTCATCCAAGCGGCAGTCTCTGGTGGAATGCAGTCCTGCTCTCCCACCTCCAAACAGAGGATCTGTTTTCCTATTCTATACCAGCAGAGCCTTTTCAGCAACAATCAAGGGCAGCTCTACATGGAGTACAGCACTGCAAGCCCAATCCAAAGGTTACAGTAGGAGGGTGGGAAGAATAAATAATACCAGTGTGAGCAGGCTGCATGTGAATTAGTACGTTCTCCTGAATATGCGAGGCTGGGTCCTCTCATCCCCATTCCGTGGCTGTATCAAAGGAAGGTGTGCTGTCCAAATAGATTTAGTTGACTAGAAACCGCTTGGTAATAAAGATATCAAAGTGATAGCAATTTAACAAGGTGCAAGTATGTGACTGTTTGTATTGGCTGTAATATCAATATAATCCTCTACCAATAGAAATCATCCACACATGAACAGCACAGCAGGAAGTCTGAATACCTGTGAGGTTATTCAGTTCTTGATCCTGATCTATCCGTTTCCGCTCCATTTCCACAACCCGTCTCTGAATGCCTCTGTAGCTGATATCACTGAAGTCTTGCATGTTCTTCTTTACACGCTCTGTTATGGGGTCAGTAACTACAGGCGTGAAGCTGCCTTTGGTCTTTTCAAAGTCTTCATGATATTTCACCTGGAATTTTCAAGACAATGATGCACCCATTCTGGTCACTGACATCCTAAGTCAGAGCTGCAGGACCTCGCCACCACTGTATTTGCAGGATCAGCTCCAAGGCCTGCTGGACCCCTCATTCTGCTGGGAGTCCTGGGGGAAGAGCAGCGTAGGAGCAAGCTCTTTCCGCCAGAACTGGCCCCAGCAACACAGACCCTCCAGCTTGCTGTTCTGCCTACCCCTTGCGTCTTCCTGTGTATCTTCTGCCTTGCCATGTTGCCTCAGCATCATAGGACTGTTTGCTGCTGTGCCCGCATCCTGCCTGCCTGGCCCTGCCATGTCTTCTGCCTTGCTGTGCTACCTCAGCAATGCAAGTTTGACTGCTGGCTGTGGTTCACCTCCTGCATCCTTCCTCCCCTTGCTGCATTTGGTTCCTGTTGCCTCCTGCATCTCACTGTGTCTCTTGCATCTTGCTGTGTATCTTAGTTATATCTATCTATCTATCATCCATCCATCCATCCAACAGATTTTGATCATGCCCCATTAGCCACAAGACTCCCTGGGCAGGTTACAAGTAGAGATATCCAGCCAATAAGATCAGCACGCATCCTGTCCAAGGTACCTGCACCTCTGTTGGTCCTCCCGCTCTCAACAAGCTCTTGGCTTGTTCCTTGTTCTGCCCTGATATGCACACCTAGTTCCTGACCCTGGCCTGTTTGGTTACTACAGCTTGGCCTCTGCTATCGGACTTGTCATAAACCTTGTGCCTGGACTCTGCCTTGCCTTACGTTCTGTTCCCGGTCCCAGTGCCTCTGCCTTGTCTCAGACTGTCCACATTGCAGCATGACACCTTGTATCATTTCCTGCTTCAGAACGACCTTGAGTTGTTTAGGTATGTTCATTTCCTGAAAGCTCTGTCCCAGCACAGCTAATTTATTTCTGCATTGCCTTTTAACACTGTGCTCAGAACATGTGCGTGTTAAGGTGCATTGACAAATATAATGCTATGGATGGTCCACGTGTGCAGTTTCTTTGACCCTCAGAAAAAGCCATACTTACTGTGGAAATGTGTCGCTGTGTTTCCCGAACACGTCTCATTTCAGGGGTATCCAGGACAAAGGCTGCTTTACCTTGCACTTGTTTCCGGAAACTATCAGAATAGAGAACCTGACAGAAGGAGAGAATGTGAGTAAATGTGGCTCAGCCCAAGCAGAATACATGTTTTTAAGAGAGGTTTCATGTTGAAGTGACATGGAATGAGGAAGGAATGAAGTGCTGAAGACAGAGGCAAACAGTGTGTTAAGTACTGACGAGCACCTCACAAGAATATGCCTACGTAGCCTTTCGGCATTGTAAAGGCATGCTGGCTTTAAGCCGTTCTTGTAAAAGTAAGAGCAATATTTTATCCATGTTATTTAGATTCCTGACTCATCAAACGGATTCTAAGTAGGTAACTTTCCAAGCAACAGCAACAAAATAAGGCAGGGCTCTGTGTCCAGCTAGCCTAGTATTGGAATGGAGGCCTTTTGCTTCATTTACTACCTTATCCATTTAACTGGTAACTAGAGGGATTAAAATTTCTGCCTTTGAAGGCTCTAGGACTTCTGCATCCAAAGCAAATGCTCCACCATTAGCCCCCTGTCCATCCACAGAGAAAAGGACTACTAGCAGTGCAATCCTGTGTGTGACTAATCAGAGGTTAGTGCAGCTAAGTTAAGTTGGGCTTTCTCCCAGTTAAGTAAGAATAGGATTGCAACACAGGTGCACAGTACAATGTCAAACAACCCTGCTTAATGCCAGGTAATGAAACCCACTGTAAACACGGCATCCTTACGGCATTTCCAGAAAGTCGAGACTTTGGTTAGTTGCCACCAAAGACTGTAAAAGAATGAAAGGAAAGCAGCTCCCAAATTGTTCCAGTGGAAGTCAGCACATTGAACAGGATCCCAAAGACTCCCAGGGACCAAACACAGGGAGAACCCCCTTCTAGAGCACCAATCCTGGCAAGGGGCAGCTACCCCATTCCATCCCAGCAGAAGCTGTTAAGCTATCCTCAAGGGAACCCCACGTGGGGTGCTTCAGCTAAAGGCTGCAGAGGCGGAAGGGCTGGTAAGGCTGAACTGCAAAAGAAGATGCACAAGTTCCACAAGAAAGTGGAAAGGCAGCCTCTCCAAGAAATTACTGGAAAACAAGCCAGCAGAGACCCATCCTCTACCACACACCCTGCCTCCTGCTCCATTAGCTCGCCGTTTACCAACTCAGGGGTTAGTCCAGCTAAGTTCAGCTTGGCTTTTCCCCAGCTAAGTAAGAACAGGATTGCAACACACATGTACAGTACAATATTGCACTAGAACAACCCAGCTCAGTTCTCTGAAAATGATTGCATCAAATACCTAAACATAGAACAAAATCATTCTCTCTCAAAATTCACATGTTGAACAGTCAGTTCCTCCATTCTCTGCTTATTAACTTCAAAATCTCTTCTTTGGGAGTTTAAACACTTTGGATTTGCCATAACACAAAATCCAGGAATGATTGTAAGGTTGAAAGCCATGGATCCTACAAACTATCTGTTGCCCTGAATCTTAGAAAAATGGCACTGTAGGACTAATGATTTCTAGGCATTGCAAGAAGTTAAGCCTAAGTCTGCAGGCTGTTCCAGTTATGCAAAGGACATTAATGTTGACATAACACTGCACATCTGTAATGCTCTGGGCACCACTTAGTCAAGATCCATGTCCTGCAAAGAGCATCCCCAGATGTGCACCAAGTCTACTCAGCAATCCCTTCCACTGACAGTCCTTCCCACTCTGCACAAGGTCTCCTGAAGGTCAGGGCTCTACCAAGGCCCCTTTCACAAGAAAAACGCGACTTCTGCCAGAAGAAAATAATAGTGTGCAGGTGGAAATGATTTGTTCATGTGCCTTTCTGGTCATCTGCTATTAGAGATTGACTGGGTTCAGACAACACAATAACCCATACTCAAGGGTTGATTATGGCCTGCGTGTGGGTTCTTGCTGAAGCATGGGTTATTGTAGAAATGTGGGTTATCACTTTGTCTGGACCCAGCTGAACTATCTAGCCATGGATTGTTAACCATGAACAACGCATGAAAAACACTGTTGCTGACTTGAAAACTGTCATCATGTCCAGCCTATCCTTGAACACCCTGGATATGCACATGGTAGGCATGTCATTAGTGGAACCACCTGAAGCCGGAGGTCAGACTGGGTGGCCCGAGAGGCCCCTTCTGACTCACTATTTCTATGTTTCTATCATAGTTCTGCTGTCTTGGCTGTGTTCAGACATGATGATAATCTTTAAGAATAACACATGGTTCAATGATGACCCACATTCACCCCATAAGAGTGGGTCATCATGTTGTTGTGGGCAATCATTTTGTTTTTCTACTGCCTCCTACACTGTAAATGTCTCTGCAACATTTTCTTTGATCAGGTCCTGCACAAGCAGTATACAAGTCTTCCTACTGATCAGTAATAAACTTTTGGGCTCAGCAGCCTTAATGGAACAGTCCGATTAGTACATATGGACAAGAAAAGACTTTCAGCACCATCTGGTCATCCCAGGTGTGTTGGCTTTGATGATAATGAACAGGCATCATTATCATCTAACTTGGCAACTTGTAATTCTGCAGATGATTGGGCCTACAACTCCCATGATCCCTCACCATTGGCTATGTTGGATAGGGCTGATGGAGATGTTGGCCAAATCCTCAAAAAAGCCATAGGTTGCTCAAGTCTTAGATTATAAGAGGTTACACTGACATAACAATCAGAAATTCAATCCTAATTTTTTTTCAGGAATGTTTATGATTAGGAACATTGTTAAGTCTTTAAAAGAACTAGGGTCAAGGCCCATAGAATATGAATCAGCATATGCTTATTTATATACACAAATTTAGAAATAAGTACTAGGATATACTTAAATTTTACACAAAACAAGGCCAGCCAATTAATTTTATCCAAATCATTTCCATAAGGAAAACCCTTATAGGTGAAGAAATTCTGAATATCCACCAGAACTTCCAGTATTCCAAGTGATCCCTAGACAAGGGTGCCTATCTATTTTTTATTTGCTGAATTTTGGAATAAGTGTGGAGCATAGAACATAAGGAAGGGGACAGGACAGATCAGAAAAGCCTTGTTTAAAGATCTAATTTAGCTTCCTCAGAGGAGCCCAGGTAGCATGTAGCAGGCCCAACTCATCTACCACAGCTTGAATTCCGCAGCCCTTGGTCAGACCCGCTCATGAGTTGGAACGGATATAGAAAACAGTCTGTTTCTCCAAGATCCAGTACACAGAACCCAGCCATTTCAGTCTGCACTACATAAATCAATTAAAGACATAAAATATAATTTTAAAGAGACTGTTAAGATGTTATTTGAAATCAATGGTTATTATAAAATCCTTAAAGTAAGTATTAAATATAAGTTCAAAGCAAGTAGAAAAACAAAGAAACAATTAGAAAAATATGTTTAGGTTACAGTTTAGTATTTTAAATGGCAAATACGTAATAATATTAATAAAGTTAATAGTTGGGAAATGTTTTTTAAACTGAATACAGTAATGATTATACTATTTAGATGTTAAAAGGTTATATATTCTAGTTCATTGATTTGTCCTCCTGGGAAATACCGAGCTAATGTTTTCTTGATTGCGTTTAGCTCTCTCCATCTCTGGAGTGATAGATGTCGGGGTTCCTTTTCCCAAGTGTTCTTTGTACAATACCTATAACAGCATACAAGAAAGTGTCCAAAAATCAAAGATTAGATGATTGTTGGTGAACCATTGTGTTAAGCTGTGTTATTGTTTAAGCATACTCATCACGGCATAGTTGGGTAAAGAACTCAAGAACAAAACAGTTAAACGTTATTGGATAAAGCAAAAATCAAAAAGAGAAAAGAAAAATATTTTTCAAAAAGCAAAAATGAAAACAAAAGGAGTGGTTTTTTAGGAATATGAAAATGGGTAAGATTGAGATAAATTAGATGCAGGACAAGATTGAGCAGATGTGTTATTTTTTCTTTTTTTTTTTAAGTCATTTTATTTTTCTTTCAATACCAAGCTAATGTTTTCTTGATTGCGTTTGGCTCTTTCCATCTCTGGAGTGACAGGAGTTGGGGTTGCTTGCCCCAAATTCTCTTTATACAAGACCTGAAGATTTTAAAAAGTATCCAAAAATCATAAAATGGAACTCAAACAATGGTTTGAAGTAATACTAGGGTGGAGAGACAATGAAAAGTAGAGATGAATATATACAAATACACACACACACATATCTGACAGATAAACCTGACAGATAAAAATGAAACAAATTTCCAAATACAATTTTTCCAGCCTAGACAATATAGGAGTGTATGCCTACAATCTTCCACACATTCTATGAGACTAGGTCCCATTGAAACCAGAAGTGTGAAGGATTACAATATCCACTGGTGTCTTCCCACTTCTAGACTGACAGGCTGACTTGCCTATTTCTTTGATTATCACCTGCAATATATAAAAGATGCACTGCAAGAAGTTACAAAAAGGAAACTGTGATATGTCCTGGTAAAGACAATTGAAAAAGGCAACACCAAAGGCACCAAACATGTAAGAGCAAATTAAGTAGGTAAAGTAATCAATACAGTAAATATTAATTTTAAAGATAAATGTTATTTTAAAGATAAGGGTTCTATCCAGTTGGCAACATCCGTAACTTTTACAAAATGGCTGTTCCCAGGAAAATTGTTTCAAGTAAAATCATGGTCCAATTTCTAGGCACCTTTTCAATAATGCTTTCCAAGGTAACTTGTGTTTTACAAGGCCAGCTACTTGGTGGTGGTGCTGTTCAATAAAACCATGCAGCCGGATTAGAAGATCTCTTGGCCTGCATGTTTTTCACACTGGTGTTGCATGTTCATCTATGGAAAAGCAGAACTGGTCACTCACTAAGTCCTTGATAATGTCTAGCATGCCTATTTCTGCACAGGGCCACTGAACTTGCGCTGTGGGGAGATCTCTGCTGTGGATAAGATACAGGAGGCACTTGGCACTCCTGCAGCTTCCCCAGCTACTCCAGACTGCAAGAGCTGAACCATGAACGCTGAGCTTCTGAATGCTGAATCTGCGCACTGACAGGCCGCATGGGCTATTTCAGAGCCATTATCTCTAGATTCACCCTGTCATCAAAATACCTCTTTATAAAGGAATAGCACTGATATTATCTTGTCATCTCCAGCCTAAGTGTTCTCTGCTGTGCCATCTTGTGAAATCAACAGCCGAGTGGCATGACCCCCTCACCCAGGCTCCCCACTGGCATGTGATTGGATGAGGATGATACAGTCAGCCCTGGCTCAAGAATGTTGCATGAACCAGATTCAGAGCAGGTCTGGATAGAGTCCTGGATACATCATTGCAAGGTTATGAAAACTTTTCAACTTCTATGGTCAGACTATTAATATTAATATCAGAATTATTTTATCAGTAAAAGGTAAGTTTTTTATATCACGATCAGTATTTTACTTCGGGAAAAGAGTATCATTTTAGATACTAGAGAAGAGATTTCTGTAGTTTGTTAGGATGTTATATTTTAGAACAGTTTTGGGGTGTTTTTTGGTAATGTACCGAGCTAATGAACTCTTGATTGCGCTTGACTCTCTTCATCTCAGGAGTGACTGGTGTTGGGGTACCTTTCCCCAATCCCTCTTTGTACAAAACCTACAGGGTGAAAAGGGTATCAAGAATCAAGTAATGATAATGTCAACAAATACAAATTACCAGTTTCTGATGTTAATAATTGTATCACACCAGCTTCCAGTACAAGTTAGCTGGCTGTTGATTTGTGTCATCTAGAACAATCAACATCCAAACATGGAAATAATGTAGTAGGATAAGAAGTTGGGGGGAAATTGAAAATACAAACCAAGCACTGCAATTGCTGAAAAATAAGAAAGTAGTTAATTAAATTCCAGTACTAATATGTTAAAACTTAGGTTGCAGAGAGAGTTCAAATGGCAGGAAGAGCTACTTGGTGGTGGTGTTTTATTGGTTAGAGATTTTATCATTGGTTAGAAAGCAATGTATCTTTAACACGTTTAATGTTATTTTAAACCATTCCTTTCTTTTGAGTACCGAGCTAATGTGTTCTTGATTGCGTTTGACTCTCTCCAT
>NW_025335798.1:25179931-25262485 GCF_004798865.1 Varanus komodoensis
TATGAAAATAATGTAGTAGGATGAGAAAGCTGGAAAACTAGGAAACATAAGATGAAGTTCTGTGTTGCTGAAAAATGGAAGGGGTAAGTCAACTTCTAGTACTAATATGTTAAAGTTTAGGTTGAAGAAAGAGTTCAAAAGGTAAAAGCCTTACACTAAAAGGTGAACTGGGAATATTTTTTGTTAGAAAGCATAAATCATTAACACATCTAAAGTCATTTAAAAAAAACTTGAATTCAAGTCTTTCTCCCTCCTCTTTTTTTGAATACCGAGCTAATGTGTTCTTGATTGCGTTTGACTCTCTCCATCTCAGGAGTGACAGGAGTTGGGGTTGCTTTCCCTATATTGTCTTTGTACCACACCTGTGGGATAGAAGAGTAATCTGATAAGCCAGTAGTAAAATTACACATATTTATATTATTGAAGCACTGTGGTAGCTTTTATTTGTGATTATTTTGCCAGGTGTTTGTGTTAGGGTTTTAAAACAATGCACAACAGCACCCTTTCTTTTCTCCTGAGAAAACAAGGGCTAGTTTTGTTTTAATGAGTTATGCATCTTTTGAAGTATATGCAATTGTTGCATCTATCAACAATAGGCAATTTGCAAAGCAGTTGAGGTGGTGAGAGAATAAACTGTTACTTTTGGAGGGGGATTGAAGAGAAGACATAGGAAGGAAGGGAATGTTAAAAGGTTGTAGAATGTGACACTATCCTCGAGCAAACAGTGTAAGTCCATTGACAAGAAGGAGCTAAGATGACAGGGAAAAAGTTAATTCAGGATACAAAGCATAATTAAAATAACTCTTTTCCCAGGAGTACCGAGCTAAAGATTTCTTGGTTGTGTTTGACTCTTTCAATCTCTGGAGTGACAGGAGTTGGTATCCCTGTCCCTAGGCTTTCTTTGTATAGGACCTGTATGAGGAGAAGGGATTACAGAATAAAATGAAAGGAAAGGAAAGAAAAACAAGAGTTAATTGAGGGTTGCCCAAAAAGATAGTCTTAAACCTCCTTGGTATGAGTCTCATGCTTTCACAAATACCATATGAGCATTGTGTCCATGTCATATTTCCACAATATTTTTTCCAGTGGTTTCTTCCCTTTTCCAGAGATCGTCACCTACATATAATATACAAATAATGTTCTCCATCAAGTGTAGGCACAGTTAAGATCCATTTATTTGATGGAATAAGTTAATTATGTTCTTAACAGTCAGACTAAAGTCAGCAGGACTTAAATGTGTCTAATAGGTGACCATGCTCAAGGACCTAACCCTCCCCACCCACTCACCCCAATTGAAATTTCATGATGGTTTAAAAGCTGGATGAGTTTAAGCTTGAATTTACATATGGGCTTTGTAAAGTTTATGTTTTCTTATACAGATGGATATTCTTGCAGATTTATCTTTTCTTAATTATGCATGTAACATAAAATGCCCCTTGCAGTAGATAATCTAGAGATTCATCATAGGATATTTTGATCACATTATACCACAAGCCATTATGCTGACATCAGCCAGTTTCTATATAAGCTTTGTTTTGTCATGCTAAAATCACAGGAGACTTAGCCATGAAAAGAGCAAAGAAACCACTGTGAAATATATCACAGGGTAAACATTTTCCAGGTAGAAATATAACATGTAGTAAGCTTAGAAAGGTGGAGGTTGAAGAACGAACTGTGAATGTTCGAATTATATAGAATCTACATATTCTGAATGTTAATTGCAGAATTTCTTATTAGTTATTTGGCTTGACACACTTTTAATGGAGAATGTACTGTATTTCAACCCTGTTGGAGATTCAGACCATACGATTTTTATGATGTCACGCAGAACAAAACAACAACTTTTTAAAAATCAAGGTGATTGAAAAAAGAAAAACAGTTGGAACAATGAGAAAAACTATTAACAAAATGCTGGATTATTGATAAAAAGATTAAGATGCAAAAATGTAAATAAGGTGACTGGTAACTGAATATGGTAGGCTGGATATTTGTTCTAAAAGTCAATTACATGTAAGGAAATGGAATGAGTACTTAATAAAGTTAGTCTTAAAAGGGTCAGAATGGAACCTTATCTTTGAATAAATATGATATTAAAGTTCTATTCAATGTATGTAAATCTCTGAGGCAACAATGTCCAGTTCTCCTGTCTCCAGTTGCTCTAGCCCTGCATACGTGGGCCTATTTGAAGCGTGTATATTGATCAGTGAAGTATGTGTTGAAGTCACATTTAAAGCTACTGATTTTACTTTCTTTGTTTGAGGTCCTCTGTAAAATGACCCATGAATATCTGCTTTGATCATGCATTCTGTACTCTGCCATAATAGAGAGGATGTAGATCTCATGTGAAGACTTTACGCACACTGTGGCAAAGGCATGTAGTTCCCAGCACAGACAAGACCTCAAACACATGGAATATTGATGTGAGCCGCCCCGAGGCTTCGGCGAATGGGGCGGCATAAAAATGTTTTAATAAATAAATAAATAAATTCATGGAAGCAGACACAAAGTTGCCTCCTTCCCCCAAATCACCCATATATGGCTGTGTCCATCTATGCAGAGACATGATAGCTATGGTTATAAAATTAATATGCCATAGTAACAGGGAAAAGCCAGGTACCCGGCTCTGGTTGGGGTTAATTCTCCCCCATGAAAGTCAATATGGACAAAGCCAGAACAAAGTTAAATTGGTGGTACATTTTGGTTGGCTCGGATGATATATGTTACATTTAATGGTAAAAAAATTAAACCCTGCAGTGGTATTTAATGAATATAAAGAACTGTGTGCAAATAAATACTGAACAGAATATTTTGTTGAACTAGTTAATTAGCAAAGAGGTTGACATGGCATTGTCTCAGCAATCTGCAAAACATCCTATGGATCATTTTGATGTATGAGAAAGGCAAATAAACAATAAAGTTCATAACAGAGAACCAGCTGACTGAGGGACAGAATGGTCCCTCAATGGTTACTTTGTACTACTTCTGCCACCGTAGCATCAGTCTGTCTACAACACTGTAGTACCGCCCTCATTGACTGGGGCTTTGTTAACTGCAGATGGTGTAGTACTGAAAACAAATTTTTTTCCCCAGTATTTTAGAGAAAATAACTTTTCAAGAAAACAGGTTTAGGCTTTTAACCTGGTTTAGGGGTCTGCTTTCTCCAAAACGCAGAATATTGTTGCTACGTGCCATCAACGTTGTCTCCAGCTTATGGCCACAAGCCTTGCTGCACCCACACTAGTCCTTTTCCATCTTCCATACCCCTCATTTACAGCTACAGGCCGGTCCTCCCACCTGCCTTATGGGTTGCTAGCTGCAGCAGCAGTGGCAGCAGTGAGAGATTTTCCTTGACGTGCTGGTTATCAGTGTGCCATATGCAGTTACATATGGGAAACATGGGAAATTTCCCCAAGGAAAAGTAACAGGTTACGGTGTCCTTGGCAAAGAAGAGACTTTCCAATGCTAACATTATTGCCAGAACCAGTGGCTGAGTAAAAGGGGTAGAGAAAAAGGGGCTTGAAAGATCATGACAGAATGGGAACAAAGAACTTGAGAACTGAGTGGGTGAGTGGTGTAGTAAGGGGTTCAATCATATTATAGCTCAGATTAAAATCAGATCCGGAGAACATGTATGGGATTGTAATACTTCCCTTGCATTTCCAAGGCCAGAAAGACAAATTTAAGCAACATCACTGACAGCACACTCCTTTACCAGTCTATTGAAAAGTAAGTCCCCTTTATTGCGGGATTATTCTTGTACTGCAAATTTAAAACCATAACACACAATCCTATGCATATCTCCTTGGTTTCCTTCAGCTGGACTTACTTGCTGATGAGAATATACAGGATTGTGGTCTCATCCAGTGGCAAAGAATCTGAGCCAATCGTCTTTAATGTATAAGTAAAACAAAGTATTTGGAGAATAATGTAATTTGAAGTAATATCTTTTCACAACCAAAATAATATTAGCATATGATCCAGTTAAAGAGAGGTACTTTTAAATTCCATTGATTTTAATGGGTTATTTTAAGTATGTATTTTTTCTCGCACGCTAAAATCAAAGGAAACTAGTATTACTTAACATTGGTTGGATTGTGCCCTAATATACAGAGAAAAACTTGTCTTTTAACTACCGCTGTTTTCTTTCCATACATATTTACAATAACTACCAGAATGAATTGGGAGCAAGTTCTGCACTATCCAAGAAATAAAAGGAAATAATGGATAAAGGGGATAAAATCACTGATTAAGCAATTCAACTACTAAAACCAAGTTTGATTATAAAAATCAATGTATTTTATGTTATTGAGGAGGAGTTAAGTTTGGTAAGGGTTAATTAAATTTTTAAGGGAGTTAAATGGCATTTTTATTACAAAAATACCGAGCTAAAGTTTTCTTGATTGCGTTTGACTCTCTCCATCTCTGGAGTAATAGGTGTTGGGGTTCCAGTCCCTAAATGTTCTTTGTACAACACCTGTGTGACAAGGGAAGTGTCAAAAATAGAAAAAATTATCTGATGCATTTAAAAATACATGATCAACATAGAGAACACAATGCAACTTGTCAGTTTCTCATATGCAGTCCAGAATGCATGTAAAAAACACAACAAAAACCACAAAAAGTCCAAAAAACAAAAATACACTGCATATTTCAACAGTTCTTGTCATTAAATGTGCATTACAGCCCAACCAAACATAATTAGGTTGAATCCATGTATGCACTTAAGAGGTGCAGGGGTGGCATAGTTCTCCTGAACATGGTGCATACAGTAGCACAACTGAAATTTGGCCTTGAATGGCACAATCTGTGACACGAGAATCTAGCACTCATTGACCTGGGTATACTGGATCAGTATCCTAGCATTAGCAGAAAGTTATAAGTGCCAATAATAACTAATATTATTAGTTATAGATATGCATAGGATGGGTCCAACACATACTCTGTGTGCATAGTCAAATAATTTAATGTAACTTTTGCATGAAATTAGGAACATTTTGCCACCTCTGCTGTTTTTTCACATTCTCCCTTGTTGCCACAAAGTAAATGGCAATAACCAGAGACCTTCTTCTGGTACAAAAGTCATTTGAAGGACTGCTGACATGGAGTTGCATCCAGGATCTGCTTTTTGGGGATGGGAGGGCAGTGCTCATGGAAAACACCTCTCTCTAGTTTGTGGGATTCCTTACTCTCATCCTGCATCAGTCTACTCCATCTAGCAGGATCCTCTGACACGCTTGTACTATTACCTGGGCTGGAGGTGCTTCTGCAGAGAGAAGAGGGCAGGGAAGTCTGCCTCTACCATCCCAGTTGCATATACAAAGGGCCAACCATTAGAACATGCAACCTTAAGAAAGGTGGGAGCAGCATCAAGGGCCAGAATATGTTTCTTGCTCTCGTTTTCTCAGCCTGTTTTGCTGTCATGAAGAAAAGGCTATAGGATGAGTCGAGGGAATAAGCTATCCTACAGATGTTTCAGAAGAAGGATCTGGAAATGGGTGCAGAGAGGACAGTCACTGCGGCAGTGTGTTGTGGGCAACTATGGAGGAATAATAAGGATCCCCATATTACGGTGATGAAGGTATTGGCATGGATAACTGAGATACATGGCCATTTAGCCCAAGGAATTCAGTACACTACAGCTCCATTCTTTTTTCTTTTTCTTTTTAACACTGCTGCAGTTCCAGTTAGCAAGTCTAGCAGTTTCCAAACTTACATTTATCAGCAATAGATTAACAACATGAACAGAATTAACATTTTATGATTCTACTTAAAAAAATGTTAGGGTTTTATTTTAACCTCTCACTGCATCAACACATGGATGCCAAAGGCTATTAGAAACATATTCTGTTATAGGGATACAAGAAGTTCACTCTGAATATCATTTGTTTTAAAACAAATAATATTATCTTATATTGGAGAGGCAAGAAGAGGAAAAGAATATCAGAAGGAGAGTTAAAAATCACTGCAGAAGTATGGCAAAGTTAGTGCTTTAATGCTTCGCTTCAGTGACTAACATTTTAGTGATTCAACTAACATGATGAGCTAATATTCAGTGTTTTGTGGAAGGATTAAGATATAAAGAAATATTTAGCATGGGATGGTGATGGTTAACGGGTTTTATTCATAGATATTTTGCAATGTACCGAGCTAATGTTCTCCTGATTACGCTTGACTCTCTCCATTTCTGGGGTAACAGGAGTTGCCATTCCTGCCCCCAAGTCTTCTTTGTAAAGCACCTGTAAGGGTACAATGAAGTATCCACAAAAGACACTAGAACAGATGTGATAGTTACAATGGTATCATGACTAGTACTTTGTAGTAACGGTGCATGTTTAATCCCATGCTTTGACTAGTACTGAAAGCAGAAAGCACAGAATCATTATAGATTATTCATTAAATGTGAATTGAAAAGGAGGTCAGATACAGCAGTTAAAGGAAGCAAATGTGTGGAAGAGGAAGGCAGTGTTAATTTTATTGAAGATGATAGGTATATTTTTTCTTTTAAAAATTATTTTCTTTTAAATAATGATTTTAATGTGCATGATGTTGTAAATTAAAAGGTTAAAGCACAAAAATGGCATGTAGCACAATGTAGAGAGGTTAGAATGTTATTTTTTTGTTTAAGATGAGTTGTTAAGGTAGTTCTGATTTCATTGACAAATACCGAGCTAATGTGTTCTTGATTGCGTTTGACTCTCTCTATCTCTGGAGTAACGGGTATCGGAGTTCCTTGCCCTGTATTCTCTTTGTACAAAACCTGTAGAATACAAACACCCACAAAGGTGAGAAGGAAGGAGGACAGCTAGTCACAAAAGCCTGTGCACAATGCAGAATGTTGGTTAACACATGTTGGTTATTTTGCATACTGATATTCGAGCATTGAACCCAGGGGCAGGGGTGTTGCAAAATCGCCCAATTAGCAAGCTTTCCACTCTGCCTGAAGGAATGGTGTGTCATGTTGACAAGAGTTGCTGTCTTAATTCCATCAGTATTTTGTGTTGTTAGGACTCTTTGAGATATCTCCAAGGAAGAGCTCCAGACTCTTGCATCTACAGGTAGTAGATGAGGTAGTACCTCTTTCATAATGTAGTTTCTGTTTAACTCCCTGATTTGGTTGGGGAAGTCCAACATCCAGAAACTCTCCTTTGATCAAAACAGATTATATTACTGGTATTGAAGAAATGTGATGTTTGCACAGCATTCTCTGTTATGAGAGTGGATCTGAGCCATAATCTAGGGCCAAATTTAGGAAAAGGTATCTAATGTGATTAAAACATTATTTTAATATCAACTATTGTCAAATCCTTTTGTTTTTGTTTTAAAAATGATAAAAAAATGAAAGTTTTTGTCAGGTTTTTGAAAAACATATTCAATGTCCTGCATTTCACTCCTTTAAAAAATGTCCCCTTCTCCAATCAGAAAAAACCCCCCACAGTTAATTGAAAAAGACATTCAGTCAGTTCAAAACATCATAAAGTAAGCAGAGGCAAATCTAATGTTAGAAACAGGCATTGTAGTGCCTGACTTGAAACTGGATTATGCAAAAATAAATTCGGAAAACAATTAGTACTGCAAAGAGCTCAGGGAAAGGGGAAAAGTACAAAGGTAATGAGAGGAGAAAGGAAGATTTACTGGTATAGCTTCATATTTTCATGATAATTGTCAGCACAGTTCTCTCACTGAAACACTCAAGAGGCCCATGAATTAGGAATCCATGCTTGCTTAGGCAGAATTCCCTTGTTTTCCTGGCAAATCTGCAATACAGCAGTACACTTACTTACACTGTAAGTTACAGGAGGTGCTCCTAGTAAAGGATATGAAATCACCTCAGCTATTTATGCCACTTAGGATGTGGCCAATTAAGATGTTATTACCTTATTAAATAAGAGAAAAGGTTGAATTAAGTAAGCATGGATACAATATGTGGAATTTCAGAACCAAGAATCAGGTGAAATAGGTGCTCAGATTTGCTGAATCATTTTGCCATACACTGTTATATAAAGAGTTTAAATAGGTAGAAATAATTAAATATACTGAGTAATAGTACCAAGGCCACATGCACTTAAACCTGTTGATGTGAACGGGCTCAGGTACATGACACTTTGTTTTGCATTATGTCCAGAGTGTCTCTGGACGAGCAGGTAAGTAGGACAATCTGAAGATGTTGGGGTACCACTACAAGGAAGCCAATTGTAAATTATCTGTTTTGCTTTTGCCTCCTTGGGTCTTGTCATTTAGACTTTTGGTGCTTCACTGTCTGGTCAGCATTAAATAGGTTGATATCCTTCTCTCAAGAAATGCAAAAATCAGTTGCCAAAGCTTCTGGAAGTTAAACCTTGGGTAACAGTAGAGGACTGCTTTTGTAAGAGGACTGCTTCTCTAAGCCAGAGGCCTGATGATGAAGGCACAGGTTAGCAAGGGGGATAAAAGGCTGTTTAGTAATGTGACCAGCAGCACACTCTTGCACACAAATGAGCATAGAAAATAATCAGCCACTACCGAGCTGATGTGCTTCTGAGTTTCCTTGACACGTTTTACTTCAGGAAGATCAGGAATCGGAGTTCCTTTTCCAATGTGTTCCTTGTACTTAATCTACAAAGTTATGTGCAGTTCAGAAGAAACAAGACAAAGCAAAAATCAACTTACATTATCCACGTAAGACATACATATCCATTGCACATGAGAGTACAGAGAAAATAAGCAATGTAAGCTCCCACCCACTTGTGGGAGCTAAAAGCACTGCATGCATCCATATGGAAGGGCCCACATCAAGCCTGGGATCTGTAGAAAATTAGGCAACAATGTCTTTGCAGAAATGTGAAATGTGATTACAATGCTATCTACAATTCAATAGCAGCAGAAGGGTCATGGGTGAACACCAAAACCAAAACGAAACAAAACCACTTTATCAGTCAACACGTATAAGAGTTTGGAATGAGGTGGTTGAATGACAACTAGTACACTGTCTTTTGTTCATGGAGTTCATCATGAAGCTTCTCTTTAATAATCCCTGGCCCCATCTTCTAGGGGCCAGACAGACAATGCTGAGTAGATTTTCAGAGAGCAGCAGAGTATGCTTATATGTTTATGGAACTTCTCTGCTGCAATCCAATGCGCTACTGTTATCAAGTTGCTACTCTAGCTATTGCCAATAATGAATTCCTTCCACCTGAGTTACACACCAGTATGAAGTTCGCCAGGATGTGTAGGAAAGTATGATCATTCAGTTCAAATGATCCTACTTTCCTTGGCTTATTCACACTGGAACATATTAAAATAAGTTAAAGTTCCATAGTCCTCTGATGCAAACAATAAACTTTTGAGTTGAATCCAGACAGTCATTGTTAGAGTAAGCCTATTGAAATCAATGGGACTTAAATAAGTCATGACTAAAGTCTGATTTACTGCAGTAAGTCTAACTCTAAGCATGACTAAGCTTGGATCCAACCCAAGAAAAATTACTCTATGAGGAAATCCAGACTTAAATATTGACAAGAAAACCTTTGTTTCGAGGACTTGGATGGATTTTTACTTTGGATCAGTTGTTGGTCCTGATGACAACTCTCTGCCAGTTTTTACTTTGTGTGCTAACTATAAATTGCCAATGATGGCTGAATGACAGTATTGCAGTTGAAACATTTGTTTCAGGTCTGGCCCGCTTGCTTTTTTCAGCTTCAAAGCTGCCTGTGTTCTTGCAAGTATTGAGACTGAACGGCTACATTGGCCTACCATCTTTATAAATAAATATCTTTATCTCTTTATTATATTTATATCTGCCTTTTTCCTTTAAAGGAACTCAAGGTGGCTTACATAATCGTCCTCTTCCTCTCAATAATATCCTCACAACAACTCTTAGGTTAGGTCTAAGAGTCAATGACTGGCCCAAAGTCACCCAATCAGCTTTCTGGATGCATGGGGACCACAATGCAGCTCTCCTAGATTCTGTGCTACAATACACTGGCTCCATTATTTATTAATGATACACACTGGATCTTAAACAAGAATGGAATGATAAATTAGGGCACCCCATTTTCCCCAATCAATGGAATAATTCATTGTTATCTATTTTGGAAGAGGAAACAGATCTCAGGTTACATTTCAGCAAAAATTAATTTTTCACATATCTTGGAGGCCACAGTATCTTTTTGACAAGGGCTTAATTAAATCAGCCAACTGTGTGAAAGCATAATGCAGCTAATGATCTCTTATTTATTTGATTTGACAATTCCCAATGTTTGCTTCCTTTTGGGAGGAGGTAATAATTCTGTTAGATTTTGGAATTAATGTTCTTTCATATTCAGTGATATACATGACCTTCTTAATTACCTACCATCTCTTGGAATTTAAGACAAGGTCAATGCAAATGGATTCTCCATACACTTTTGATATTGAAAGTATTAATACTATAAAACTGAAAGGATAAACAAGAAATTGCAATAACACAATGTGTGGAAGACTGAATGAAATTTGATTTTCAAATGGAGGATCTATAGGTGCAATTTACAAATCAATTAATATTCAAATTTGGGCTGCCTGTGTTAAAGTTTATGCATAATTATCTTTAACAATAGTAGTAGGTCTTGCTACATACAAATATATAGGAACAAAAGACATACCTGTATTTAGTGTTATGAATTTCTTTAAATATTACGTAACAAAACATAGTATTTTATTTTACTTTTACTGTGTTGTTTAGTTTTTGTTCTGTAACACACAATTAAAAAACAGGTTTTTTTAAAAAAGTCTGGATCCAAGCCATCATACATGCAGGGGATCTTCCATATCAACAAAAGGAAATCTCCACAGGTCATTGCCTAACTCAGAAGGCATGGAGATTCCACCTACATGTAGCTCTAATTTAAGTCTTATTAACTAGATACAGTAATTCTGCAGCAATTCTTTATATATTCATGTGAGTCTCTAGAGAGATCTGTTTGCTCTGATTAGGATTAGGATTAAATACTACTGAAACCAGAACCATGAGCTAGTCAAGTGTAACTTAAGCCCCATTCAACTTGTGGGATTATGGTGAAATTCTCCACAGAGCATTTTCCAAACTCAGGGGCTTATATGAGTGCCCAATGCACGGTCTGAGGAATGGCAGCAGTAATCTCTGCTGCCACCATGTCACATGCTCTGCACTTTACCCGGGTGTCTCCTCTTGGACATATAGATTTAACATCAGGGAGGGGGTGGAAGGAAGCTGGAGGGCTGATTGGAATATCTGTATTTATTATCCACTTTTTATACTCACTTTAAGATGGCATCTTGTTCTATCCAACATGGATGAGTCATACATAACACTAATACAAATGTCGTTTTACCTTTTTTTAACAAAATGTAAAAAAAGGAAAGGAAGACATTGTATAAAATACAATCACAGTGATTTTTTTTTAAATGTCACACAATATACACAACGAGAGATAAAGGAGGTTGAATCAGGGAGAAAAAAAAATAAAAGAAGAAAAATAGCAAACACAACATTTCTCCAAAAAATCACTACCAATTGTAAAACTCTGTGACTATATTTTCTGACAGGAACATCATATTAGCATTCTGGATAAGATAATAAAGTGAATATAATTTCCATTTTTTTATTAAAGAATAAACATTAGTTGAACATTAGAAAATGTTAATAGTTAAGAGTTTTCATAATGTGAATCATACTTTAAATATAGAAGTAAAGATAGAAAGGGCAAGCTAGTTAGCAAATTATATTTCAGTTGAAGGCATTGGTTTTTTCATGTTATTTGAATAGGTTTGCAAGTTATTCCAAAAGGGTTGTTAGGATCATGTAAGGCAGATGAAGTTTTATAAGTTGGAACAGCAAAGGGTAAGGTTGTTAAAAAAAATCCATCAGGGTTTGTACCGTGCTTATTGCATCCTGGGTTTGTTTAATTCTCTGCATCTCAGGCGTCTTTTCAATAGCTGTTCCTGTTCCAATATCTTCTTTATATAAAATCTTAACCAAGACAACAAGATTGAGCATAGAAAACAACATTGTAACTTGCTACACAAAGACTACAAAACAGTGGAAATTCAAGCAGCAAGAAAGTTTTGACTGGTCTCTCATAACAAATGCATACACACAGCAGTCTGAGGAGAATGTCCATAGGCAAAATTAAAAAAAAAATAAGTTCAACCTACTATTCTTAGTTGTAGGTACACAGCAATCACAAAGAGAAAGAAACCAGAGCTTTAAAAAGAAGGCCAGATTTGCTAGAATTGGCAAAATAGCTTTGCCCAAGACAGGTTTTAGGTAAATTTTGTGGCCAGGATCCCCAGAAACTGACTGCATTCATTTGAAGGAAATTCAGAGGGCATCTTCTGGCCATGCTGTGTCAAACAATGCATTATTTTTTTAATAACAGCTTTTTGGTACTATAGAGGGGAAGGAGCCCCCCAAATATCCTGCTCCAGATTTTATGTATTACAATTAAATCATGTCTTGCAACTTTCCACTGCTTTGGTCAGACACCCAGCAGTAATCACAACCAATAAAGACATCACATAATGACAGTGTTTCTCAAGTTGGGTGACCTCTGTGCTTAAAATATACTAAGAACAATGACCAGCTAAAAGAGGACCCAACAAGTTGCAAACAATTAAATCCGAAAAGACAAAGCAAGCCAGGAACACCGCAAGCCAGCACATAGCTTGCACGGTCACATGGTAAAACAAGGACAGCCCATCTTTAATACCATGAGCACACGTGCTGAACTCCTTTGGCTGCATAGCCAAAAAGTAGCTGAGCAAAAGAAGGTGTGAAGACAGCTCCATCTAATGAGAATAAGAGTCCTAGAAATGATAAGGTTCTGTTTCTATGCACTGCGACATACAAGCTTAGGCTCAAAGAATGCACTGCCTTACGAGCAATAGGCCACTGTAGTGTTTTAATTTCTTTTTCCCCTCAAAAGTAAGTGCAGGGGACCCTAGCCACAGTCCTGACCTGGACTAAGGGGGCATGCCAAAGAATAAGCCATTTGTACTGATGGCTCACTAATGTAAATTGTAACTGCAGGACCACTTTAGGGTCAAAGCTTTATAGGCCCCCTGCCCCCTGCATTAGTTCCTGATCTGGATTAAGATCTGGGCTTACTTTGGAATAAAAAAGACCAAAGGATGAAGCTGCTAGCTACAAGTTTAAAGTAATGTGTGGTTTGACACTTGTCATATGCAAGGAGCTTCATTGGTATCCAAAAAAATTCTCACAGGTGGAAGCATTTGCAACACCAAAGCAATGATACTGTGTGTGGTAATAGAAGGTTACCGTGCTGAAGTTCTTCTGGTTTTCTTTAACTCGTAGTATTTCTGGTGTTTCATTTACAACTGTGACTTTTCCTTTGCTGTCCTGAAGATCATGTTGGTACTGAAGCTGTTCAATGAAAACAAATTTTAGTTGCTCTTGCAGAACAATTCAGCATTGCTTGTTTATAACTTAACTTGTTAAAAATACACAACAGGTAATGATGCTAAAATCTGCATCCTAACAAGACACATATTTCATTTTGGGCATTCCCCTCAGTTCAGCCACTCTGTACACATGGGAATTCCTTGATTGCCTTTTTTTTTGGCAGAAAGGCAGAATAGAAATAAAATAAAGAAACAAACACCTTTCCCAAAGAGATTTGGTTCCTTGCCATGCTGTTATCATTCAGTAGCACTTAAAAACATATTTCATTGTACAGCTTCTGGGATACAAACAAGTGCTCTGTTTCATTTGAGCTGATTGTGCTGACAAGTGTATTGTAGCCATTGTATCTTGGTGATTCTAGAGTTATTATATAAATGAAATGTGTGTGTTGTAGTTTGTTTTATGTAGGCCGTTAACTGTCTTGAGCTCTCTGTGAGGAACGGCAAGATATAAACTAAACAAAGCACTCAGCCAAATAAAAATATACATACCATGCTAAAGTTCTTTTGGTTCTCCCGAACTCTCTGCATTTCCGGTGTTTCTAGAACAGGCACATAGTATTGCATCGTCCTCTCTGCATCCTCCTTATACTTTTTCTGTGGGCAAGGTAAAAATTAACAAGCACACACACACATTATACTGGCAACATGAAACAATATTTTTTAGAAAATCTATATGTGCAGTATCTAAGCAATAATTCACAAAGTAATGTTTCCAGCAATTGTGTGAAATATTAATAATTATCACATCAAAGAAGTACTTATCAACTGGAAGAAAACTGGCACACCACTAGCTTTTTCTACAGCCTATTATATTGACTAATACATTTTTTGAATATAATTATATTCATGCTGGTGCTAATAGAAGGTTATTCAAGGTTGTAAATTATTGTTTTGCAACCTAACCCATAGGCCACTTGACAAATCGGTAATATACAGTTCAGGTGGAAACCTAAGATGTTTTAAGTGTACATCTAAGCATTCAAAGTGTGGATGTGACAAATACAATGCAAATGTATGAATCATGCAGGGATGCTTTTTAGACACTGTGATTGGCTGTAGTAGGATTTTATGTATTCCTACCTTCGGCTGCAAACTCAAGATTTCTTCTGCATAATGTGTGAAATGGGCCATAGGAGAGATCAGGCAAAGAACATTTATTATATAATGCTTGGAAAGATGGAGAATGACAACCCATCACCTTCTGAGATAAGATGACTCTCAGGCACATATTTATAGTTTCAGATCAGTGAGGACCAATGATTCTCCAATTCTATGATAGTTAAACTAGAAAATAAATTTGACTCTTAATTTTATCAGATCTTCCAAATATATTAGATGTTGTCTGTGACAGTGAAAGCCAGAGCAATACTTTAAAAATATATGGAGCATCATAACAATGTGGCACCTATTCTACGGATTTACGTGAAGTCATTCTTTTAATTTATTTATGACATGTAAATGTCATCTTCCAAGGAACATGGCGTTCTCAGGCTGCCTACTATCTAGTCCAACATCTGCTTTGCTTCTGCTTTTGCTTGTTTTTTCAGTTATGCCTATGAAATTATGATCTTCTGTTATGAAGGGCCCAACCATTAAAATAAAGGATCTCTATTAAATTTATATATATACACACACACACACACACACACAGCAATATTAGGAGAACCTGGAGGAATGTTCTCCATGGAGTCGCAAGGAGTTGGGCACGACTTTGCAACTGAACAACAACAGCAACATTGAAACAAAAGCCATCATTACCTGACTGGATAAGTTCTTCACATTGTGGGCGTGGATGATATCTGGAGTGTCGACAACTGTAGTATAGTTGACCTTTTCCATTTCTGCAGATTGCTTGTATTTAATCTGTTGGTGGAAAGGTCACAGGTAGCTATTTGTAATGACTACATTTATAAATACAGTTTCCCTTGGGGGAGCTATTAATAAAGCTGTTCTCACTGACCTGGCTAGCAATGTCTGTGGCATTCTTTGCCCTCATATAGTCAGGTGTTTCCAATGCAAGGTCTGTCAGGCCCCTTCCTTTGATTTCCATCTCCAGAGCTCTCTTGTACTCTTTCTATAGTTAAAGGAAAATGAGAAAGATGAGGGTTCACAAGGGGGCAGGATTATCATGCTGATCTTGAGGAGACCCTGTGCTGGCCTACACTCTCTGCGTAGTATGTTCAGGGGCTGGAGGAGCTGCCACGGGAGGAAGAGTGGGGAGGTCTAGCATAAATGAGTGGGGCAAAACCCACTGCATAGATTTGAGACCTTTTTATTCACTCAGGCCTTTTCAGAGTATTAACTGCTGTGTGCTTTATTTTTTAATATTTACTATTTTAATATTCTTAATATTTAATAGTGAATTGTAAAATCCTTTTGTTTCTAGAAAATAATGATTTGCTCAGTTATTAATCTCTTCTAAATACTGAGTGTTTGTTGTTGGTTTAAAGCAATGATAATTTTTATTGCTGAATTTATGATTTGTTTCATTGTTTTTGCTTGTATTATGTACACCATCCAGAGAGCATCAATTATTGAGTCGCTCACAAATTAATGAATGGATGGATACATTAATGGAAAAGGTTATGCCGTATTTTGGATTCATCTACATGTTCTGAGACTTCTAACCAATGTGCAGAAGGAGTGAGGTGTTGGGTTCCCAGGCAGCTCATGCCTTGTCAGGGAAGTCACGACATAGTGGTGTGCCTCACCTCATTCAAGATGTAAGTTGCATTCTTTGCTCTGATTAAGTCTGGGGTCTCTTCCAGGATGGTTAGACCTTTACCTTTGACACCTTCTTCCAAATCTCTCCTGTATTCTTTCTAGAGTGAAAAACAGGAAAAAATGAAAGAAAATGGAGAAACAGAGAAAGAGAGAACGAGAGAGGGAGAGACAAGGAGAGACAGAGGCAGATAGAATATGTGCTTGGAGAGGTGAAAATAAATGAAAAAAGCCAACAGAATAATTTCAGATTATTTCAAAGCAACAAACTGTTATAGTATTTTATAAAAACACACAGATTAACACAACAGGCTTGATTTTAAAAATTCACAATGCATAGAGTGGAACAATCTACTCCATCAACAGAAAAACATAGATGTTGCTAATATAATTAACAATTAGTAAATAAAAAGGAGTAGAACAAGCCACAAACACAAATTAAATTATATGTAAGGCTAATAGTTAAGCCTGCTAAGAACAGGAGTGAAGGGACTCCTTTGGTGAGGGCAATTAGTGGAACTAGTTGGGTTGTTCATAGCAGAAGACAAAAGAGTAGCCGCTACCTCGCTTGCTATTTTGGTGGCATATTTGACATGCAATAAAGATGGTGTGATCTCCAGACCAGTAAGGTTCCTGCCTTTAATGGACTCTTCAAAATCTTTTTTATATTCTTTCTGATAGGAGTTGAAAGAAAAAAAGAAGGAGGGAAAATGGATTTATTTTGAAACAGTACAAAGTAGGCCAGCAAGAAGAAAAGTTCCCAGTTATCCTGCAGTGTTAGTTAGTCTTGCTGCTGTGGCAAATTTCTGCTATTTTGTTATTTGGAGTTTGTTGGTGTTCTGCTATATTACAAATGACCATTCTGTGTAACTGACCCAAGGGGGCTTTGGATAAACAAGACATTCACAAAACAAAGTACTCCCATCATAAAATATCATTAACTCTTATGCTGGTGTGGAAATGCATATTAACCCAGTGAAGGTATATGCATCTCAATATCCCTTTTCCTCTCCCTTAAACCCTGGTCAAATGGCCAGTTACACTATTACACTACATTACAGTATTTTGAAGGGCCGTGTAATGAAAACAATGGACAAAATCACTCAGACATTACAACCAAGTTTCTTCTATAGAGATCTTTCATCACACTGTGTGAGTTTATGCTGGGACCAAACAGGATCTAAACTTCACTCACTTTACAAAATGACTTTGGAAGGAACAGAATTAGTGCCAATATTGGGGGTGGGAGTGAGAATGGGTTGGGGATACTGCAAAGATAGTCAGTAATTTTTAATGCTGAAACATACTGGTGGCATGTCTGAAGGGAACAGAATGTACTTGTCTATGTTGGGGAAGGTTAAACTGATGGAGTGAATGGCATAGAAAGGGCACCCACTGAGCTTGTTCCAGCAGTGTTTCCCTGACATAGCTAGGTCCTTCCGTTTCCCTTCAGTGATAAAAGTCCTGTAGTGGTAAATGTTAAAGGCCTTTAACACAAGACGTCACAGGTGAATTTAGATGCCTGAATGCCTAAAGATGAACATTGGCGCTGACTGAGCACTTATTATATCAGCAATTATATCGGAAATGAGAATCAGAAATTATATGGGTTTGGCATCCTTTCCATCAGTTTTATTCATTTATATATCTCAAAGGAATAACAAACAGTAACAAATTTAGGCGTACCACGTTAAAGTCAATTTGTTTATACTCTTTCTAATTATACAGTCACTCTGTTTGGTACACACAAGATTATCTCATGAAATTATTACTCTTCATCTGGCCTTACCTCGCTTTGCATTTGCTGAGCCTCCCTAGCAGTGATGTACGTTGGTGTTTCAAAGTCCAGCATAGGCTTTCCTCTTTCCTTTTCATATTTTTCCTTGTACTTTACCTGCAAGAGGAAGATGAATGTTATCCCACTGTATTACTATGGTGTATAAACAGGGGTACAGAAATGGTCCTGCAGGGAAGGCGAGTGCCTGTTCTTTATTTTAAAAGTCAGCCATACAAAGTGACAGCTCAGTGGCCTGTGAGGTGAGAGACAGGTCACTTCACTTCACATCACAGAGCAGAGCATGAGACACTAAATGCCACTTTCAAGGACTGCAGGGAAGCCAGTCTTCTATATCATCACAGCAACATGGTTGATGTCTTCATATGGTGGACTCTACGTTTCGACATAATGTAGGAATAAGCAACTATATCACTTGACAGTATCACAGCGTCACACAAACTGAAACCCAGGCAATGTATGAATCAGATCTTACAGAATGTCTGAAAACCAAGATGTGAGGGTATTGTTTAGTTAACTGGCAGAAAATGTGTGAACAGAGAGAGTTGGAAAATCTATCAAGCGGCTCTAACATGCAACACAAAATTTGAGGCCATTTTTACGATTTAATTTTTAAGAAATGGATTGCACTTAAGTTCACCAAGAAATTGGTTGCAAGTGATTATAGGGTCTAATCCAATATTTGCTGCTGTACTGCACAGACAAGGAGTGCACAAGTCAGGCTACATCGCCACCATTGACGTAACAGTGGCTTTAACCAATGTCATGGCTTTTTTGTAAGCTGGCAATCAATGTGATAGAAAGAGGTAGCTGGGAGTTTTAATTAGTAGTCTAAGCATCTCTGCAGAACTACAACTCCCAAAATCCCTTTGAGGAAGCAACTTTTTCATTTGTGCTGCAGCGTACCCATGGTGTATTATTTATCCAGGAGAGAGTTTAACTTTATACAATTTATAGCATGCTGCATTTTAAAGAAGTAGTACATTTTTCACTGCCTTGTTGTCAGATTGGCCCTGGAGTGTGCTAGAATGACAATATCATGTGGACAATGGGTTGCAACATGATGTGAGAGGAGAGACTCTTCTCTGACTTACTATGCTCTGGAGCTCTGAGGCCTCCTTCAGATGGACCTGCTCAAGGTTATCTGGGACCACGTGGTAGTGACCTTTGCTCTTCTCATATTGCTTCTTGTACTGGTACTAAAGGGAAGGCGTCAAAAACCACCTCAATAATAAGAATAAAAAATCCTAACCAGATCAGCTCTCTAGGCCCAGCTAATCCAACATTTCAGTGGTCAGACAAGAAATCAAAACTGCATTTCAAAAAAGGAGGAAGAAGAAAGAAAGAAAGAAAGAAAGAAAGAAAGAAAGAAAGAAAGAAAGGCATCAAAGGAAAAAAAGAAGAAAAGCCCAGACTAATACTGAAGCTCTCTGGGATATTTGCTTGTCCTTTGCAATATTTTGCAGGAAAGGACAAGGTCTTGTAAATGAAAACAAAAACCAAAAAACCCCAAAATTAAGAAGAAGGAAACAAAGAAATATAATAAATAGTTGGCACAATTAAAATTGGATGTTGCAATGGGGCTTCTTCTCTTGTTAGCTTAATCATCATGCTGTGCTCTAACAGCAGGTTGATAAATTTCAGAAAAGCAGATTAATTTTGAAAAGGTTGTAAAAGATGAAGAGCTACAAATGCTAGTAGTAAGTACAAAAATATGAAAGCAAGAAAAAAACATATTTTTGTTAGTCAAAAATGTAAGTTTAAAATGTCATTAAAATTGGTTAGAAGTTTTACAATATTAGCATTTCTACAGCTAATAGAAAATTCCCTAGAGACCAGAGGTATTAATGTTGCTAGTCCACATGGGGAGTTTTCATTAGGTAGGAGAGAAGAGATCACTACCAGGTGATGTCCTAGGAACAGTGAAGGAGGAAAACTGTTACAGAAGCTGTTAGCAGCGATTATCTCAGGAAGGCAAATGGGATGGGATGTTAAATAAAACAGATCCGGACTTAGGTATGTGGCTTACAGAACTGGCAAGCTGGCTGGTGCTCAACACGTGATTCATAGCGAGAGATTCAGACATGTCTGTCACAGGTTTGTGAAGCTTCTTCAAGTCTGCCTTATATTTAACCTGTGAGAAAAATATATATAAATATATATTTATATAAATATATATATTTGTAAATACATAAACATTCAATAAAAATGTGAACAATGCATAGAGAGATAACATGTGAAGGTTATGGTCTTCCAATGTATTGGCTATCCTCTTATGAATTGCAGGTTTTAAAAGAAGTGTTGCCCTGCAGATGGAGAATTCACACTACTTTTTGTGCTGACACTAAAAGCACAGTGTCAAAAGCCTCCTCCATCAGATGAGCATGATGGAGCATCATCAGCATCAGATGAGTTTTCTAGGCCTAGCTAATCCCAACATTTCAATAGGCAGGCAAGAAATAAAAAGTGCATTAAAGAAAAAGAAAAAGAAAGAAAAGCATCAAAGCGTTTTGTGTTTTGTTTTGTTTACCACTAACGGTGTTTTATCAGCAGTAAAGAGGAAACAGGCATGTCAGGAAAGATTAGGGGAGGCCTTGGATCTGCAGTACCCAACGCCCCTCAACATGCTCTTGCCTGCTCCAAAAGAGAGAAACACAGTGCTAATCCCAGAACTGGTGTAGTCAGTTTGCGTCTTACAATTGCCAATGGGAAGGAAATGTTCTGCAAAATGGAAGACACACATTGCACCTTCCGGGGCTAAGGAAGTGGTCGTTCTGCTGCCATATCCTCAAACAGGAAAATTATGCCTTAAGAAAGCTAGGGGGTGGTTGATGAAGAGGAAAGCAAAGGGAAAGAGCAAGCTGGGTGTGAATAGAGAACAGAAGCCCTTTAGGGGATAATATGGCAGGTTTAGAATGAGACACACAGAGAGAGTCAGATCTGGACAGTGCCCTTTTGCTGACTCTTTGGGGATCTGATATGAGGAAATGAACTCTCCTGTAATATTTAAGCTGTTTGCTTCTTTCTGTGCTTAGTCTAGGTATATTTGCAAATAAACTCAGATGTATTATATACATTTGTAATAAGCCAAATATCAGAAAATGACACAAGACTCCAGGGTTCTCCTTCCATGGCAAACCAAACCTGAGTAAGTGGTGAACTTTTTGGTACTTGAGCGCACATGGTGTTTCAAGATGCTGCAAGGGTGATTACTCAGACTTACCTCACTAGCAATGTTATGAGCATCTTTTAAGGTTTTGTAGATCTTGCTTTCCTTTAGGTCATATTGTGGCCTTTTCCCTTTCTCCTTGTCGAACCTTTCTTTGTATTTCACCTAATTCCAAAAGAACAAACATTAAGACTAGTCCTGAATGTTAGCTTGTTTGGTGCCTAGAAAAAGTCCACATTCAAGTTGTCCAAAGTGAACCTGCTGGCAAGCAGACATGTCAAAAGATGCATAGCATAACAGCTCTTCAAAACAGAAGATACCATCGCAACAGTCAAGATAATCCACTTGATAACATAACGTAGACACATGCTACATTTAGAAGATGATGTCTGCCTCTTTCATTCAGTGGTTGTATTTCAGCTCCACAATTTAAGTATATAATTCACTCATTGAAAGGAGTTTAAAGAAAGCTTGTGAAAGTGCAACAAGGGGCAAATTAGGGTTTATTTAAAATGGTTCTAAAATGGACATTGTACAAAATCATGATACAGAATGCTGCGTAATAGAAACATCTGCACCAGGCATCATCTTTGTACACATGTCAGTGCAGACTTTTATTTATGGTGTTATTTACATGTTGGTAGTTTTAATTATGAATTTTTATTTCTAATTTTTAGTTGGTATTTCACTTGATGAATTTTAAAATTTTAATCATTATTTATACATGTTGTCCAATCTGGTTATGCAGCTGGAGGGCACCAGGTAAGGAAAGGCTGCACAATATGGTCTATTCTTTAAAACGGGTATAGACAGAATGTATATGTGGATCTACTGGCAGTTTTCTGAGTGATTTATCAGCAAGGATTTTTTACTTTCAATAGTTTAACAATAGCAACAAAATATCCCCCATACCCTGTCCAAAATTATACTGAGGAATTGAAAAGGGCTTTAATTTTTGTGTGGAAAAACTATAGTCTCAGATCACTTCTGGTACCCAAAATACATTCCTGGCCTTAGGATTCCTTAATTCTAATGTTATGCCTTTTGCAACTAGCTAAAGTTGGTGGTTCTCTGGGTTGTAGCAAAACAAAACAAAGAAGTAAAAAAGTATTATGCACTTCTACTTGAAATGTCCCACTGATTGGTAGTTCACTTTTCCTTAGCAGAGCATCTGAAATATCCATGTACTGACAATGGATATAGATAGATACATCCAGATTGCTTTAATTCTAATGAGAGAATAACCATTTTTAACAAAGAAGACACTTTTTAACAAGTTGAACTTGTTACTGGGTATAACCTCCAAGTGCATAGTTACTTATGCTGCTACTTCTTCCTGTTAATAGCATGCTAAGTGTACAGAGCAAGGTTCTTAAGACTTAGGATGCAACTCTATGCAAAGTTAGACAGAAAAAATGGCCTACAACTCCCGGCATGCTACAGCCATAGAATTGTCTAAGCTTGCACAAGATTCCACCTTTAAAAGCTTCATAAACAAAGTGATCAAGTAACTTGAAAAAAGAAGCAAAATATTAGATATTCACTGCTGGAAAAGTAAAGAGCTGATTGACATAACTGATGAAAGGAATATGTCATGCTGGGGTCAATGCACATCACTGGAAATAAATACATACATTTATTTTAACATTGGTAAATGTGAAGAGGCCACAGTACAAATTATATTCCATGGGTTTGGACTTTTTACACACATTGGCAAGTTCTTCCACACAATGCAGAACCATTCATGCTGAATAGCTGCATCTTTTGGAGTTGGATTGACAAAAGATGTTGGTGATTATATTCAATTGCCATTCAAGCCTATAGGTTAGATTTCTTTACAAGAAAAGTATACAACTCAGTAGCTAATGATGCACTTCAGAAGGGACATGACTGTTCTCACAATGACATACATGAGATACGATGAAGGGTGGGGGGACAAACGAAAACATAATTGGCACGATCCAGAGAGGTATTTCATATGTTCTTACGAGGTAGGTGACATCGCATTTTTTAATGAAAGCTAGTGCCACATGATACAAACTGCTTTCTAATGTTATCTTATTCTTTGGCTTCTAAATACTTAGTCATGTGGTGTGGCGCCTACTGTTAGTAACAACAAGCTAAAAGCTGTCCTGGACAGACAAAGATAATACTTTTGTTCTTAAGAGTAAGTAACAGCATATTACTCCTGAGTTGGTCCTTGAACCACCTTAAGAAATCCAGGTAATACATAAAGATGTACTAGAATGTTGTTTCTGTTCACAAATCATATCCTGTTTGCAATCCTGAATGTGAATATGAACAAAAAGGATTTTTTTTGCAAGAAATGTTCACAAATTCCCAAATGTATGACTGAATTAAAAATATGTATTTGTGTGCATACTTTGAAAAACACATTTTAAAAAAATACAAACACTTCAGTCAATGGGGAGAAAGTGAACACTTTTGAAACACTTCCTAGATCATATGCCAAGCCACTTGGTATATCTCCATCAATCACATTGTTTGTTTGGGGATTTTTAAAGCAAGCTTTCAAGAGTATACAGACTTCAGCACACTGTTCTGAATTGAAATGATGAATCCACATGTTTGTGCACCCTTTTTAACAAAATAATTATCATTTCAACTTTGTGAATTAATTATCTCCTCACTGCATCTGCAAATCCTTGCTCTGTGGACAATGCACTATAGACATTGAGGTCTCAGATGTGTAAGCCTTTCCAATTCATTTCAATGTAAGGAACTAGTTCCTTTCCCACTAAGGAATGTACATGTGAGGGTGGAATCCACTGAAATGAATGGAGAAAACCATACATAGCCTGAACGTTTAAGTATAGAATGGAAGGCCTGCACAACTGAGGAGAAATCATTTAAAATGAGTCCCTACTATTAGAGGTTTATACCAAGATTGCTTGGTATTACTAGATAAACAACATGACAAGAAGTTTATTTTGTAAAACTGAAATTTAGAGTATGAAGTAATGAATGATAAGCGAAAGGGAAGAATTTACTAACAGATTAAAACAACAATCAGCGACATAACTATAAGACACGACATATAGAGAGGGTACCAACAACAGTGACAAACAAACCTCATATGAAAAGGTTAGCAAGTTGTGATGTTGCATTATCAAATAAGCACCTCCCCCCATACACACACAAAAATCAAATAAGCACCTCCCCCCATACACATACAACATCAAAGATAGGTCACATTTAGGCCTGCTCCAAAATGAATGGCTTCTTTCGAGAACAGAAAACTACCCTTAAATGTTTTCCAAGAAGTCACAAGAATCTAAAAGCACAATAGATGAACACCCTTATTACTGGAAGGGCCTGTCACCAAAAAGAAAAAAGAAGTGTTTTCATTACAAATTCTTGATTTTTCTCACAAATAAGACAGGGTGATTTTTATGACATGCTCTTGCTGATACATGCAGTAACGGCAAAGAGAAATTAAAAATAAAACATCCCCCTTTTTCCTTATGAAACCTATGTCCAAAATGTAGATCGTTACGGAGAAAAGATAATGTTTTCATTCTAAATCATCTGAGAGTGAGTGGGGAAGGATAATCAGGGAATAGCTATCACAAAGTAAGAGCGCTCAATGGTAATTTAGTGATAAGTTTGGAGCTAGTTCCAAATCTCTGACATATTACTATTCATCACTGTTGTCTGGTGATAAATATTTCCTGATCATCCTTCAGGGGCTTTAAAATTCTACTTCAGGAGACCCGGGGAAGGAGACCCTCAGCATCCTTGGGAGTTTATCTGGCCTTGTTTCATGAATGAAAGCTTGTCCATCACTACTGCACTGGGAACTGTTGGGTGCAACCCAGTAATATTCTTAGTTTATGCATGAGAACAATGAAGTCCATGAAGCAGCAGGCTGAAGTGAGGAAATGAATGGGCACAGGAATGGCCTGGTGCTTGAATACTTTGTAGTAGCATTTCACAGCAATTTAAAGGAAATTTCCATTAGATTACAAAATCCGGGCAGGTAAGAGTGTGTGTGTGTGCATAAGTGGGGAGCAACAAGTTCTTCAGCCAGCACTTTTTTCATTCAAGCAAAGCTGGAATGCTGCAGTTGCTAATGATCAGAAAATGAGATAAATAATCAGTTCTGACTAGAGGTACCAGTTTTAGTTACAGCTATAGATAAACTCTAGATTAATTCCATCTTACCATTGTGTGTATGTATATATGTGCACATGAACCTGGGGTACACAGTTGGGTACAAAGCATTATATCAAGTGCGAATGTTTGCCATGGATTTCACCAGTGCTCTATATATAAATTACTTTGGAGAAGACACCCCACTCACATACACAGGTTTCAGGTATCTCAAGTTTCTCCTTGTGTCAGAGATGTTTTCGAAATTATGCTTGAATGAAATCTACCACTGAAGAAATTCCCAAGCGCAGCTTTACATAAGAAAGAAAGGGGAGGTCTCAGAAATGTGATTCCAAGAAGACAAAAAAGCAATGCATCCCATTGACAATTCAGGCCCGATGTCACGTGCCAAGGATGTAAAATGCAGCAAGACTCATAAAATTGGCAGCTGCAGAGGAGAGTCACTTAAAATCCATCTTACATGGCTACTTAAGATACTAGCTTTCTTAACGTGTCTCATCATGGGTGTATCATATGATGCAGCACCATGGCCCCTCAAGTGTCCTTTGATGTACTCTACCTACAAAGCGTAGCAAGATAGCAAGATTAGAACAGCAAACCTCTGCAGGGACAAACAAGAAGCTGAGGCTGAGGTGCAGGTGACAATCAGGTCTTCTTTGGGAAAGTGGAGGGAGGGAGAAGAATTTCATGGAAAACAGCAAGTGTCAGAAACACACCAAGTGAAATCAAACGGAGGGCAGAAACAGACAGCTCTAAAAGACAAGGTAATGTTATTTAAAATAGATTTTTTTAAAAATCCCACTGTTACGAACCATGAAAATATATAACAGCCCAAACAGAAAAATGGCTGCCAAAGATCATTGATAAATTAAAGGGAACTGGAAAGAAGGTAGGTTACACACAGGGAGACACATTCCCTCACTAAGAACAATTTTCAACACATTTGTTCCAGAAACTGTAGAACAAAAATCTTTATCAGTTGTCTCCATGTACAACAAAAAAGTATGGTAAAAATGGCTTATTTCAGACCATTCATTTATATGGAAGAAAGATCATCTATTGAAACCCTACTGAATTCAAAAAGAATACATGCAGAGATGAACATAGATCAGATCTTCTAGTCTTTACATTTCCTGTACAGGTAATATAGGAAATGTTGCATGGAGTTGTTCTTGACAGAAGAAATTAAATTACCATAATGCAAGCCTTTGGGAGTCATGCAACTGGCTGTTAACAATGCAATTGTCATCTACTGTGACCATATTGTGAATAAGCAATGTTAACAATTGGTACCTTCTATTTAATTTCCTTTGGATCCCACTTTTTACAGTTTTCTACCCCTGCAGATGGTGCAGTGGTTTAAACCGCTATACTGCTGGGCTGGTAGATCAAAAGGTTGCCGGTTCGAACCTGCACAACGGGGTGAGTTCCCGTTGCTCCATCCCAGCTCCTGACAACCTTGCAGTTCGAAAGCATGCAAATGCAAGTAGATAAAAGGTACCACTTTGGTGGGAAGGTAAACAGGTTCCGTGCAGTTCGGTATTTAGTCATGCCGGCCACATGACCACAGAGACTGTCTGCAGACAAATGCTGGCTCCCTCGGCTAGGAAACGGAGATGAGCACCGCCCCCTAGAGTCAGGCATGACTGGACTTAACGTCAAGGGGAAACCTTCACCTTTACCTTTTTACCCCTGCAGCATATCTACTGTCCACAAACCAGTAACACTTTCTACAAGCAGACTGGGCAACAGGCCACAAAAGTTTATGTCAGACTAAATTTGTTAGCCTTTAATGTGTTACAAGGTTCTTTGAAGCTTGCTTGCTTGATTTATTTATGGAAGTGAAGCTATAACTCCCATGGGCAAACAAACATGTGCTCCTTGGATAACCTGAGTGCAGGGAAAGGAAGAGAAATAACAGCGAGAGATCAGTGAATGGGAGGTGCTCAACCCTTCCAATGTCCGCTGATCCTTCCCTGCAAATTCCCCTGCTTCAGGATGCTGTTTTCCCCCATAGTCAGTTTCTCGTCTGAGCACAGAATCTAGCTGAAGATAAACAGTAAAGAACCCAGATATGGGGAGTCATTAAGATGCAAGAATCCTTACCACAGCCTCCTGCTGCCTTCTTCAGATGCACTGCACTACCCTGCCAGTGATGGGAGTTATAGTCCAGCAAATCTGGAAAGCACCTGGTTGGAGAAGCCTGCAGCAAGGCTTAAGCAACCCCTCCCAGCTGATGAATCTTTCCGAAAACCCCTTTTACCCAGAGCCCTTGCCCTATTCAACTGCTATGAGCAGCGCTGGCGTCTTGTGAAATAGGGAAAAATAAGAGAAGGAGGGCCGTGGATTATGAGGCACACACAGGTTTCGAAAAGTCCTGTTTCCCCCTTATGCTGCCCTACCTAACAAAAGTTATTGGAACTATTTCGGAAAAAAATATTAACATGGGCTGTCCAACTGAAGTTTACCTTGTGTTATGAAGAAAACAATCTGTTTCAAATGTAAAACAATGGTTTAACAATAAAATATTGGAGACTCAGAAACAAATCCACCAGTGGAAACCAGAATCCAGTTTATTTCTCTAATGCTTCGTGGGAGTGCACAAAGTACTGCTTCTCCCACTCAGTTCAGTGGGTGAGAAATGCCCATGTATGCAAAGGATGCCTACAGCACCGAACTCCCCTTTCCATGAATGGAATGCAGAATGCACACACACAAGGACACCTTTTGCCAAAGATAACCTCCATGTATTAGAGGGCATTTCTGAAGTTCAGGGATATCAAAGCTCAGGCCTATTAGCCAAACTTGGCCATCTGGCATCATGTCCTGTTCTCTTGGGGTTGCTCTCTTTGGCCTGACCTCTTTTCCTTTTGGGCCCACACCTTTTGTCTTCTCCCACCTACCACTGGAAAGAGACCACTGAAACTGAATTCAATCCTTGAGATTTGTCTGGCAGCAGCCAAAATCTGGTCAAATTGTCATGAATACAGTCTGTTTTGATATGACCTGCAAAACTGAAAAACTTGAAATGACCTCCAAGTTTATCTGTTAAGAAGTTGGTATTACATCCAACAGATTGTGAAAAATGCATGCCACAACTGTATTGCAACTATTTATGGAAGCCATTTGCTCATACCTGACTTGTCAGCTTAGACACCTCCTTAGCAAGTTCAATATCTGGTCGTCCTAGCATGCTGACTCCCATACCAGCTTCTCCACGAAACTTGGCTTTGTATTCAATCTAGGACAAATACAATGCATTTGAAAAACAAAGCAATTTTGGCTCCTTCATATTGAAGTGAAAATTGTATTTACATTACTTGTGTGTGCGCTATACATCAACAAGCTACTGAGCAGTTACAGTGACATGTACTCACATCACTAACTAAATGGGAGACTTGGGTGGCTTTCTTAATGTCTGGTCGATCAGCCACAGTGGTGTAATGGAGCTTTGATTTGGCATCTTTTTTGTATTTGATCTAGAAGAGAACAAGTATGAAGAACAGTGATTATCAAAGTAGTATTGAATGTAAAAGGACAGCAGAATGATGACATCAACTGATATTTTGCCATTCAGTTTCGTATAAGCAGATTAGCCTGCTATGAGTAAAGAAGAGCAAAGGCCATGGATTGCGAGGACCCTATGAAGATGGTAGTGTGCATGCCTAGTGCATACCCAGCCCCATGAGTTCCTGGCAAAGCCTGATGATGTAATCTCACACCTGATTTCTTTCTCCCGTGGAACTGAACAGCAGCTATTCACTCCAGTAGAAGAAAGAAAAGGCCTGCCATAGGCAAGGTCAATGGAAGGGCCAATTTTCTCTTCAGTTTCATATAGACAATCTTATCAATTGCAGTCTACTTCTCTAAAGCATAAGAACCAGGTATTTGTCTTGGACAGTACAGTGCTCTTCACTTAGAAAGGTGGTAAGAGTGGGATGGAGGTAAAATTAACTTCACATAAACCTTATATACTTGAATATGTATATAATGAATGATGGCATTATTTTGTGCATATGTATATTAGAAATCAAAATGGAGTTCTGAACCTCAAATTAGAGTAAATTTTCTCTATAGATAACATGTAGGCAATAGGCTTGAGATGTCATAAAGCTCACAGGCAGGGGGCAAGTTTTAAATGGCACATCTGTCATACTTAAATCTTATGTCTTCTAATCTTGTATCATACCTTTCCAAAGGCATAATTTGAGGTTGATTACAAATGGGAGGGTTAGTCAATGTGGCTGCTGTGGACACCATGCACTCTCGGATGCTTTTCTTGAAGCTCACCAAGACAAATATGCTACTGGCAAGTGGGATTGCTGCAAAATAGGTTTCTGTTGGCACAGAAAACTGTGGGTTCAAAGGAGGGCTTGCAGTGCTGAGGATCAAACTCCTCCTCTGCCTTGTTCTTGGATTTTGGGGCAGATTATTTGCCATGCTATGGCAGCCCTTTGTGGTGGTGGTGCCCAGAACCGTTTTTTAAATTCCAAATGTGCCTATGGTCCAAAAGGTTTGCCTGCTCTGGCACACAGCATTAAAAATTGTAGAGTAAAAAAACCTTTGTATGTTGGCAAGATCTGCTGTGGCAGGCATTACAATTCATGCAAATCATATGCATATTACCAGCAATTAAAACAAATTAAAATAGCTCTCCAGACCCAAGTATGTTTCTAGCTTCAAACTGGCCATTCTTGAATTTACTGAAAGGGTTTTTAGAGACTTATTCACAGAATTAACTCACCGTGCTCTGATGCTTTGCAACTTCCATGGCATGCTTCACGTCAGGGGGTTCCAGCATGATTGAATAGTCTGACTTGCCTTTCTCTTTCTGAAACTTCTTTTTATAATTTGTCTGTTTGGAACAAAAAGTTATGTCACTCATAAAACAATTAAGGTGTGCCTTATTGAAATATAAAATAAGAAACACAGATGACAAGAGCTGCATAGAGGAAAAACTGATGCACATAATAATTCTATTGCTCGCTTCCTTCCTTCTTTTCTTCCTTCTTTTTTCTTTCACTTCTTCCTCCACCATTTATTTCTATCATACCTTTGAATGTGCAAAATGTCAATATTTTGCCTAAATATTATATTAAAGTCCTTTACCAAGACTCATGAATGCTCATATTAGGAACCACAATCTACGTAAATATTTCCAAAGACATTCTCTTCCTATCACATAATGAGCTTCCATTTACACAGAATTACGGAGGCTCTATTTAACCAAGTTATTAGCTTATGTTTATAACTAACCAATTGAACTGATATCCTGATTAAAGTGATACCAGCACCAAGCAGGGTGGAACATTTTAGGAAGCAATGATTAGCCTGTGACACAGTTTACAGCAGAGAAACAACTATTTCTAGCACCAGTGAATGAGCAAGACGAATGCAACTCGGTCTACAGTGTGCATGAAGCAATGCACGGGACACTTACCTCACTGACATTCTTTGTTACTTTTTTAACACGAACGGTATCCAGTGTTTCAGGCAATTTTGTAAAGGAGCCATGCGGAAGGTGCTTCTTCACATGTTCTTTGTATTTGTTCTAATTACGAAGAGAAAAAATAGGTTCAAAATCACATATCTTTAGAAGGAGTCAATTCTAAAATCAGATGTGTGTAAAAACTGCTTTAATTACCTCAGACACAAGAGAGCTAACAGTCTTTGCAAGAAGGATCTGAGGAGTGTCTGGAACTGGATGGATAATTCCCCTTTCCTTATTATGCTTCTCTTTATATTTTATCTAGAACATGGAATAGAGGAAAAAAAACTTTTATACTTCAGCAAGGTCTGAAGAAATAAGCTTCACCACTAGCAAGCACATCTCTTCTGAGAGCGCCAGAGCTAGAAGAGGGAAAAAACCAGTCCTGTCCTGCACGAGCCAAAACAGACTTTGAAAGGAAGAAAGAGTCTCACTACGTTCTGAGGCTTTCTGAAGGCAGTGCACAGCTCGGGGGTACACCTGGCATACAGCATGCTCAGGAGAAGGGTGGGATGTCTCTGACCATATACTGAGGTTAGTCAAAGTTCAGCCTGTAGGGACAGACAGGGGTTGGGGAACTGGGTGGCTTTCCCTGCAGTTGTGCTGGGCTTTGTCCACACTTGGAACACATCCAGGCTTAGTCTGACATCAGCAAAGAATGGTGAGTAGCACCAACCTGGGCCAGTTACCAAGGCTAACCAAAATCTGGGCACAGAGAATACTTGTTTCAATGCTTGAAGCTGTTTATTACAACTAAACCTCAAAGCAAAGTGTGCTTTCTAATTATATAGTTCTTGCTGCAACTGGTTTGGAATGTGAAATACATACTATTTGAGAGAGAGCGTTAAAATTCACTAAGGTTGGTTTTGACATTTTTTACTTGTACTTATTAACTATATTATTTTATTAGATTATATTTTATTGAGATAAGTAGGAAAAGGATTGAGCAGAACAGTATTACAATAGTATAAGACATATGGAATGTTTATTTTAAGCCTTCTTTTGCATGACAAATGTTGTTAAAATTAGCCTTTGGCTATTGGGCAGTATAAAAATGAAATGAAATGAAAGGATGAATGAATGAAGGAATATTAACTGTAGAGCTGTAGACTGCCCAGTGAAACCTATATTGGACTATTTCTTTGGTTTTTATATTTTTTAAAAAATAAAAAAGACATTAATAAGCAATTAATACAACATATTTGAAAGCAAAATAATCTGCATATAAAGGAAAATATACTCACATCACTCGCCAAGATTGCATTCTGCAAAGCCAACACAGTGTTTTTGTCATCTGTTACAGACAGCTTGCATCCTCGGAGGAACTCTCGGTCCAGTTTGTACTCATACTGCAAAAAAAGAAGAAATCAGAGAGTGAAGCAAGCATGGCATACTCCACAAAATAAGGTGAGTGTAAAGTCCCCTCTCATGTGCTTACATCACTCTGCTGCAAGGATGTTTTAGCAGCCTGGATAAAGTCAGGTCTGTCCACAGTCCAGTGCCAGAATGCCTTGGCTGCTTCATATTTCTTCTTATAATCCAGCTATTGAAAGAGAAATGTAAAAACTGTAAATATAAATACTGTGAACAAAGAGAAACATAAATACTGCAAACAAAGAATCAAAAGAGCCACTTTTTCAAAGTGTGAAAACCAAGTCCTGACCTACAGAAAAAAAAAGGAAAATGCCTCTCAGCAATGTTTGGAGTCAGGAAGAGGCAGATGCTATGTCTAAGAATGCTGATAGTCGCACAGAATGCCTCACTTCTCTCCATCCAGGTGTGATAGTCCACCAGGGACTCAATAAAAGCCATGCTTTTCAGTGGTTGTCAGGCACTTTAAAGGGCATGGTATGAACTGTGTGGGCCACATTCACGGTTGCTTGTAAGTCGAACAGGACTGCAGACAAAGGAAGGCTTTGTGGGATGCAGATACAAAGTACATTCTCTTAAAATGCCTCCCACTGTCCTTGCCTGCTGAATGTCATGTCTGTCAATGTCTTCTTCTCCATCTATATCCACCTTTCTCCTGCTATCAATAGTTGCTTATTCAGCTCTTGCACAGCTACAGAATTTTAGCCATGTTTGTGTTGCTATGGCAAAGGCATGGCAAAAGGTATATAGCCAGTTGCCGGTCACATAAACAGAAACAAAAACCCACCAGCCCGGGGTTGGATTTACTGTTTAGAACAAAGGTAGTTCCTGAGTTGCCAGGACTACAGTTTGTTTGAGGATGGCTTGTTCATTTTTCCCCCAAGCTATACATGGCTCTCTAAGGAAGCTGGAACCTGGGAATCTGTACCGCCTACCTTTCTCTCTGATGTGCTGTGTCCAAAGAGATGCGGTTATCATATCTCCACCCCACACACTTCTAAAGTTGGCATGAGAGGTATTGTCTTGTCCACTCTGTTAGGGTTGTTATTGCTTTTTTTTTAATACGCATATGAAAATTAGGCCACTATAGTGGCCTGTGCTGAGTGGGACCTGGGTGTCTCATTCCCTCAGTTTCCTTTGGAAGACTTAGTCACTGACAACAATAAAATTGAACTCACATTGCTGTTTACTTTGTAGGCCTGCTTGGCAGCCCGAATATGAACAGAATCTGGTACAACATTGCAGTGAGACTTATTCTGTTCATAGAGTTCTTTATACTTCAGCTGTTGAAAGAAGAAAAGAACAGGAAATTACATCTATACAAGGAACAAAGCAACAGAGCTAAACTTAAATCTTCCCCAATACTGTTGTGTTAACCTACTAGGCTCAAGAAATCTCTGGATTCTGCAGCTATGACGGACAATAATGAATGGCAGCAATGGGAAAGGCCTGCTTCCTGTACACTATTTGTAAATTTTGCTGAAAGGAAGTGACAGCCAATGTGAGACCCAGGCCACCTGAGTTGAAAATAAGCATGGTGGTGCTGGGGACGGGTGGGGACAACGGCACTGTACATGATAAGAGGCCAACAGGAGGATTGTCAGGCTGCACTTCAGATGTTAAAACCATAATATACTTGATTTGTTTCAAAAGGATGCTTATATGAAATGTGTGTAGGTCAATTGTGTAACAATGGAAGTTGTTACAGCAAACTTCAGAGATACCAGTTAGACATGCTTCCTAGAAAGATGTTGAGTATATATGAAGTGTGGACTTGAAAATTCGACTGCCATCTCTGAGTTTATTATTTCTAAAATGATGTTAAGGTTTGGTCCCACTTTCGATCAGTATAAAGTAGGCACTCACTCACTATGTTACTCCTTCACTTTTTTCCATCTTCCAATTCTAGAATGGCTTGGATCTAAGGTCATTGACTCACCAGCTGTAAGATACCAGTGGTGAAATGAGACTTCCCTGTCCTATCCTTCCCTGTGCAGCCCTCCAGACTCCTTTCACATCTGCTCTTGAGCGCTGGACGTTTTGAGCAAGTAACAGCCATATCCATTAACACTGCTATGACATAAGATATAGATCTGCCTGTCAAATTTGCAACATTTCTATAGTTCAGTGCTAGCTCTTATACTGACACAAGCCAAATCTAATAAAGAAGTAAAGAAGTATGCAGTTACATAGATTAAAGGGAAAAGATTGCTTATGAAGCTTACTAGATGCCATTTACGAGACCATTTACTTACATCACTTATCCTGTCCATGACCTTGCGTACGTGGAGTATCATGGGGGTATCATGAATTGTAGTATATCCCTTAGGTTTGGCCCTGTTGTATTCCAGCTTGTAAAGGATCTGACAGCAAGAAAATGACAGGTGACATATCTAGCTATTATAAACATTTTAATTTGGAAAAAAATTGGCATGTTTAACAGATATGTGTTTACTATAAGGAATTAATACAGGACAATCTCATTGTATTCTTGCTCCACTCTTATTCCCCTGGGATGCCCCACATGTCCACTGATGCGCTGAGCTGAGCTGAAGGCAACAATCTCTCTCCTGTATCTTCTTCATGAGGAGAAGCAAGTGCTTACAACTGCTTCCCACCTCCCAAGAGTTCTGTCACCACATGACCACCAGTATGTGTGGTCTGACCCCCAAATGCTGTATCTTCTCATGAAGCCATGCACACTGCATTTGATCCACTATGACAGCCAGTGTAGTACGGTGGTTAGAGTGCTGGACTAGGGCTTTAGGAGCTCTGGATTCTAGTTCTCACTCAGTCATGAAACTGGGTGCCTTAGAGCCAATTATGGGATCTCAGCCCAACCTACCTCACTGGGTTGTTGTTGTGACAATAAATTGAGGCATGTAAGCCACCTTGAGTTCCTCACAAAAGACAAAAAGGCAGGACATAAATGCAATGTAAAAGTAGTACATTAGTACATCAGTGATGCAATGTTCACCTACGGGCATGGAACTTTCTGAATGTAGGCAGCATTTGGACATTCCATCCTCACATATGCAGGTGGAAATGGGGGAGGTCAGGAATGCACACCAGAAGGGCGGCCTGGCTATTGGACATAGATTGTATGGATTGCTTTATTGGCCCCACATATAGTCTTTATGAGTGCATGCCCATTGCACATTTCCTACATTCCCAGCTCATGCTTTGGAGGAGGAGGAGGAAGAGAGAAACAGCAACAAGCCTGAGACAAAGGCACAGCACACATTTTCTTGCATCGAGTTCAGAAGTTCACAAGTGGTTGTGCCACTTGTGGCCATCCACTGACTTCCTGTCTGCTCTGGGCAAGGAAAAGAAGAGTATCTATGGAAATGATGTGCTTGATAGCACAGCACAGTCTAGTAGATAGCTATAAAGTGTTCCGAGTGATCTTGAATCGATCACTTTTTCTCAGCTAACTCACCCAATCAGGATAAAATGGGGGGAAGCCGACTTCACCACACCGAGCTCCCTAGGAGGGAGGGTGGGATGTCCTGTGTCACTCCCAGTCACAACTAGGCTGTTGCTCATCACTGAGTTGTCCTCAGCCTCACTGATTTGCCTGAAATGTGTCAACTGGTCAGCCACAGCTAGCCATTTTCTCGGCTTCCTACTTCCTAACTGGTAAGTAGACTGACACAAGCCTAAACTGGTAATCTCTTCCTCTTCCATGCTTGTAGAACAAATGTCTTAATTAACCACTCTACATCACTACACAAAAGGTTAGTCCAGCAAGACATTTATTGTCATAAAGTGAATTGTTGTGAACCACCCAGACAGCTTCAGTTATTGAGTGGTACAGAAGTGAAATTAATAATCAAAGAGTACAGCATCAATGAAGAATAACAAAGCCAATATGGGTGCCAATGTGAATTATGCTGCATTAGTGTAACTGGTCACTAGTGCAACACCAATACTCCAATACTGCCGTACTGGTATGGCGGATTTCTCAGAAGACTGCACGAGCTAACGCTATTAGTTCCTTTGCTCTAGTGCAATATAATTCACATTAGCACTCAGGTCGACTTTGATGCTACCCATCATCTCCACACACATCTCCAGAAATAAAGACAACGAATGCCACCTTTTAACAGTTTCCACACTTACATCACTGATTTGCTTGTTGACTTTTGTAGTCCTCAGATGTTCTGGAGTATCCACAATGCTTGTAAACTTGTCCTTCTGCTTTTCATACAGACTTTTGTACTTGTACTGGTGAAAGAAAAAGAAACCAGAGTGAATGGGATGGAATGGCAACAAAAACACCACAGAATCACCCTGGAGGAAGAGAGCTGGCATTGACCTGTGTGCTCTCAACAGCTGTCACAGAAGCCAATCGAAACTGTGTAGGCTTGGAGCCAAACCCACACAACGGAAATGCCAGTTAAGCTGCTTTGGGTTATGCTGAGTTCAAAGGAAACCAGCCTGGGGTAGTGAATAAAGTGCTAGACTTGTGCTGGGAAGATTGTGTTTATACTATCTCTCAGCCAAGTTGCTCCAGGGGTGGCTGTTCTGAGTCTAACCTATCTAACAGGCTTTCTGTAAGAATAAGAAGGGGATAATCTTATGCATCCTTCCCTGGGCAGGATAAAGGAAAGGTAAAGGAACTATATCAGCGCATTTGACACAAATGGAACTCTGGACTCTTCGGTGGCACTCGCAATCAAAGAGCCCAGTTGTGTGGAGAAGGAGAGTAGGTGAGTAACAACTTTCAGAAAATATTAAATGGAGCATTCTTTCAGCCTAGTTGAGCTCAAGAGGCCTATTGACCTGATACTGACAATGCCAGCTCATGATTGAGGAATGCAGGCCTAAAGTACATTAAAATCTACAGTCAGCTTATTGAGCTGATGTGTACTTTCTGTTATTATAGTAATCCTCCACAAGATGGCTTTGGTTAATTTTGATTGTAGCTTATGAAAAATTGTGATTGATAATTGCAATAATGAATAATCAAAATTGCACATATTATTGTCATACAGGGGAGTTGGAATTTCATGATAGCTTTCATGTATAAAACTGCATTCTGCATCACACATTATATTTTTGGTCAGTTGCTATCCAAGTTGTAAAGCTGGCTCAGAATTTTAAAAGCTGTCTATGGACAAGGTCTAAGGACCTTTAAAAATGTTGTTTTATTCTGAATGCAGGCAAACTCAAAGACAACAATGATCATGCATAAAGACAAGAATAAGTGCACACACAACAAACTGCAAAATAGTGACAAAAATGTTCTAAGGGAAGTCTAGGTTCCAGTGCCAAATGTACAGAGAACTAGTGTAAGTTCAATGCAGAGAGCCCAGTCCCAGGAACAGTAACACCACTGCATTTGATGTTTAAGTTGGCTGACATTCCATACCTACATTCCATGCTTTTATGTAAATGAATTCATTTGATGTTAATGTAAGTTATTTCCAAGTGAGTGTGCTTAGGAACTTAAGCTGGCAACTAACTCTTTTGACTTACTTCAAAGAAAGTGTGCTAAACTCAAGATAACTTAAACCATTAGAACCTAGCATAATATAAATATATTTAGGATCTTGATGATTCTTCTGTTCAAATGCATCAATGGATTTGTGCCATTTTACATCCAAATATCCCATTTCATTTTTTCCCAAGAACCTCAACCTCCAGAATTTAAAGATTATCAGGTGGATCTGACACTGGGGTAATCATACTTTATGGACAAGATACTGGATGCTCTTTGATGTTTTCAGTAGCAAGAAGGCTTAGGTTGCAAACAATGCACAAATACTAAGGTGCAGATCTCACAAAATTCAGTGGCGTAGGTATGAGTAGATATGCACAAGACTGCACCATAAATGAATTGTTATTTTTAATTAATAGACTATAAAAACCAGTGTAGGGAATTGAGCTTGGACAATAAATGTTGTTCTTGGCACTTCAAGCATTTCTGCAACATTTTTCCAATGTATACACATCTGCAGAATATGACTGAAATTGGTTATTAAAAGGGACACAGAGTGAAGGCATGCATGCATTAATGGCAAGTAGGAGAACTTAGATGGGCCAGGTTTTCATTCGTATCAAAATGGAGATAGGAATTTTGTTTAATTACTATCAAAATAGAGATGGCCTTCAACCAAAGATGGATAATTACTGGTACTAGCTGTTTTCCCAGAAAATATGGAATCCATAAAACAATTTTAGCTCGATTCAATGGGAAAGGCAGTATTGTTCCTTATAGAAACAATAAGTGAAGACATGTATCCTAATATAGCTTGTACTTGGGAAAGAAACATATTCTTTTTGCTAGCCAGATGAGCATAGCTATGATTGCTGAGCAAGAGAAGAGAGAGAAGGGTTTGCCCACATCTGCAGATGGGTTGAAATGTACACCTTTGTGCTGTGTACATACAAAGACATATCGGCTTTCCCCTGGCTAAATCTTTGCAGAATTTGGGCCAGACCAAGTCAAGGGTGAATGGCAGGCTCCTGAAGTACTTCTCATTTATTGAAGTCAAGAGCATCCATATATTTACATGGCTGAAAAATACCATGATAAAAATACAAGGCAGTACTGCAGTGGGACTAAACTGGAGCCCTGTACCTGTTGAACCACATTCTGGGGGGCAAGCAGGTTTTGGCGTAAGAGTTTCTCTGGCTGCATCTCATTTGCTTTAGCCCACAAAACTCAACTTAGAAACAAGCCCATCTGATTAAACTATAGGTGGATTCCCCAACTTCCACTGCTATAGTGTGGCAGGGTGATAGAATGTCTGTTAGCTAAATACATTTTTGTCATTACTATTACTACCACCACCACCACCATCATCCTCATACATTACCTGGCTCGATTGAAAAGTGTTGTACAAGGCTGTCAGCATATCTGGCCGTAGAATTTCATTACATCCGTGTTGCAGGAACAACTTGGCACTAGACTTATATTTTTTCTGTCCATGCAAACAGCAATGAAGCACAAAAGAATCTTGTAAAGACAACAAGAAGAGCTCTAGATCCCAAGAGTAATGAGATTTAGGCCTCTGGGATACATATGCATTCTCAAACTTGCACCAATGAGCAGCAGCTGACAGCAACATAATTATGTGACTTAATTAAAACATAAGAAAACAAGGTAAAGTATGTGGTACGATCCTCACCCAATGATCTGCTTTCCTCACAATTTTCCTTATAGCAACACAGAGAAAGACACACTGTTGCCTCTGAGTTTTAATAATCAAGTATGCCAAATTTATCCATAACTAGATTGACTATGAAGTAATTTTTATTATGCATTGGTGCATAGCTTATGAGAACACAGAGTATGCATAGGCTCACTCAAAAAGCTGCTGTGCTGTTTTGGGTGGCAAAGTACGGAGCAGGACAAAACACCTTCAATATCATAGGTAAAACCTATGGCATTGTTAACAGGTAAAGATAGACATCCAAGAGTGACAACGGCCAGATGCCAGATGTTCTGGCCAAAACTGTCACAGTACCTGACTGCTCAGTTCGCCTCCCCATTTGGCCAGCAAGGTTCTAGGTTCATCCACCACAAATGAATACTTATCCTTCTTCTTCTCATAATCAGCTTTGTACAATTTCTGCTCAGAGCAGCATAATGGACAGTAGTATGATAAAAAAGCAGAGGCACAAAGATATGTTGAGATCAATGTGTCAACATGCAAAAACCTTTAAATTAATTGACCCATCAATAAAAGAAGGGAAAAAAGAGCAGATATAATCATTTTTAAAAAATATTAATATATACTTTTTACAGAGCAATCCTATGCAGGTCTTCTCAGAAGTAATCCCAATTGAGTTTAATGGAGCTTACTCCCAGATACAGATGCATAGGAGTGCAGCTTTAAAGGTAAGACAGTACAAGATGTCAGACTTGTAGTCCTATCTATCTACTTTCCAGTTACACTTCTAACTGTATCTACGTTTATGAGACAAGCAGTATAGATTTTGCATGTATGAGATGTGTTAGTATACACTTCTAGTTTAAAAACTTGTACACAGCATAAAGAAAGCCAAATGAATAAGCTAGAACCTTGAATCATCTATCATTTTCAAATAACAATATATATAATTGCCACACTCTTGTACAGGGTTAGGCATACTTAACCAACTTCAGCTGGCTTAAGGGGGTTGATATCTATTCTGCATTGAGTCCAATATGCTTAATTCCTAGCCACAAATACAATGAAAGTATACCTTCATTTATGTATGAAGAAAACTGCAAAAGGGAAATACTGCAGCCCTTGAAGCACAAATATGTGTCAGAAAGAAGTCCAATACATTACAATTGTAGCACTATAGGAAAATGCAGTGAAATATATTCTGCCCCTTCAGAACTGTTCTTTTACTAATTCTTCAGCCACCCATTGTTTTATGCAAACTTTTTTCACATTACATTTCCATAGAAATCTGTTAATTTTTAACATATATTTCTGTGCTTCTTGTTGATGCTGCACTGCTAAATTTACTTATCTTGTATAATTAAATGGGGAATGCACTGTCACAGCTGAGGGCCATGTCGGAATTCTTTTCATGATATATCCAGGTTAACACTAGAGCAAAGAGAGACAACCTGGAGAGCCTCCAGGGGCTCTTTTAGATGATAATTCCCATAAGTCCGAGGCAACAAGACTATTGTCAAGGATTTATGGGAGTTGTAGTCCAATGCATCTGAGGGATACCAGGTTGCCTAGCTGTGAGTCTGGAATTTTCACACTAGTTTTCCTCAACATGCATTCGCCCCACCTCTCCTGGTATCATGCCGCACAGCAAATTGGTTGAGAAGCATGACATCAACACCAGCAGTTCCAAGAAAAAAAGTCAGGGCACATGGATCATCTTCGACAGCTTCAGAGTAATTCTCTGGATTTCTGCTTTACTAAATGCCATGAACTTGAATTTAATTGCATCTCAATATGCTTAGGACACTAGTTTCGCTGCTAAATTCTACTGAAGAAACTTTAATTGTGTGATCCCTGTGCTACAAAAGCAGGTTCTACTTACCTGGTTCACCAGCTGAGTAGCATGTTTAAAATGTCTGTTAATTGGAGAGTCAGCAACATACTGGAACTTGTCCTTTACTTTTTCAAATGATTCCTTGTACTTACACTAAAGGGGAAATGCATATAAGTCTTTACAAATCTAAATCATAAAGGTATGACAGAAACACCAAAAGCATATATTAAAACTTTAATCAGACGTAAAAATGTGATAGAAACACTGTAATTATTTCAGTGTAAATACATTTACAAGTAAGCTGCCAGTAAATGTGAGATTTACTGCTTTATTGCTGTTGCAATGTTCTGCATCCAACAGCATCAGCCTGCATGACATGGTACAATTCCAGTATGAAACCATGTTTTAAATCCTAATTAAAGCCCTTCAAGCTGATAAAGTGCCAACAGTGCAATCATGTGTTGGTATTTATTTATGATTGGAAGCCGCCCCGAGGCTTATGTGAAGGGGGCGGCATATAAGTTGTCTAAATAAATAAATATGCAGTCTTACATATGCAAGTCCTAGAGTATTCAGTGGAAATTGCTCCCAAGTACATGAACCCTAACCCTTCCAAGTATATGAACATAGAATTAAAGCATAAAAGATGTTGTTTCAGAAAAATGCATGAATCTAATAGTGCATTAGATTTAAACATAAGATAACTGACATTATCCCTTATTTACAGAAGGATAATAACCTGTGTAAATACCAGCTCAAAAAACAGACAGCTCACTAGACTTTTCTTATTGATGAAGTAGGAAGACAATGTACTGGCCATTTCTTTTGTGCAAACTTTGCTGCAAGAAAAGTGTACTCTTGCGCTTCTCTCATGCATTTCAATGGGACCCTTTGCACTCTGCATGTTTCCATACTGCTGATCTTTTGTTTTTGAAGTTGGTTGAAATGTCAACCAAATTCTGTATGTTCTAATTGCTGTGGATAGTTCCAATTTTATGATTATAATGGATTCTAAACATTGTCTCAAACCTCTGTCTATCTGCGTACAAAGCACCCTACTTAACTGATAGGAACAAATAACACACATACCGCACTGTACAACGTCTTATTCTTTTCTGCAAGAACAAGATCAGGAGTATCCCATGCGTAGCAGCCAATGCCTTTGAGTGCTTCCCGGTCTTCCTTATATTTAACCTGCAAAAGCAAAATAATGAGCGCAAGGTTTATGACACAAGACAATTTATGGCAAGAGGGTCTATGCATGTGTGTGCATACTCTATGCATGTGTGCACACTTACACCGAGGAATGAATAAATAATAACATTCCGGATACATGCACTTGAGGCTGGTTTGCCAAATGGACTCCTCCATTTCATACAGTCCTCTTAAGTTCAGTGACTGCAGTCTTAGTGAAATGAGATGAAATTGCTAACGTGTGCTGTTTCTAACATCTGAATTCTAAATTTGGGCACTCATACCAATACCAGCAGCACTAGAGTAATGAGTACCCTAGTATATCTAACTTATTGATCAAATGCAGGAGTGGGGAAAGTAAATAACTGATCTCAGGTATATCAGTGTATGAAAACAGAAGTTGGATCAGTTTTTTAAAAATATATTTGTCTTCTAGAAAGCCTTGGCTATATAAGCTGAAAGAACAGCATACAGACAAAAAGTCATTTGGAAAATCAAGGAAGCCATAAAGAAAATGGGGTCTGTACGCTTGCTTATTTCTGCTGCAGTGACTTGCACATAAGCTGTTAAAGGCTGCTTGTGAGGGCTGGGAACCCTCTGGAATGACATGGCCTTTAGCTGGTCAGCAGAACTTAGGTTCTTCCTCTGCACAAAGGAGAGTGCCATCTGCTAGAGGAAAATGCCATACAGATTCCACTAAGCCAGGGGCAGACAACTTTGGGGGGCTTGTGAGAACATCTGGCAATCTGAGAAACTGTCCTGGGCACCATCACAAAATGGGTGCACTGCTGATGAAAGCAGAATATGTCGTCTTCATTTCCTAAGAATGCTTCTAAGCCTCACATGTGGCCCAGAGGCATTCATAGGAAAAGAAGATGGAAGCAGGCAAAATAAGAAGCATCGTATTTTGCTTTGAAGTGAGACCAGCTGCCAAGAAACTTTATTACTTCATAAAAATAAAAACTGAGAGTGCTAAGGTTCCTCAGCAGGCACCAAGGAGGCATCAAAGGGCACGCTGGTGTTTGCAGACACCACATTGCCTAATCTGCACTAAAAATGAGTGCCATTAAATAAACAAAATTATTAATTGCTCATAGCTGCCCCTCACAATATTGCCTACATCTCTTGGATTACTAAGCAGATGCAGTTGAACTCCCACTGGGACCCCTAAAATCATCAGTACATTACACAGTTACTTTGGAAGTGAAGTACCCCAAGTTTCCTCAGGAAACTCGGTGCAGGCCATTGTTTTGGAAGCTTTGCCAGCATACTGCATCCCAGGTTCAAGATCAATCTGTACTTACATCACTGACTTGATCAGTGATTGCACGATGATGGAAGTACTCTGGCCGGTCTGGAATAGATCTCCAGAATCCTAACTGGCTCATGTACTTTTCTTTATATTTCACCTACAAAAACAAATTAAAAAGTTATCAAAATCTAGGAAATTAATGGCAAATACAAGACACATTCTTACATCATTTTGCATATCTGGTATTAACTTAGAAGTAAATGCAATGAAGCTTGCTCTGGAGTATATGAATGTAGCATTGCAGCCGGTACATCACTTTTATGAGAACATTCTAGTGCAGCTGTACCACCTCATGTCAAGCACAGGGCTTGTAATGCAGGAAAAGTGCAGGTGGGTGGGTGAAACTGGGCAGGCCATGAGTCACAGGGGAAAAACTGTGGAGGTGCCAGCATGGCAAAAGCCCATGCTGAGGGAAGGATGTGTGTGAGGACGAAAGGCCACAAAAGAGAAATGGTAATGGTTTAGGTGCAAGTCTAAAGAGAAACCAAGAATTCGCTGAGCCCTGGTGTGAACAGCAGATGCCAAGTAGGTACTTAGGGTGCTATAGCCTCACCCGATTTGAAGTTATCTTTGTTTTCTTTCAGGGTGGGGAATCACTGGTCCCCCATTGGACATTACGTTAGTCCATTATGTTGCCCCTGGGGCTTGCATTTGTAATTGCACTAGCTTATTCTCTTTGTTAGTAACTGGTCAGGTCTTGATGCCATATGTCAGAAGTTGTGCCTAGGAAGGATTTTCATTCAATTTGTACCAGTTCTTCCTCAGTTTGGAAGAAACCTCCCTCAGGTTTTTTGATGCTGTTCTAGATTTCATACTAAAGGCCTAGCCTTGCATGTTTTTGTTTTTTTTTTTACCTCATCAATTGACTTCATTTAATCTCATTTTATCCATCCAACTCATCTATTCACCAACCTCAGGTATTAAGTGTTGATTCTGTATTTATTACTTGTTTATCCTGAGATTCAATAAAGATGAAATTTTGAGTTGCATGGAAGTAGACTGCTTGAGAGTTTATTTGCCTGGATGGACACAGCCCAATGTGTGTCAAGGCCAGAACAATCAGATCCACCAGAACTATGGCTCTGGGCAGCATAGGTGTACATAAAGAAAAGATTGGCATGGAATGGAATGATATGGTATGGGTGTGGTATGTATATCCCAGCTTTCTTTCCCTTTGAAGGAATCCAAGGATCTTGCAAATTTTCCTCCTCTCTACTTTATCCTCACAACAACAACAACCCTGTGAGGACTCTCTCATATACTGAGAGTCCATGACCCAACATCTCCCAGTCAGCTTCAGTTAGAGTACTGGCTGAGTCCAGCATTCTAATCACTAAGCTACACTGGCTCTCCAATCAAGGATGTATCAGTATTTTGTTTCTGTTTGCGAAAATTTTCAAACAATACCAAAGGCAAGTAGAAACAGATATAAAGAGAAAATGATTGCAGATTTCCAATCTTGTGCACTTTTTTGAAAAAAAAAATCACATTTCACACTTTACTTGAATAAGTAAATAATGAACATTCTGGGTCTGTGATTAAAGCAAGACTTTTCCTAATAGTAAAAAAGACATTAATGTTTCAGACCCTGAAAGAATCTTGATGACCTTGAATATTCCATGTTCACTCATCTTTAGGAAAGGGTAGGTAAACAGTTCTAAGTGGTTAAATGTAAAGAAGGAGCACTCATTGTGCATAATAACATACATCTTTCATATTGCATAGTTATGAAGCAGAACATATTCAAAAAACCATATACATACTTTGCTGATATCATCAGTGACCTTGCGATGATACACAATATCCAAAGCATCTTTCACAGTGTGGTATTTACCCTTTGTGCGCTCAAAGGTTTCCTTGTAGCGCAGCTGGTCAAAAAAAGAATAAGTAGAATGGCATTATTTTCAGAATGTGCTATATATACTGTTAACAAAATATTATTTAGCCCAAACTTGCATTTGCAACTATTTCATTGATGAAACATGGTCAGGAATTCAATTCCTTTGTTGAGAGAACAGCTTGCATGAGTCAACCAGGAAAGGAAAAATTCTTGTCTCCCCCACACCCCTCCCCTCACCCCCAAAATATGTTCTGGAGAGTTGGATAACTTTCTGGAGGAGATTTGGGAAAACACAAGGTGAGAAGGAGAGAACAAAGCCCTTTCATGTGTGTGGACATCCATTTATTTTTATTTAATGAATTTATATACCACTACAATAGCCTATATTTGGGATTTCTGTGCAGCTCTCAATACAAAAACAACACTTCCCAGGGCACTGGATTCTGCTCACTATTTCAACCATTTTGCTCAGCTTTTTTGATATAGGGATGATGGAAAGAAATCTCAGCATGATCACAAAATTAACTAGCTTATTTATTTATAGACTGACAGCAGAGAAATCCCCACAGATAACATGATCCTCCTTATAAAGGCATATGTCCTTGCATCTAAATAGAACATTGATTTCTATAATGTTGAATTATGGATACCTCATCATCATAATTACAGTTAAGCTCCATTCTATTTCAACAGGACAGACTCTACAGCAAAGGCACAGCCTAATAGTAACCCTTATTCAATTTCTATCATTTTCGGTACTCACTCTCTGCTGCCGCATAGCCCTACTAGCAAGCAGTGCCCATGAATATAAATGTGGACATGCATATTTTGGATATCCTTCTTTGGATAATCCAATATGGAAGGCTGCATTGGATATGGAAATTCAATTCATACAAATTTCAAGTCAAGAAAAATTTGTCTCCCACTCGGTTTGCATGGAAGGGCATGACTTTCAGAGACTAGCAGCTCTGTCTCAGACTCATCCATTTGCTCTCCTTTCTCCAGGAACATCTACTTTCATTGCAAAAGCAAATATGACTGGCTGTCAAAGATCTACTCTGTAAGGATACTGGTCCTTTCTTTTACAGTTTATTATTTATTTTATATCTGTATATGCAAAACAAAATATAATAGCATTCTTAAGTTGTTTTAATATTTTAAAAAATGTAAAGATATTAGAATAATCCAGCAGAGTTACAGGGATACAGTACAGAATAATTTAAATCAAGGATGGGAACCTGCCATTTCCTACAAGTTTGTGATTCCAACTCCTCACTCAGCAGGACTGATGATTAGAGATGATAGAATTTGTAGTCTGACATTATCCAGAGGACCACAAGTTTCCCTCCAATCTAAATAAATAATGTTATCTGGAAGATTTACCACTGGTTTCGTAACACTAAGTCCAGCTCACTTAGAATAATCACAGCCTTCACGCGAAAATAAGAGCTGTGCTGAACACATCAAAGGCTGTTCTAGTCCATCATTCTGTCCCCACAGTGGCCAGCCGGCGGGAAGCCCACAGGCAGGAGAGCTTGAGACTCACATGGCCTACAATACTGGTGGTAAAATCCAGGCATCATGAGTATATTCTGCAGATATATAGAGAACTTTATCCTCCATTAATTGATCTAATCCCCTTTTAAAGTGATCCAGCTTGATAACCATCATTACATCTTTGTTACAGGTATGTTACAGGTTATACAGGTATAAAGGAGTACTTCCTTTTACCTGTCCTGGATGTCCTACCATTCAGCTTCCAGGGTTGACCACTCAGTTCTAGCTTGATGTGCCATGCATACTTTTTAACATCTCAGTCCTGTTCCCTGATACTCAATTTTCTAAATTACACCCCCCCTCCGCCAGTCTGCATGGAGTTCTAGCTCCTTGATCACTTGACTTATTATGCTCTCCAGTCAGAACTAGAACACATGAACTACCCCTCATTTTATCAGTTACTTACATCACTGGCATTCAGGTAGGCCTTCTTAGCCCTGATGAGGATTGGTGTGTCCGGGACAGTTACATACTTGTGCTTCAGTTTATCATACAGGGCTTTGTATTTTTTCTAAACAAAGTAGGGAGAAGGGAGGAAAACAATGCAGTTAATGTTATGGTGCTCATATTGTACATCATGAACATCATGTATGTGAAGAAATATACATCCTGAGATGCCGAGGCATGTGGTGACGGGATAGAAAAGTTTTAAATAAATAAATAAAATATGGTAGTACAACTGTGAAGGGAACACACGGTTGCTAATTCCATAACCATAAAAATTCTGGGTTCTTAAGGCAGAGTCATGCCTACAGTAGCTAGCACTTGTAAAAGGCAACTTTCCCCATTTTCTGTCCCACATGAGCAGCATGAGCAGCAAAAAGGTTCAAAGTCTTCTCTTTCTTCAGGAGTTGGAAAGGTGCATATAGCCTTCTAAACAGCACTGAATAGCCAGAAGGATGGTCTGTTTTACCTCACTGGAGAAGTCCTTCACATGCTTGGCAAGTTTCAAGGCAGGCGTCCCATCCCCAGCATGGTGATGGGGTCTTTCCTTGGTGGCAAGTTCAATGTACAAGTACTGCAGAAAAGGAGAAGCCACACAATGTCAGACAGGTTTCATGTATGCAAAAGCTTCACCCAATAATTTTTGTGTACTGAGCCAGACAAGTGGTTCATATCTTGTCAAGTATCTACTCTGACTGACAATGCTTTCTTGAAATCTCAAGCCCATTTTTCCCAATCTAACTGGGAAATTGCTAACTGATTCTTCAGTCAGTGCCACCAGAGGTTGAACATGTAATGAATGTATTACTGAGATAAACACACATAGAGTCCAGATTTAGTTGTGGGGATATTGATTTAGTTGTGGGGATACTGATAGCATATAGGTCTAGTCATAGATAATTTAACAAGACATAATATGTAACAAGAGCTACAGTGTCAGACAGTTCCTACCCATTTTAGCTTAAATCTGCCAGCCAGAGCCAGTCCAATTTTAAGCCATAATTTGCATATGAAAGGTTTTCAAATAACTGTCTAGGTTGGGCTGGGCAACTCACCATGGCTGCAGTGATAAAAAAATGACTCTAAAACAAGATGAACTTGTCTTTAATATGGCTCTTTAGTAGTTTGTTGCAGAATTTCAGTGGTATATCAACAACTTCCTGTGTTTGAATCCATTTTTGGGATCAACACATGCAGGAAACAGTGGGAGTCACCTGGGGGATAGTGGGTGCTGCATGCAGCCCACAGAACATGTGTTGTCAATCCCTGATCAGGTCAAATTTGATGCCCTAACTCGGTGCACCTACTGATCTTGATCCTTTTACGGCATTTGCATCCCACCCTTTCTCTTCTTGCAAGTCAAGGTGGGTTACTAGGTTCTCCTCCTCTCCTTTTATACAAAAAGCAATGTTGGGAAATAGTCAGGCTAAGAGTTGGTGACTGACCCAAAGTCACCTGGTAAATTTCATGTCTGAACTGGGACTAGAACCTGGATTTCCCAAGTTCCAGTCCAACACTCTAACCACTGCGCCATACTGGCTTTCTAGAATTTTGTTAGGATAATGTTTTCAGTTAATCCAAGAAAGTGTGGTGGAACATAAGCGGCTTATGAATTGGGTCCAAGCTATTATTAAAAGAACAAGACCTGGCTTCTCAGCACTGAAAGATATATTTGAGTATACAAAGACTAGATGCAAAGACTGGGGGCTGGAATGAAAACAAAGAAAATTCCTGGAGGTGGAAGGGAACCTGAAGAATCCATTAGTCTCACTGCACAGATACAAAGCACAGGAAATAATCTAGGCAATAACAAAGCACAGGAAATCATTTGGGACTGTAATTTGCGCAATTACAAAGCACATATCAATGGTGAGATGAAGAGCTCTTAATATATCCTTTTTGATGTGCTTCACAGCAGATCCAACTTTGGATGTTGGTGGCACAATCACATGACACAATCTCAAGCATTGCAACCTGACAACAAAGAAGGTTACATGCAGGCAAGTCACATCACTTGGCAAGTTTATCCCTGTTAAAAAGCACTATTACTTCAGCACCACTTAAAAAAGATGGGAAAACACATCAGGCCTATGTGTTGGACAGAGTAAAACTGCAGCAGAGACTTATGCATGCATTAGTTTCTTATTTGTCCTAATATAGCTGATTAGATACATTTGCTTAATACATGCTGCTGGTGCAACCATAAATTGCACTTTGCATGTACAGAGAAACACATATTTTAATATCAAATTTGACCCTACAGAACTAATTTTCCTAAGAATAGTTTAGAAAAATTGTGCATTATTCAATTAGAATTTCATACATGCAGTTCAATTTCACTTCTGTTAACAATAGTTCTTACCTGACTCTGTATCTTTTGCCCTTTTTTGGCCCTATTATAATCTGGTGTGTCAAGGACAGATGTATACTTAGTCTTTTGTTCTCGGCCTGCAGCTCTGTATACAAGCTGGAAAGAAACACAACCAATGAACCTATGTCTTCCATGACACATTGAAGAAAAAGTGTAATGGATGCATTAGAAGAGGGAAATTCAAAATAGCTAATAAATTGGCAGTAAGCAGAATGAAGACAGAGGTGGCTGTTTGAGAGTAAATATCAACAGGATTTTATCTAACTGTTATCCAAAAAGTAACAGTTCAACTGTTACACTTCACTGATAGCTAGTACAATAATCTGATTAGAAGCCATGCCCATTGGTACCTGATTTCTCCAAAGAGCCAGTGAGTTCACTCAATACTGTGAGAACAAGTGCAAACTGGTCACTAAGATGCCAGTCTCAGCACAGTTGGCTGTATCGATGTGCTTATGAAATCAATCCAGACAAAAGATTTTGCTCAGTGAGAACTTTAGCAACGAATGATTTACAAACAGCAACCCCTTCCCAAGCTATTACCAAGTATCCCCCTTCCTCAGCCCTCAGTCCAGTCCAGCTAAACTGCAGCAGTTAACTGTAAAAGTATGCTCAAACAACCTGAACTCACTTTCAATTCCTCTTCAACTTAATTTAATTTTTCTTAGCAGACATTAAAAGCACTAAACTCACTTCACTCAAGTGGGTTTTTAGCTCCTGGATGTTCCTGTACACAGGAGTGTCCAGGACCACACGATATTTATCTTGTGTCTTCTTTGCAGCTTCAGTGTAGACGTAATGGGACTGAAAAAGAAAGGACTTGTGTCAAAAAAGGTGCTAGTCTTTTTAAGTTCCAACTATATGACTGTACATTGAAAATCAATAAAGAAAGCTAATGTAGTCCCTAAATTTGACATCACATCAGTCTTTATAATATAATTTAACACATCAGTCTTTAAGACTTTATAATTTAATAGCACAGCTGGGGTAGATTCAGAAATATAATTTGGGCAAACACAACACTGAGACTCATTTTGCACCACAATCCTTAATCTTTATCCAGGCAGTTGCTTCTCTATCCAGGCAGTTCACAGTGTGGCCCTATTACCTCCGATTTTAACCTATCGCTCAGAGCTGAGATTAAGAAACAAGAACTGTATTCTTGTTTACTCCCTGAACAGTGAGTGTCACAGACATTATAGATACTAAAAACATTTACTCAGCAATAACAGCAACAAAGAAACATAGGAAGCTGCCTTATACTGAGATAGTCCTTTAGAGCATCTTGCCCAGAACTGTCAGCACTGACTGGCAGTAGCTCTCCAGGGTTTCAGACAGGAATTTTTCCAGCCCTGCATGGTGACCCTGAAGATCGAACCTTCTGCATGCAAAGCATGTGCTCTGCCAGTGAGCCGTGGTTCTTCCCACCCGCAATGAGCTTTTCAAAATACCTCTCAATTCCAAAGGCTTGCAGATTCTAAAGTTGCGGGTGAGAAGGCACAAAATTATAACATTATGTCAGCATTGCAAGGCTTTTATGTCTGAACATATCCATTTATTTATATATTTCTGTTTATCTATTTGCAGCTGACTATATCTAAAAAGACATGTTGAAATGGTCCAAATACAAGAAAGAAAAGTGCAAATATTTACTGTAATATACTGTAAAATGTTTTAGACTTAAACAATCAAGTCTGATTTGTTGCTCAGCATGCTGCAAAGATCTTCCTGTTTTAATGTTTTTCTTTTACTTTCTTTGATTGTAATTTTAACTTTTTATATGCTATTCTGGAAATCCATTGAAGCCTGGAGTATAAATAAAATCAAAGCAATACATAAAAATAAGTAAGTGCTGAAAATCAGGTTGGTTCACATCTTGATATCTGCATGCATATAATGAAAAATCACCCAAACTATATGGCTATGGAAAGGGGACATACCCAGAGCTTGCGTAAATGCCGAGCACGGACCATATCAGGAGTATCATATAAGAAGCAGCCCAGACCTCTCAGCCATTGTAGATCGCTTTTATATTTAATCTGCCAAACAGTAATAGGTTGTTAATATACCTGTACTGCATTAAATCTATTAGTTAAATCAACAAGAATATGCTTTCAAATTCTGCAGTAAATGAAAAAAGCTGATAACCTCAATGCAATATAGATTCTAGATAGCCAATTTGAAGGAAATGAAGCCTAGAGAAAATTACAAAGATTTAGCAATATTAACAATAGCAAGATGAGATAGTTTGAGCAAGTTCCATTCTCTCCAACAAATGCAGCTTTCAAGGCATAGAAGCTGAGTACTAGGATCCTGGAGAGGGGTGAATTGCATTGTGTCTGCTCCTGCACCAGAATTCAGCCATTGGTAGGGCTGGCTTTCACAGAGTTATTTTAAAATTACACAGAGATTAATTTATGTTAGACTTTACTATGTTTTTCTTGACTGTAACAAATGCCAGGGAGGAATAAGCTGCCTATGGAGACAGCACAGTCCTCTTTCCCGGCAATATTCAGGATCAGAAGGTATCTGTAAAACACACGGCAGAACATAGCTCTATTATGAACTCATTATTGTGCGTGTGTGTGGATGTGTATAAAAATTCAGATGATTTCAACAGATCATGAAAAGAAATATCTGCTGTTTTTGTTGTAGCATTTTTTTTCTTGACAAAATTTGTCAAATCAAGAATAATGAAGTTAGGAGATAATTTAAGCAGGGCTAGTCAAGTATTGATATGTACAGGTAGGAAGGTAACTAGGAACATGAATATAGTACAGAGGAGTTTTTTAAAAGCTTCTTTCCCCTTGTTTCACATTCCTAGAAAAAACATCCAGAATCCATTATGAATTCTGAGCACTTTTAGAAGAAACTGGTTACATGTTTTGATGCCTTTCTTCATGAGCTTTAAGGGTATAAACACTTCTTTGAAAAAATATTAACTAGAAATGTAAACTAGAAATTCCATTCTAAATTCTGACGTATACATGTGCATAAATAAGTCAACATTCAGTCACTCGTACTAAACACAGGGAATCATTTTAAAACAGCTGCTTACATCACTTGTAATCTCTCCAACATACTGGCTGTGCATTGTCTGAGGAGTGAACGGCAAGGATATCAAGTGTCCCTGCATCCTGAAGAAGTCAGTCTTGTAAATCAGCTAAGATACAAGCAGAGAAAAGGAATCAGAGGAAGGAGCGATAATCACATCAAATATTATAGTCTGTTTGCTAGTGAATAAAAGAGGCATACATCACTGATGGATTCTTGGTTTGTTTTCACTTGGCGGATCTCTGGTGTATCAGGTGTGGTATGTATCTTGTCCTTATTTTTGTGATATGCCTCCCGGTATAATCTCTGTAGCAAAAGAAAAAGTGTTTCAGGCACATGTAAGCCAGGAAAGCAAAGCTACCCAAATTGAGAATCTGTGCATACTGTATGGTTAAAGCCCCCTCATTTGCTTCAGTGGATAAATCAATCTATGGACACTAAGTAATTGTTTAAAAGACCAAGAAAGAAGAAGTTTGTGCATACTTTTATGAAACTCTTTTGCCTGGAGCAGAGTGCTGCCTTATCACTGAGATTGTAACAAAAAAGCAATTATTTAGTCCTATTTTGTATGCTTTTAGCCATCAAGGGTAGGGGAAAATAATTATCTTTCCTAGCAGTGAGATTTTGGGCATGCACAATTTTATGCACAAATTCCATAAAACCCAATAACAAAAATGTATAATTAAAGTAGTATGCAAGTGTCACTGCTTTAAAATTCTGATTTTAAAATTATAAACTCTATTCTTCAGGAGCTGTTATAGGACATGGATGGTGTTATGAGTGTCCTACAAAAATATACCATTATTTTATAATGAGTCACATTAGATTCCAACAGTAACCTTAGATAAGTGTAATCAATTATCATACATATGAACATTTTCATAAATAGTATTTGCATTACCTCATTGAGAACTTTATTGACTTTCCGGACAGTCACAAATGGAACAGCTTTGGGTCCAAAATTGTAACCTTTACCTTTTAGATGTTCATAGACTTCCTTATATTTAAGCTGAAAAATAAATGAATACATAATTTTCAGATATACATTTATGACACACACACACACTTGTATCTCTCTCTCTCACACATGCACAAATGATACCTTTAGGATACCCGGGGCGGAATCATCCTGCCCCTGACCCCACACAACTCTTCCAACATAAATTATATCTAAAATCCATTGTATAGAAATGTGTGAAGATACATTTCTTTCTTTTTAGAACAGTAATGTAAAAGATAACAATAATCCAGCCCATGACTCACATAACTGCCAAGGTAATGGGCATGCTTAGCATGCTTGAAACCAGGAGTATCTGGTGGAAGCTTGTATCCAGTGGGAAGTGCCCGCAGGCCAGCATTTCGGTAGAGGCCCTGCCAAAAACACATAAAGGGGTTAAAGTTTCTGACAAAGCTTAAACATGGATTCTACAAATTTTATTTATTTTTATTTAAGACATTTTTTTATCCCATCATTCCCAATAAAACATCTCAGGACAGCTTACAACAATTAAAACAGCAACAGTAATAAAATTACAAACAGCAGTAACAATTACAATAATTAAAACAATAAATAACAAGACAAGAAATAAATAGCATTTGTAATGCAGCAAAACAAAAAGAAAATGTGACTATAATATTAAAAACATCTAAAATCCTTAGTTGTTAAAATGATGGCTAAATAAAAAGGTTTGATTGTTTTAGCATGTCTCTCTACAATTGATATATCAGGGCACACCAGGAATCTGTACAGCATTCCCAGGGGAACATGGTTTGGGTGAAAAAAGTCTCAGAAGAACCTGTGGCCAGGGACATGGTCTTCAACTCTGACTTCAGGTAAAGAGGCAGCACTCCTGGGTGTGCTTAACAGACCTCAGGGCCACAGTCTCAGCTGCCATGTTTGCCTGTGGGCTTGTGCATGCTCTTCTAAGGAACACGTCCCAGAGAGAGCTGGAGGAGCTCACAGTCATTGGGCACAGGAACTACATTGACATCCCTAGCACAGCAGGTCAGGATGTTAACTTGTAACTTGCGTGACAAGTTAAATGAGTGACACTTCAGAGGAGGCATTATTTCCTGGAACCCAGAAATAACTTGCAGAGGGTCCCCCTCTCTCTTTACTTGGAAGAAAGTTCCTCCTTCTTAATGCCCTATTAAGCAGGTTCAGGCTTACAGCCTGACAACGCAAGTATGTGTATTAAATATCCATGAGCAGAGTTTGGTCATTATGCATACAAACCACAATCTCAATTCTCTATGTGTTGGTCCTTGTGGGGAGCTAGGCTTTCTCCTTCACACATTCAAGGAAACAGACCATTCCTTTGCAAAAGCTAGTTATTCTCCAAAGTATATCCAGTAAGCACAATCACCACAGTATGGGTCTCTGAGCATGCACAGAGCAGTTTGTTGAACCCAATCTAGTAACTATTTCCAATAGCTCTCCTTTTGAGTACCTCTGGGCCCCCTCCCTTGGGGATAGCCCTTTGGAGGCAGTCCTTCTCTCCGATGCCAAGTCATGGGATCATGAGTCATACTAGGCTTGGCTGGCTTTGCAGCTCCTGTCCTACAACCTCCTCTGTCAGTTGTATATCCTGGCAATTCTGAGTCCATCTGAACATCTGCAGGGAACAGACTTGAGGAAAGCCCTTCTACTTCCCCCATTTCAATGTCTGGGGCCACATGCTCCCAGGGGCCCTCCTGCTCCTCATCTGATAAGCCCCAATCCGCCTGACCTTGGAACATGCACCAAAAACAACTATCCATTTCATTTGCTCAAATAGCACCACCCAGACACAGGGAGGAGATATCAACATGTGCGGGGTTTGCAGAAGTACAAAAAACAAGGAACTTTCATGAGGAAAAAAAACAGAGGTAACAAAAAACACACCCCACCGAATAGCCCATTCAGCATGCTCAGTGGGCAAGGAATGCTGATGGAAGCTAACATCTTGCAGGACTTCTCCTATTCCTACATGTCTACGGATGTTCTTTTACAAGGGCATTGCACCAATCCCACCGCACACTACAAAATTCCCCATTTTTCTTGTGCAGGAAAGTGGGGGAAAAGTATGCAGTTTTGAAAAATGCATACGTTATTTATTTTATTTATTTTTTTATTTATATCCTACCTTTTTCCTACAAAAGGCTCAAGGCAGCTTACATCATTCACCTCCTCCATCTTATCCCCACAACAACAACCCTGTGAGGCAGGTTGGGCTGAGAGTCTGTGACTGGCCCAAAGTCACCCAGTTGGCTCCATGGCTGAGCGGGGACTAGAACCCAGATCGTCTGAGTCCCAGTCCCACGCTCTTAACCACTACACCACACTGGCTCTCCCCATTCAAAAGTCACAGTCTTCCCGTCTGAACAAAAAACAACATCAAAACAAACACAAATTGCTAATGAGAATGGGACCCAGTTAAACTGAAGTGAAGTTCAAAGCAAGCCTGAGCAGCCGCTTTCCGTCCCTGATCAGAAGCATAGCCCTGTCACTTACTTCATGCTGTATTTTGTAGGCATGAGTTGCTCGTTCCAAATCCACTGTCTTGTCAGTTGCAGTATATTTCCCTTTGATATTCTGCACATAGTTATGGCGGTAAACAAACTAGGAAATTTAGAAAACAATGTAAGTTGAAACTGAGTAATAGCAAAACCTTTGTTATCTTCTTGTGCCCTAAACACAGCTTGGACATTCATTATGCCTCAAACAGAAAAGGCAAGGCAGCTTCTGAAAGAGAAATAGTAATGCTGGGGTGGCAACATCCAACTTGTTTACTTCCAACTGCAAGAACCTGATATGCTATTTTTTTCATGGGAAATAGGGGATTGAAAGACATGTGATAGAAGGGCAGTGGGAGGGATGCTCCAACTTGTAAAACAGTTTAGGTATCTCAACTGGTCTAATAACTACTGAAAGTGGTGGCCAATATCACAAGTTGAGGAGGTTATGCAACTGTTGATCCCGCGTCTGTGCAAGCAACACTTTTTGTCCAAGTGAGTGCCACAAGCAAGGTGTCCCAACCATTTGCATAGGAAAGCAGGGAATCCCAATCCCTGCATGGTTCTGTATACATAACCAGAAATCACATGAACGTCTCACCTGGGGCCAAGAGCATACACAGGATTCCAGAGCCAGACTGCCCTTAGGGCCAAACTACACATGCCTGTAAATGTGTACTTGCATGTCATGTTCAAATTTTCTTGAATGCAAATAGCACCAGCTGTACGTGGGTGAGTGGGGTTAATAATTACTGGTATCAAAGTAGGCATGGAGAATTGATTTAACCCTTCTTCCCCTGCTGCAGTTCTCAGGAAAATCCCTCTTCTAAAGAGACTTGCATTGAGAGCAAATTATCTACTGGTACCAATCTAAGCCTGTGTGGGATTTAAGAAAAATGCTAAGTTATTTGGTATCTCAGGTATAGGTACAGAATGAAACTAAATCATTCAAAAGATTTGTTCCAAATGAGACTGGATCAGGAAATTTAAAAAGTCCTGTGTGGGATAAACTGGTTATAAATGCTGCTTGCAGCTCTGAGCAGTCTAAGAACTCTTATAACTGGATGAAGGTAGACGTGATATATATTATTGTGGGTACTAGCAAAATGTTAGAGATAAAGCAGCAGAACTATTGCAGTCATGTTGGAGAAGCTGAAATGCAGTTACTCACTTCACTCAGATTCTTGCCACTCTGGACGTTCTGAACATAGACAGGTGTGTCCAAGACCACAGAGTATTTGCTCTTCATTTTCTCTGCCTTTTCCTTGTATTTGAACTTCGGAAAGGGGAAAGGATGTAAGTAACTTTTCTTTCTAATTCCCATTGCTGTATTTGTCAAGCAGTTCTGAAAGTAATCACCTCCCACACAAATATACTAGCTGTACCAAGCTGGTAACGGCCTGGCTGTATCTCCTCTTATTATTTGCATGTATTTTATTTGTTACATTCCTATTCCAGGGAGTCCAAGGCAACATACATGAAGACAGAAAGTTTTCAGTTCAACCATATTGTAAAGATTGTAAAGGAGGAAGTTGAAGAAGAAAGTGCTTAAGTTTCTAGATAGGCAGAATTTCTGCACAGAAAAAAAAGCCACAAACTTGATCAAGTATGATAACTGGGCACACAGCAGTTCTTCTGTAAGTCTGTCTTCTGGGAAGCTGCATTTATCTACAGCTACTTCTGGGCAAAATAATATATATGTATGCAGTAATCACACAGTGATAAGCCACATGAAGTTTAAATGTTTTTTGACTGGCATTGCTCTGATAGGAGCTAGGAACTAAGCTTCAAAACAAGCAGTCAACTGCCATTGTCAGCCATACTTACATCATCACGCAGGTCATAGGCATGTTTGGCATGCAGAATAGCTGGAGTGTCCCAAACAAAGCAGCCTATGCCTTTGAGCCAGTTGAGATCATCTTTGTACACAATCTAAGATTAAAAAACAGCAAGATGAACAATTAGACTTTTGTAGGAAAGGAACAGACAATATTCACAATATAAAAGCTAAAAATCCTTTGACCATGATCCAAAACTAACTTCCTAGATTATGCTGCTTTCTATTATGTATTAAATGATTATACATCATTTCTTAGTTGGAAAACAACAGTGCTGATCTAAATATCTAAATATCCATTTCTCCACTCTTCAGCAGCTCAAATTACCAGATATTTTCTGAAAAAAACTAGACACTAGAGGCAAAAAAAAGTTTTTTTTTGAAATATGGACAAGTTATAGTCACTTAGGGTTTTCTTCTGTAAGCATTTGACATCTAGATAAACTGTAAGTACCAGAGTTCCGTAGCCAATAAAAGCCACTGTACCCACCCACCAACACTATCTCTGGACACTTATTGTTGTCCAATAGTTGTCCAATCACTAGTGACAAAGGGTATCATAACTGATAGACTCTAGAGGACTTTGCAAGCCTGGGTCCTCATGATTCTTTCCCTTGCCTGTCCACTTGTTTCCTGCCACAAGTTCATAGCCCTTCCTTTTTCTATGTCCTTGGTGATGTCTTAGCCCATCATAGAAATCCAGGGAGTTCTTTTAAACTCTGAGTTACTGTGAATAGACCAACAATTAAACCCTAGATTCCAGCTCTGGGGCAGAATCTGATGGGGTACTTATGCCCCTTCAACTTCCCTACAGCTCTGCCAGTTCCCTTATGTAAGTGGTGGATCTCACCAGTTTCTATTGTGCAAACAGTTCTCTCCACTAACACAATGAAGATCTAGAGCTTCCAAGGCGATGTCCTCAAGGGAGCAGAATACTTATTTCAGGAAGGAAGCAGGTTTGTGGCGCTCCCTTAAGTAACTCCACCAAACTGTCTTGCCCCCTGCCCCCCAAATGAGCATTCTGTTCCTTCTGGGTTACCCCAGCAGTGCTAAATCACCATTGTGCAAGTGGTGGGGGCCATTGGCTAGGCAGAATTGGCAGACCATACGTGAGTAGGTGGGGGTGTAAGTGCCCTATTGGATTCTGCCTCTGGTTTTTCCAGTTGAAAAGGGGTGACGATAATCAATATTATTCAGATCTGTTCAGAATTGCAATGCCACCACCTTCTCAATCATACTGGCCATGAATGATACAATTGTGATTGGCCTGTTCAACAAATATACTAGATTGAATGACAGCTTCTTTAATACAGGTCTCATTACTGCCACTTTTAAGAAAGAGGAAGCTATCTTCTTCAGCAAGGAGGTATTAATCGCCTTCCTTATCCACGGCATCAGTCTCACCCTGGCCAATTTAATCAGCAAGAAAGGGCAAACATTTTACTTCCTGATAATCTGCAAGCTGAAAAGAATGTGGAACAACTGCACAAGAGCAAGTCAAAATTTGATCAATTTGAATTGCTCCATTTTGAAGTCCAGATCAAGGAAGATGTAAGCGACTTTATCAGCAAAGAACAAGGCAAATTGTTCAGAACAAGTCACCAAACGTTCTGGTTCCCTGTTAAACCAGCAAGGAGAGGGCCCTTAGAGTTATAGATCAATCACCAAGCCATCTCCACATTCCACAGATCAGCTGGTATTGGCATGGATCGGTGTAAATAATCAGCTTACTTTTCCTATATAAAACTTTTCTGTAAAGGAAGATCTTGTGACTACAACCCAGAGATGGTTCCTGTACTGTTAAAGGACAATTCATGGTCTCTATGAAGAAATTCATGCTTTCTATCCTGGCACCACCTGGCAGCAACTTGAGGAGAAAAGGACCAAGGAATTTCTTGTTTTAAAGCTGTATCTCTAAAAAGATTCCCAACCATTTCTAGAAGCCATCAGTTTCTTGGAAGATCATCCGCAAGCATCAAATTATAATTTTAAGTGGTATCTTCACTAGACCCTTTTGAAACAAAATGAACAATTGGCATGCTTGTAGATATTATACATTGCGCCAACCATGTCCCTTCTTCTTATAATGGTTTTCTGAGAGGCAGGCAGGCAGGCAGGCAGGCAACTGTTGGCAGACTTACATCACTAAGCTGGTCATTGACTTTTCGAGCAAGAGCATTGGCATGAGGGTCTGCGATGCTGGCCCACTCATGGAGGCGGATGCGATAATCAATTTCACTGACTTTCTTCTGAGTGCTCTTGGCTGACACAATCTCCACCATGTCTGGTACAATATGGATCTTGGCCTTGTTCTTTTCATAGGTTTCTCTATATAAGCGCTAAGAAAAGAAAATAGCAACATGGGTTGCTTTGCATTACCCATGACTACTTTTCTAAGGCAGGTTTTATATTTTTATTTGTTTGAACACTCCTAAATTCTTAATTGTACTAAGATGGTTTCCAAAATAAGGAAATTATCACAAGAGTTAAAACACCAGCCTAAAAAGGCAGAAGAAACATGGAAGTATAGCTAGAATAATGTTAGTTCCTGGAGTTACAAGCCATCTGCAGCACCAGGCTTGACTAAAGGACCTGGATACATGATGGCTTTCCAGATGACAGCGGGTAGATTTTATTGTTAGTGTTCTGTTACTGCTAGTGCAAGACCAGCACTGATCGTGCTCTGCCTCAAATAGACATATGAAGATGCTTTCTGCTGGGTTTTTTTTTTTGGGGGGGGTATTGTTTTGATTTTTTTACTAGGGAATTTGAGTTCCTTTCTTGGAGATGAAGAGAATTTGGCCTTTTAAAAAGTATTTTTTTCAAGGATAAGAAAAAATATGAAATGCAGTAGCTTGCTTGTGTTTGATTTTGAAATGATCACACTTGAAAATGAACATGAATTAAAAAAATAAGGGATATTTGAGTAGTATAGAAAATAAACTCAGTTTCTACTTAAGGTTTATACACATTTCTATATCACCCAATAGCTGAAGCCCTCTGAGTAGTTTATAATAATTAAAATAATAAAATATAAAATTTAATAAAACCATATATTTATTCTTAAAAAAAGCCAAATTTAGGGTTCTTTGGGCAGTGTACATTATGTTAAATTCAGTATATAAATTTAAGAGTTTAAAACTACAGTACCTATCATACCAACAAAAAGAAACTAGCAGCTAGATTTAAACTATATTTTTAAAGTATTTTAAAATATATATTTTAATGAGGTATTTTTAAAAATGCAAATATTCAGAAGCATGGTACCATCAGACTGCAAGTTTGAGGCAAAAAAGCAGCAGGGGACATTGACTTTCATTTCCAATCATTATTTTGCTCAAAATGCCAGGCTAATGAAAGATATGCAGATTTGCAAACTTCCTTTGTCACTGGAAAAGCACATATGCCAAGGCCGTATTCAGCTTGGCCCTTACATTGTCTGTAGGCAATATTCAGACGTCCTATTTGTGAATGTATATTTTAAAAATCTTACATCAATATTCAGTTTGCCAACTCTTAGGCATCTTGCAGTATTGGGATCATCCTGAACTCCTCTCGGAAGAGTATAAAGTGCTTTAAACTTATCATATTCCTCCCGATATTTTACCTATTAAAAAAAGAAAACAGAAATCAAGTTGCTTTGGATTCTACATTGTCCGTGCAACAAATTTAGGAATACATTGCTTGAGTGCACTTACAATACTGGCATTATACTTCAGCTCTTTGGCACGAACAAAAGGCACAGCATCAGGAGGTAATGTGTAACTGGCAGACTTCAGCTTCTCCCAAATCCTTTTATACAGGTTCTGAAGAGGGGAGAATCAAAACACTTCTGTATTAATTTTAGATAAAATCTACCCAAGTAAAGTAGACTATTAATCAATATATGTTAGTAGCATTTATATACCAACTTGCTTGTTAAAAATCAAGGCAGTGTGCAGCAATTTAAAACAAGGAAAATAAAAACAAAGGGGAAATGATGCTGTGGCCCTAAATACTATCTGAGAGGACATAGGATAATTTGAATTCTCTGCTCTGAGGCTAAACACAAAGCTCTGCTCTTAGAGCTGTGAATTGGCACTCCAGTCCCAAGAACAAGCATGGAAAGAACCACACCAGGTGCTCTCTGAGGCTGGAAGCTCAGCGTCAAAGAGGAGTTAAAAGGGGCCTTTCTGGGACTGGAGATGGAGGAGACGGGAACAGCCAAGATACAAAGTAGGCTGAAGCTGGTTCAGCTTCCTTCTGCTCCCTCAGAAACACTTTTGCCAGACAGTCAAAAAACAGCCACCTAACAGAAATGCAGAGCAGGAAGCATGGGGAGGCAAAAACTGCCTGGATGAAAGTGAACCATCCTGTCTGAAGAGTCATCTCCATATTGCTACAGTCATTTAAAAACAGGAAAACACTAAAGCATTAAAGCACATTCCAGAGCTTGAGGTCAATACACAAGAGAAAGACCTTTCACCTGTGCCCAACAAATAGGCCTCTGCTGCTACTAATGTCCTCAGAAGTCCTCTTCTGTGAATCACAATACCCTAAATGGGTTCATGGTGAGAAAGGTGTTTCCCTTCAGGTCTCATGACACCTGGGGCTTAAAACGTTAAAACCAACACTTGAAGTCACCCAACAACTAGTGCAGCTTGTTGAGGACGGGTGCAATGTGCTTCCAGTATGATATGCTGGCTAGCAGCCTAGCTGCTACATTGTGCACCAGAGGGCTGTTTCTCTATCTGAACCAGTCAATCACTTAAAAACCACCTGAGAAGATACAAACAAAATGGATTCTAATGGAATCCAGCCCAAGCAGAAAAGGATTTAACTCCTGGAAATAGATCCTCAAACTTAGGCTTTGGTTCAGATTGTTAAGGAAGGGGGCAGTTACATCCATTTGGGGGGCGGGGGGGGGTCAATGAAAAACCTCTGCTTGACTTAAATAGCTTTGCCTGTCCATGGATGGTAATTTCAAGACCTGAACCATCATCCTTGCTGCCATGCATGCTGCTTTACGCAATATCTATAATTAAAGGAATTTGTAAGACTCCAAAACAAGTCCATCTCATCTGTTCCTTCAAAATAAAATTAAAACACTCACATTACTGAAAAGGTACTTGAGCTTCTTAATCCTTTCGTGATCTACTGGTTCTGTCACGGTGGTATATTGGTCCTTGAATTTATGGTAGTGTTCTTTGTATTTCACCTATAATAAAAGGCAGATGTAGCAATTCATACACTTCATGTCAACTACAGAAGAAAAACAATGATAACCAAAGGAACTGGGACACGAAAAAAGGAAGGAAACAACTCACATCGCTGGCATTGATACCGCTCTGGATGGCAGTTACATAAACTGGAGTGTCCATAACCAGACCAAAATTCTGTAAATTTTCTTTTCCTGCTTTTGTGTATATCAGCTGTGGAACCAAGACAGAAATAACTATTATCACTGAGAATAGCTGCACCTGGTTCTTTAATATTATATAACACTGTGATTTCTTTGTTTGGGTTGTGCAATTCCTCTGGGACCCTGTGGGTTATGGGACCCTGCAACAGCCCTCTGCATGCTGGTGCACTACAAATGTGCCAGGTTACCACACTCATCATTTATTACAATTGGCCTTCCTAGCTAGGGCTGAAGTCCAAAAGATCTGGATGCTGAGGAAGGTGGCCTCAGCATGCTGATCAACAGGATACAGGCAGATAGTTTAAAATGTTAGCTAATGCCCAACTCTTTCTCTGAAACTTACACATTCCTAATGGTTAAGGAAGGGAGATTTCCCACAGACATATTTTAACCTATTTATGCCTGCCTTTGTTCACAAAACCATAAATGTTAACATTCCTAAGGAATGTATCCTGCGCCTGGCCCAGTTTGGCTTAGTTTTGTCTGCCCTAACTGAAAGCCTTTCTCCAAGATTCCAGGCAGACTTCTTTCTAATCATGCCACGTGGTATTATTCACTGCTTCAGTGAATGAGATACAATGAACCCCAAACTGATTAAACACAGAAGCCTTCTAGAGACACAGTTCCCACTTCTGCTCCCGCATTAATACAGAATCAGTTTGCTTACTTGACTCTGAAGATCGTAGGACTTCTTAGCATGCAGGATCTGAGGTGTATCCCACACATAGCATCCAATTCCCTTCAGCCATGTTAAGTCATCCTTGTATACAACCTACAGATCAGGGAAAGAGAATTTTTGAAAATCAATAAACACCACCTCCCTTCCTATCCTCTCAAATTTCATTCTAGCATCGCCAATCATGCTAAAGTTTAGGCCCCCAAGAGACAAATACGCATTGCTGCATCCTGCAAGGTGGGAATGGCTGCATGGGTGGCAGCAGCATCGTCATCTATGCACACAGAACTATGGAGTATTTAAGGCATGCTAGGACACACTCATGTGCATGTTTACACAGAAAAGAGCCCGAATGCTCCCTTTCCCACCATTCCCCACCTACAACATAGGAACATGCTAGCTGAGGAATGGTGGGAGTTGTAGAAGTTTTTCTCCATATACACGCAACTCTTACATACACAATCTTAATGATACAAGCTAGGCAAGCAGTGTTATCCCCAGCAACGTGAAATATAATCCTTCTTTCATGCATTAGATGGTTAACTCATCCTTAGACTGTTTTACTCAAATTGCTCCACAAATATAATGGTGATTGACTAAGAATTATAATAAGCAAAAGCAGTGATTTCTTTAGTGATTTCATGATATTATTATGTATGATGTTCTTTTTAAAGAATTTATTTCAAAATAAAACTAGATGCCACGGTAAACAAAGAAATGAAGAAAAAATGAGCCCATCCAGCCGCTCCCTGCTAGGCCACCCCAGATGTTCAACAGGAAGGGATGACAGGCAACAACCCTCCTCTCGGTGCATCTCCACCTCCCCCTGCCCAGCAGTTGGTATGTGATGACCCACTGCCTGAACAGTGACACTGCGTTCAGTCTGCTTGGAAAATAGCCTCCAACAAGGCAACCCTTGCATGACTCTGTCTACAATACTGCGAGAGAAAGAGACATCAGCCAGATACTATCCATGGCTGAAGCAAGGCCTGAACTGGAGATTTCCTGGCTCACAACCACACTGTGCCACTCCAGTGGGTAATGCAAAAGGGCAGTGAGTCAATCACACAACTGCTTTCGTTACTTTGCAGGAAAAATCAAAGCAGCTCTTTGTGATCAAGCAAATAAACTGCTACATACATCACTCAGAATTTCCTGGGCTCTTTTAGCCAGAATAACATGGTTCTCTTCTGGTAAACAGTTCCACTGATGTAAGTAAGTTCGGTATTCAAGGTCACTGAGGATATACTGGCATCTCTTAGCCAGCACATGGTTTATCATGTCACTTGGGATATGGATGTGTGCCTTGGTATCCTCATAATTCTTCCTGTAGGCCAACTAGAGATCAAGATATTAAGGAGGAAAATATTACTACACATGTTTTTCTTGCACAATGCTCATCATTCCTGCTGAAATTATTGCAACTAAAGGAAGAAACTCACTCAGTGAAAAAGAAGAAGAAAAAGAAAATTCCTTACCGCACTCCTTATTTTTTGGAAAGCAAGACAATGGACAACACTGGGGAAGTCGTTTATTTGTTTCCCAGCCAGATAATGGCCCTTCAGCTTCTCATACACTTCTTTATATTTAAGCTGTAAAGTGTAAACATGGGATATGCTGGGTTAAAAAACTGCAGCAAACCCACAAGCAGAGGAATAATAGTTAACAATAGAAAGAAAGTCCACACTAACCTGACTGTTAATGTAATCTGCATGCTTGGCACCAACAATGGGGATGTAGTCCGGAGGCAGAGTGTACCCAATGGCCTTATTTGATTCCCACAGTTCCTTGTATAAGTACTAGATAATGAACAGTGCACATTAGATATAAATGATCAGGGCATTTTTCAACAAATGTAAATATTCACCAAAGCAAGAACAAAAACAAAGAAGGGAAGGGGGTAAAAAAGGTAAAATCAACCAATCTGAATGGAAGAATCTATCTGGTTTTAGATGGGGTTGCAGTTTCCCTGAAGCACCTAGAGTGCAGTTTGGATATGCTCCTTCTGGGCTCGGTATGAACTGGAGAAGCTCAAACGGCAGGGGTGCCAGGAGTATTTTTTTTTTTATCAATTTAGGCTTGTATGCTAGCAGAATTTCAGCTTATTTGGAGGGGACATTCTTTGGTTATTCACATTCTCTTATCACATAGGCTGAAACGTCAGCTCCTGCAAAATACAACTATCTAGATCAGGGGTCCTTAAACTTTTCCACCAGGGGGCCAGTTGAAAGCTGCCGGTGCTGGGCACCGGCCAGAAAGGTGGTGCCAGTGGGGCACACAGGCCAGTGCAGAGGCAGGGGTGGCGTGTGCAGATATGCGCACTGAGGCAGGTGCGGGGCGCACAGCGGGTGTGCACGGCAAGAGGAGGCAAGGTGCGGGCAGGCATGCACTGTGAGGCGGGCGCACGAGGCAGCAGCTTGCTCGCTTGGAGATCGTTTTCTCTGTGCGAGCAAACCGCTGCCTCCCTGCACGCGGGTTGAGGTTGGTGGTGGCGGGCGGTGGGTCCAAATGGGCATGAGGGGCTGGATCCGCCACCTGGGCCGTAGTTTGAGGACCCGTGATCTAGATAATGACCAGAGCTGACCAGTGGACTCTCAGGAATGTAACATCTTCCTTAGTTGCCCCAGCATTTCCAAGCACAATTTTAAGTGCTGGTTTTAACACATAAAACCATTCATAATCTGAGCCCAAGTTACTTGAATATGTGCCTTCACTTGTACTAGCCTGCCTATACCCTTATGTCATCAGACAGACTCATTCACCTGCTTACCAGCAAGGGCACTTAGATTAGGGAACAGAAAGGAGACAGCCTTTCCGCAGAGGTCCCACGTAACTACTACAAGTGTCCATTGGGGATTTATTATTATTATATTTCCATACCACCCATAGCCAAAGCTCTTTGCACAGTTCACAACATTTATATCATCCATCCAGATTTCAGCCAGGCCCTACCCTGCTTAGTTTCCAAGATTAGGCAGGATCAGGCAATTCACACTATACAGATGCTGTGTTTATCAGGCTCCTTCTCAGGTTTTCAGGAAAGCCCTGAAGACCCACTTGCTCTTACTGTCCTTTCTTAATTTGGGAGCTGCCAGCTTTCTTCAAAACCATTGCTCATATTAACTTTTATTTTTATGCTGTTTCTGTTATCATCTATGACATCTTACAAGGGTTTTCATCCTTAAAAGTAACTTTAAAATAATGTATAATAAAATTAAAAGTCTAAAGCAAGATTCTTCTATTTTCTATAGAATTATGGCACTAGAAGAAACGATTCCTAGCTCTTACTTCATTTAGCCTCACAACATATGCATGGAGTTGTCTTATATCATAACCCAACCCTGAACCTGAGCCTAGTATTACGCACAGTGACTAGTAGCAGCTGTCTAGGGCCTCAGCCCTACCTGCAGATGCCAGGAATTGAACCAGGGAACATCAGGTTACAAAACACTTGCTCTGCCATTGAGTTATGTGCTCCCCACTTTCAATAGTTAGGAGCAGACAAGGAGAAGGATTTGACCAAGCTACCTACTAAGCTGTTTCATAGGACTATCCTTCTGGAAGGGTAGCTAGTTCACCAGTTGTAGCATATAAAATTATGGATCAATGAATGCATTATGGAATAAGCTTGTGTGAACTAGCATAGTTGTTAGTCCATAAAGGCTTATCCATAATACATTTTTCCATATTGAAGACACATTTGCATGTGTTAGCATAAAAAGGATTCCTAATTTAGCTAGAAAGATTGGTTGATTGATCCAGAACTGTAGACAGAAGCAGTTCAGGGCACACAGGGTATTCTCACCGGAAGTCACAAACCTAACAAAAAGATGGGTTCATACCTACTAACACAGAAACAGATTGCTTTTTTACAATTAGATATTGCCAAGTACAATAGCCAAAAACATACATCACTGTACAGCTTAGCCATATCTCGAGAATGACTCAGGGCTGGAGTATCATCAGAACCAATGTAGTGGCCTCTGTCACGGTTAAAGGTTTCTTTGTATTTCAGCTAAAGAGAAAAATATGCCGAGTTAATAACATACGCATCACATATTGCTGAATTTAACATTAATTGATTTCCTTCAAGTCATTTGATCTAGTGGAGAACAAGTGGCGCCCAGAGTTAGCTGCCTGGAACTGAGCAGGCAGGAACAAGGTGCCCCTCACCTCCCCACTCACTGCAGACCCTCCAAGCTCTCTGAAAATGCTACAGACACTCAGGAGCCTTCCTGAATGGGGTAATCTATAGTGTGAGGTAGCCCTTCCTTCCATGGAATCCAGATCCAAGATCGAAGCTATTATGTACATATAAACATAGAGTATTACAACAGAGATTGATAGACATTGATTGATATAAACACAGAAGAATATCTATGCTACCAACTGATTGACACTATATGGAAAAAAGAAGCTGTAGAGCAGACCTGGGAAACTTTGAGAAGTCCCAAGCCATTTTTGAATGTGTACTCCATGTTGGAAAAAATAAATGAAATGAATAAATAAAACCAAATGACATCCAGAGTGACTATGGTCTGCTTAAGCCCAAAGGGTCAAAATGAGTTTGCTTTCAATTTTGGCCTTTTTTATCCTTCTCTGGAGCACCAAAGGTTTCAAAAAAGCCCCCCACCCACCCCCCAGCTAGGCAGTTGCAAAAAGCAATATTGCATTATACAATATTTTTATGTTTTCTTGCTATGCTAGCTAGAATGATCAATTCACAGAATAATTTTTATAATACATTGTTGTAGCATTCTTTACAAAATATTTTATTCCATAGTTCTGGTATAAAAGATACTTACATCGCTCTGAATGATTGTGTGTTCTTTTGCCAAAACAAGATCTGGAGGGTCTTCTACAGGTGTAAAGTTTGCAAAATTATCCAGGGCCTCTTTTGTATAGAGTCTCTGTAAACAGGTGTGATAGGAAGACTGTAAATAACATTTATAGGAAACATACAGAATGCAGCAGCAAATGAATGAAAACTTTCATTCACCTTGTTTATCAGATCCTGAGCCTTCTTCACTTTCCGATGCTCCACTGAATCTAAAGGCATCCAACCACAGCCACGGAGCCATTCCAGATCAGCTTTATAAATATTCTATAAAAGATGAAAATCAGACGATGAAGCTCAGTGTTACGCTTATGTAGACCAAGGGGCAAAACTGAGCCTGGATCTTCCTCCCCAGACTACACTGCTTAGGCATACTGATGCTTAACTCTTAGCGAGAGACGAACTTGTACACTGAAACAGTATAATCACTTACATCGCTCTGAAGGTCATAGGCTTTCTTTGCCTGGATGCAGTCATTCTGGTCAGGGTGACACGTCCATTCATGAAGGTAATGGCGATATGGAATTTCACTGACAACATGCTGGCAGTCTTTTGCTGCGAGGACAGATAATATATCTGGAGGTATGTGAATTTTGGACTTGGTTTTGTGATACGCCTCCTTATACAGTCTATCATTCTGGATTTTGCCAGCATGCTCAAACCAGACCAGTTTGGGATCCTCTCGCATACTGTTGACTCCAACATAGTGACCTCTTTGGTGGACATAGTCTGCCTTGTATTTCAGCTGAAACAGAAAAACACAGATGCTTTAAATGTCAGCATTGCATCTTTTCTGGTTCTAATGCAGTTCTTATAAAGTTATTTTATGCTAATGTATTGTTTGTATTTACTTGCCAGTCTTTGTTCTCTGAGAATATTAAGTAAGTTATCACGGGAAATTGACTATCTGAAATGAGGATAGGACACTAGCACGAGAATTTTAAACTCCATTCCAGATACAGGCTATAATGTTAGGGATGGGTACCTTAAACATGACAAAATTCTGAATGATTTTTAAAAGCTAAAGAGTTTTTACCTCACTTTGAACGTCATTTGAATGCTTGGCATGGCGGAAAGGCACGCTGTCAGGAGGCAATATATAGCCAATAGATTTCTGTTTCTCCCAGTTATCCTTGTACAGATGCTGAAACACAAAATTAGCAGTAGCATTAGGAGTTAATATCTGCCTGAAGGACTGTCATTTTCACTGTAAGACCACAAAGTTATAAACAATCCTTGCTGTAACTCTGAAATATTAATATCTAGAAAAATATGTTTACATTTAACATTCTCCATCCTAAAATTTGAACACACTTCCATCAGCCAATGACCACATTCTAATACATACTATCACATCATTTTGGCTTGCTGCAGCTTTTTGCCATTTTGAACCTTCTACCCCACCTGTCAAGATTGCAAATGCTGGTCTGATAACCAACTTTTACTTTTCTGCTTTTGAAATCCCTGACTACCTGCGGCTGTCAGTGGCTGGAAAAAGGGTTTTAGGTTTCCTTAAGTGACTCCTTGTGGTTTGCTATTCTATGCTCTTTTTCACCCCAGATGTCTTATCTTTAACCTGACTGTAAGGGCAACTGGACCAAACATGATTGAGAGCATTTAAATAAACAGTGTCACAACAGTGCTGATATGTTATACTCTGTGACCTTTTGCTTTGTGACTCACCATTGCATTTCCATCCTACATATGAAGATGCAGCATAATGAGTTTTCAACTAAGACTCATTCTTGTGTTACTTTAGTGGCACAGGAATGGCACCCTGCTTGGTTGCATCTCATGCCATGCCAGGTAGTTTAGAACTGAGGTGATGATGTGGGAAGCATGAGGACAAGGGCAACTACTGTTCCACTGTGCCCCACTTTGAGCTAACTTTCTGGGCTAGAGAGGGCTATGTTATATTCAGGGTAGGCCTCTATCCGTGTGGCTTCTCATCCATGGTGCTCCAAGGTGGTGATAATGTATCCAATTGTTGCAGGTCCTTCTTGTACATGCTAGTATCGAATTCATATGCTAAATTATAACAGCTGTGCAGACAAAATGCAAGATCAGTGGTATATAAATCTATTAGATTAAAAATGGGAGTACTGAGAAGCAGGAGGGAGGTATCAGCATACTCAGGGAACCCTGATATTGGAGGAAGTAGAAACAAAATGTTAAGGATAAAAAAGAACTCAGGATGGAATAATCCAGTAAGATTTTAGTATGTTCAGTGGCCACAGAACACAGAGTGACTGTTGGGGGCAGGGGGATAAATGGCACTTTTTGAAGCAAGGGGCACACCTGGCTGGAACTCTGAGAAAGAGCACTCCACTGTACAACTTTTTTTGTAGTTTCCTCTTGTATTTATATTTACATCCCTATGTGAATCTAGTTCAGCATTACTCCTTGCATCCCCTCATACCTCATATTTAACAACACCTTGTAGTATAAAACTAACTCCAGCTCCCTGCATTCTGCCATTTCAGCAAGAAAAGTACATACATGATTGAGAATCCTGGCTGCTTCTTTAGCTGCTTGCAGCTGTGGTGTCTCTGTTAGGGTATAGTTTGACTTGATGCTGTTCCATTCCTTGTGGTATTTAATCTGAAAAAGGAAAGCACACAGAGTAAATGTTTTGTAGATTGGCAAGTTATACTGACGCATAAACAAGACTTGCTCAGTATATCTGATTATAAATTCTAGGCATCAATCCATCACTATTTGTGCTTCAGTTATCTTGTCACCGAGAAAAGCATGGATGAATAGAAATACTGTCCAGGCTTCAGAAACATTCTAAGCCTATACTGAACACAATCAACAGAATAATTTTGGAAAAGCCTTCTTGCAAAAGTGTGAAAGACAGGATAGCAGTTTCTATATGGAAAAGCGAGGGTCATAAGAAGAGAAAGGTCTGGCTGGTTTAGACTTAAAGTTAATCGGTCTCCAAGAATAGACAGTTAGAAGCTATGACACGTTAAACTTACTCCTGCATGGGCATATTTAGGATGGAGCTGTGTTTCTACGCTTATTGAGAAAATATAGAGACTGGTAAGAATTACATTTGTCCTTGGCCAGGCACTGTCCCCTTCACCCCACCTGCCACTGGCATGTGGCTCTTGTTATCTCCTCAACCAGAATTTGCCCCCAGGTAATGACTATATTATAGCCAACTTTTTTTTCTTTTTACAAGGCGCCCAAGGCCATTTACAAAACTCTGTTCTTCACTTCTTTAACACACACTTCATTTATCCTCACAACAACCATCTTGTGAGGTAGGTTAGACTGCGAGGCAGTGGCTGGCTCAAAGTCACTAATGAAGCTTTTTAGCTAAGTGAGAGCTAGAGCCTGGATTTCCTGAACCCCAGTCGAACACTGTAACCACTACACTACACTGTTTAATACTTTGACTGTGGCTACAGCTTTTGTACACTAGTCTTTTCACTGCATAGATACACTGACATCTATAAAAGATCATGCTACAATTTATTTGTTGCATTTAATGTGCTGTCAAAGACTCTTTATTGTTTTCTTCTTGCGACATGCCAGTATGTTTATTCTGGAATTATATTATTTTTAAGAGATATCTCAGAGGAAAATGGAAAGATTTCTGCCCTGTGCTAAGGTGAAAGAAAGCAAGAAATAGTGCACTCAGATTGGCAAGTCCAGGGGTTGTAAAACACCTTTTCAGGGTCTCCTACCCTTCAGGCAAGTCACATAAAGCTCTTCACACCATTCCAATATGTCATGGCTGGCAGGAACGGCTATTGTCCCAGCAGGGAAATATCCGAGCAGGAAGCATATGTGATTGCCATCTGGACAACTGCAGCACCAGTGGAGATAAACACGTTGCGTGGTGACAATGTGCACTTCTCCATCATATTTGCAAAATGTATTTTCTTGTTATTTTGTTATAAAACTGTGGGTATGGGGGATTCTGTGGGGGATTCTGTATAAGAGCAGGAAGTTGAGGCAGGTATCACACAGGACCCTCCCAGACACCCAGTCCTGGGTTCTCCCAGCTTCCAGGCATACTGTATATCTACTTAGCTTGACTAGGTTGTGACATAATGCACAAATGGTGAGGGGCTGACTCTTAAAGTGCTTTTGGCAAGGACTTCCTGATGCCAGCAGACAATGAGAGATAACACACAAGGCAACTATATTAGAAAATGCTGTCATTGCTTAGGTGAGATAACTGTCACAGAACTTGCATTTTTATTCTCCCTTGCTTCAGAGCGCTGCTCACTCAGTTTCCATGCTCAGTTGGATTTGTAAAAACCCACAGAGATTTTTGCACAGTATGTTGCTTCCATCTGCAAAGATGAGCACCTCCTTTACCTTGCAGGTGTGCAATCCCTTTCCTTTAACCAGATCAAAATGTAAGGCAGTACTTACATCACTTAATATTTCCCCTCCTTGTTTGGCTGTACGGTAATCAACCCTGTCAGCCACTGGGGTAAATGGCTGAGTTTCAACCTTTGTACGATACAGCCTCTGTAAAAGAAGAAAAGAACAAGGGAAGGAGGTTGCACAATTAATCACACCAATAATTAGAATAACAAAACAAGGAAGTGCTGGGAAGAAAACATGCAAGGGCAGAGGCAGTCTCCTTTTCAATCTTTTCTTTTTGTTTTCCCATATCTTGTACATCCCTTTCTGTCCACACTATGCTGAGTAATGGAGTAACTACTGCTGAATTAAAATCTCCTACTTTCACAATCTTTAAAAAATCTGGATTTTAAACATGCCTAAATGAATGAGTGAACTCTGAGTGATGAATTAGTCCAACAAAACCTGAATGGGAAAAAATTGTATGCTTGCTTTCATACTGCAAAATGAAAACTAGTGGGGGTGGGTAGACAGAGTCTTGCATCAGAAATGGGTGCATTAAAGACAAGGCAAACTGACAGGATATTTTTTATGAACATTCTGGGCAGTATCCAATCATTCCATTGCACTGGTGGGAGCAACAACTAATTCAGTGGGAAGCTGGCACTACCAGGAGCAACCCAAAACAAAGGGAGAAGTAGTTTCCAAAATGGTGGAGAAGGAACTGCAGAAGCAATCTCCACCGACCTGCCCCAGTGTGAACATAGCCTTATTCACTTGTTTCTGAATCACTACTTTCTGTTGTGTGAACAGTGCAATCAACTCATAGTGGCAGGATTGCAGATGGCTCAATTTCTTATATGAAACAGAAAGCATCTCTGTGGGAGATACTTTAATTATTACCTCACTCAAAATATCCTGAGCGTGCTTGACATGGTTGACTGAGACAGAACCACTTGGCATCCATCCAATTCCACGTAACCATTCCAGGTCGGATTTATAAACAGCCTGAATAGACAGAAAAAGTATGAAGGGTTACTTACAACTCTTTTCCGAGCACGTACTGTTTCATGCAAGGCTTGAAAAGTTTCAGCCAAAAGGAAAACAGAGCTTCTTTTCTCTCAGTTTGCAAAGGATGCTACTGACAGAATTTGCACAACTTCATTTGCTTATGCTGCAATAGGCTTGAATTCAACACCACACCATGGGACTTCTTCATCCTCTTTTCCACCCAGCAGCCCCCAAAGATTCCCATCTACACCCCGCCCTCCCAGCAGAACCTGATTCAGGCAGCGTACAAGGACTGTATAGAAAAGGGAAATTTGTTCTGGTAGCAGATACCCTTACGTAGAAAGACCTCATGGAAACCAATCCTTTGCTTAAACAATACTTCTCAACCACCAACTTGCCTTCACTAAGCTTCCTCATATACATTCTCTTTTCTCCACACAGTGCACAACAGCAACTATGGAAGAAATCTCACATCCACAATTATTTGAAATCAATGAGATTTGTCTGCATGGATATATACATTGGGCTGTGGTGTGACTGTGTAATTAAAAAATAAAACACAGACTTTTTAAAGCAATCCATTGTGCTTAGCAATTTCCTATCTGGTATACTCACTTATTAAGTGCCATATACAAAAAGATGTATAATATAGGCAAACTATCTCTATTCAGATCATGCTAGAGCCAACAGTAATAATCCACCATATACCATGAGAGATTAAACAGACCAAGGGAAAAAATATAATGAGATGCATTAGTAATTAACTTTATTATTAGCTAGCAAATGGACTCAGCTTCACATAGATGGAAATAACACTTATGCTGACACAGCAAAGGCCGGAAGCAAACTTACAGAGCTTCTAATGTGGCCACATTTCAATATGGGGGTGGGGAGGTGCCCCACAGAGGCATACCCTTAGGCTCTGCCTATTATGCAAGTTTCAGGTGGCTAGGTTCCACAGCCTCAGAGCTATGGTGGAGATTGTTGGACAAACACTCATCCCCGTTTATTATTTTTATAGATAAACTAACTATAATGAAAAAAAATAAAGATGTATGAATAATGAGTTGAAAGAACTCACATCACTCTGTAGCTCGTATGCTTTCTTGGCTTGAATGACATCATTCTGGTCAGGCAGACATATCCATTCATGCAGGTAGCGGCGGTAATCAATGTCGCTAACCAGTTTCTGACATTTCTTGGCCAACAAGATGGACAGCATGTCCACTGGGCTATTGAACTTGGTCTTGTATTTCTCAAAATGTTTCTTGTACTCCCTCTCACTCTGCAGCTTGGCTACGTGCATAGCCAGTACCATCTTGGGGTCATCATAGACATCACGGCATCCCACGTGATGTCCCACTTGCTTACGGTAGCCTTCTTTGTACTTGTACTAATAGCAGTAGAAAGAAATACACAATTAGGATTTTCATTTGATACATATCAAGCAAAGATGGATTTGTAAGGAATGGTTCTGCATTTTTTAAAATAAACTTTATTACCAAACTGGTAAGAGCGAAGGATCCCGCAGCCTGCCATGTTGGAAGAAGATGACTTATTTCTGTCTAAACATGCCCAGGGTTGTAACCTAATGCTGCAGTCCTATACATATTTACTTGTAAGCCCTACTGAACGGTGGCCTTACTTCTATAGAAATGTTCACAGCATCACACTATATAGATGGTTATTGACAATTTTGCTATACTTTTGCTTTTTGTAATCAGCTTTATCCAACTATTTGGGTTAAAAAGTGAGATCAAAAATATATCAAATAAAATATTTTATTTAAAAGTTTCTATTTGTGAATGAATAGAAAGATGGATACTTCAAACCATCCACTCATTCCATGAATTTAGTCAGGAACAACAATAAAAAGGGAAAATGGTGAATCTGGGAAAATGGACTTTGTGTTTTCTAAATATTGAAAATGGGAAGATCGTACTTTGTTTTAACTGTTTTATATCAGGGGTATCCAACTGGGGATCTTCTGCTAATAATGTTTTGGTAGAGCTTGATATTCATCTTTAAAAATCATCATGTCAGGACAATTGACAAAGAAATTGTCTACAATATTTGTCTGCAAATTGGCCTATAATTTTTTAAAATCTTGTTTTGAATATGTTGTATTTTTAGAAGGTACTTTCTGTTTCCTGCATTTTGATACCATCTAATCCAATCCTAAAGTCTACTGATAAAACATCAAATCCTGAAACATTCTACTTACATCACTGGCAATTTCTCTTGAGGCTTTGGCTGTCTTGATTGGGACTGCATCTGCTCTCAGGTCAATATATTTCTTAATGTCATCCCAAGCTTCTGTGTAAAGTTTCTGGATGAAAACACACAGTCCAACATAATATTGTCAACAATGTTTTCGACTGCTTGTAGTATTTCATCTCCTCCTTCTGGGTCATCAATCTTTCATCTCTCAGCCCCCATTGTGTGGATGGGAAAGGAACCAGAATGGGCCAAAATACTTGGCATGCTGTAGCATGTTCAACAATGTTTTCAGGATTAGGTTTTACTTGCAGCCTAATCCTAATAAGCATTGCACTAGGACAAACATATTTATGATGGTGTGCAAAATGATGATTAATTACAATGTCATAAGCATGCAGAGAAGGGACATCCTAAGTTGATCCTGCATATTACATAACTAAGGCAGTCTATGGACATGAAAACACCAGTGTGCTTGATCCATCCATGTGCATATGCATACATTCTCTTACATTGCTTATATTTGCAGCATTAATCTTAGATTGCACCATGACAGGCGTATCCGATGGAATTGTGACCTGCGACTTCTCTTTGTCCCACACTTCGCGATACAGATTCTAGGGAAGGAGCAAAGGTGAAATTATACTACTGAGTAATGAAAAGATACACATACCTAGCCTATACCAACACAGCACTTCAGCATAAGGAGTGCGGTCACTTACGTCACTGATCTGTTGGCTGTTGACCTTAGCCAAGAGAACCGGTGGTGTGTCGACAATACTGGTAAACTTCAGTGCATCTCGAGGCAGCTTGTACAATCTCTCATTCACCAGGTCTTGGCAGTGTTTCGCATGGACCACTCCCACAGAGCCCTCCGGCATCCAGCCAATGCCTCGCAGCCATTCCAAGTCTGATTTGTACACATTCTGCAAAGGAAAACACTTGGCTGTTAGCAATGCAGCTTAAGAAAAGTGCCACCATACTGCATAAGCATAAACATTGTATGTCTTTAAGGACAACTCAATCACCACGGTAGTGGGTTACAAAACTGAAGGTAAAGTGTTTCCACAACAGATGTAAAGATATTAAATGAATATCCAATCACACTTCCTAGTACCATTCTCTAACTTTCACTGAGCTTGTTCAAAAATTAATTAAAATAGATTTTTTTAACTAGACAAATTAAGAAGTTAATATAGAATCTTATAGCTGTAATGATGTTTCACATCTGTATTGACAGTGGGTATGAAATGGCATTAGTTTTTGAAGATGTGTAGAAAATTGAAATCAATGCTTGATATGAAAATTGTTCAGGACTACCCTATACATGTCCACTGAGGGCTTTTCTACATAAGACTATCAATCTGCAGCATCCACAAGTAAATTGAGAATTCGTTTTCACTTCTCAAATTAATAGACAATTACCCACACACCAAAAAGAGCAAACACCAAAACAATAAGAAAACCCCTAAAAATCTATTTATAATCAAAAGTAAAATTAGAAGATCACAACTGTATTCAAGGAACCAAAAACAATGATAAAAAGCCTTGACATTGGCTGCATTACACTTAGTTCTGGAAATATGCATGCATAATATGCAGTTGGCATGCCATATTCAGAGACTGTACAATACTGCGAGCAGCAGTGTTAACAGTATCTCAGGTTGCTCAGAACTGCATTTGCAGAAGAATTCAGACTAGGATTAATACTCAGGAAATGAACTACAGTAGATGCAATCAAGGAATCAAAGAAAGAATTGTTCAACAGGAATCTATTACGGGATCCAGTCCCAATCTCTCTTTTCTTTTCACGACAGCAACAGTATCTACTCACATCGCTCTGAAGTTCATATGCTTTCTTGGCTTGGATCACATCGTTCTGGTCTGGCAGACAAGTCCACTGNTACTCACATCGCTCTGAAGTTCATATGCCTTCTTGGCTTGGATCACATCATTCTGGTCTGGCAGACAAGTCCACTGGTGCAAGTACTGATGATAGTCAACGTCACTTGCTAAGGCCTGCCCCTGCTTGGCTGCCTCGATGGCCACCATGTCCCCTGGTATCGTGATCCTGGCCTTTGAGTCGTGGTAGGCCTTCTTATACAATCGGTCGTTTATCATCTTCATTACTTTGGCGGCCCATGTAAGTTTAGGATCCTCCTTCACTGAAGGGCATCCTATATAGTGGCCTTTCTGTTTCTCATGGGTTTCTTTGTACTTGTACTAAACAGGAAAAACAGAAGATTAAACAATTAAACATGTGCAAGTAGAAAAATGAGGTGGTGGTCTCAGTGCTCCAGTTGTTAGGGAATTCCATTTGTAGTAGAGGAAACCATCAAGATTCTTCAACTGAATCTTTGCTGTACAAAACAGTATATTGTAGAATGATTAACCAGTAGTTGCTATACTTCCTGAGCATAAGTAAAGGGTACTTTTCTGATATAAAGGGAGTGCTATGCCTGGTTGCAATCTCTCAAGAATGAGAACATCTCTATTCCAAAACAACAATTCCAAGAAAGCAAGCTAAATTTTACCTGGCAGTAGGCCCACTGAACATGGTTGGTTTTACTTTTAAGTAAATGTGGGCAGGATTGGTCTCTGACAATATGCTTTCAGGATTCTTTAACTCAACTCAGAAGTGACTATACTTCTAAAATACTGCTAAAAATATCATGGACATGCAGTCCAGCAACTTGTACATGGCTGAATAAATAAGATTTTGAGAATGGGTTATACTGGGCTGCATTTTTGCCCAAGACACTCATGTCTCAATAAAACATTCCCTTTTCAGAGGGTGAATAGAGTTTGTACCTCACTTGCAATATCTCGAGAGGCTCTTGCATGTTTGATCGGAATTGCATCAGCTCTTATGTCATAACCTTTAGCCTTAGCCTCATCCCAGGCTCCAGTATAATGTTTCTGCAATCAAAATAACAGAGTTTTCAATTAGGTCATAAAATACGTAAGGAAAACAAGTAAAAGACATTCAGGGATTACCAGTGAAACGCTGTACTAGTTTTCTTTTAAGTAAATCCCATTGCATCATAGGGGCTTTTCAGCCTGGAAAATGCAGACAATTGCAGCCTAACAAGCCGTCCCGAGGCTTATGCGAATGGGGCAGCATACAAAAACTCCAAATAAATAAATAAATCCTGCCAGAAAACTGAATGCATGAACATAACTTATGGAAACACATCAGATTACTGGCTTTACATCTGACATTGGACATAGAATAGAAAGGAATGGTAATTCCTGTTAACAGAGCTAGAGCAAAGTTAACTAGAATTGATAATATAGGTCTAGATAGGCAGAGGTAAGTAAAGCTTAAACAGAATGAAAAGTTGTGTTGGATGCTGAAGCCACCATTAGAAAGTCAGCCAATTCATGAGTCACTCTGGGATTACCTCAGGATACAGCCCAGCTACCAAAATCTGCAATTGGCTGCAGCCATTAGCTTCTCAGGGCCCCTAAACCCCATATTGCTTTTTGTCACTTCGAGAGGCACAATGTCATCACAAGGACTGGTGCGATGGAAAAGGCCATGCTGCTTCTGTAATATTCTGTAAGCCAGCACTAGGCAACTGTGGGATGTCCCAATGGCACTGTTCTCACTGGAACCCTTACTGGGTACCCTAAATACCTATTTAACAATTAACGTTTGCTGCTGCAATTTGGCAGCAAGCTGTTCTGTAGTGCTCAGGAACTACAAAGAGTGAAACTTAGTTTATTTTCAAGCCAACTCTGATCCTTTCAGTGATCCATAGCACAGAAAGTGCCATTTCTCCTCTTCCAAATTGTGCTTTTTCAGCTATTCCAAATTTAAAAGGATGGCGGGGGGAGCTATTCAAGACCGTATTTGGTACAAGTAGGAAATAAATCCAGGGCTAACAATGCTAAGCTTTGTTCTTTTGGGAACTTGGTAAGGTGCATCTCTCCTTAGACAGCAATTGAAACTACGCCACAATGCCCTGATCTTTTGCTCCAATGTCATGATTTCTTGGCCTTTTTAAATGTGAATGAAGACTTCTATTTCTAGATTGTATTTGCATGTTAATAGGGTTTAGATTCTGGGGCCGGAAGCTTCTTACATTTTCAAAAAACTCTACCAAGCTTTCCTTTTCCTGAATTTGCCCACAGTCTCTCAACTGCATATTACAAAACATGAAGGAAGTGATCAATAATATTCATATACAGAGCAGTTCCATGCCTTTCTGCAAGCACGTCAGGCTTAGATGGGATTTCTGCAGGGCAACATCTCCATGCACTGTGCCCGAAGCCATCACCATAATACTGTTGCTTTTTAATGTTTCCCTTATGTGAATTGCTTTCAAACAGTTGAGAGCAATTGCTGGCTGTATATTTGCCAAAGAAATAAGGAAAAATATTTTAACTAATTAGTAAGTTTAAAAAACTAATATTAACTATGTATTTTAATGCTTGTCTAGTCATCAAGACAACTGGCAATGTCATCAAAGTGTCCCTTGATCAAGTACATACAAATGAGCAAGATTACAGCCACAGCCAGTGAGACAATTGTCTCTTATTTTTTAAGAATATATGCAGCTGAAGCAACCTAATAGGCAATTATCTGTCAGTGTGCTACCACACCCATGTGCAAATTGTGCATCAGTTCACTTACACTGCTTATGTTCAGAGCATTAATCTTAGACTGCATCATGACAGGGGTATCCGATGGAATAGTGATCTGTGTCTTGTCCTTGTCCCACGCTTCACGATACAGATTCTAGGGAAGGAGCAGAGGACAAGTATACTACTGCGTGATGAGAAGACTGCCTCTTTTTCAAACACATACTTAGTCCATACCAATACAGCAATGCAGCATAAGGGTTACAGTCACTTACGTCACTGATCTGTTGGCTGTTGATCTTAGCCAAGAGAACCGGTGGTGGGTCAGCAATACTGGTAAACTTCAGTGCATCTCGAGGCAGCTTGTACAATCTCTCGTTCACCAGGTCTTGGCAGTGTTTCGCATGGACCACTCCCACAGAGCCCTCTGGCATCCAGCCAATGCCTCGCAGCCATTCCAAGTCTGATTTGTACACATTCTGCAAAGGAAAACACTTGGCTATTAGCAATACGGCTGAAGGAATTTCCCTCAACCAAGGGGAATAATGCTGCCTTTCACCAAAGTGCAATTTATTCTGGGTTTCTCCTCGGCACAGATCCACTCAGGCATGATGCAAGGTGTGTCAGAGGATTGGAGGAAAAGTTCCTTCCACCTGACTTTTTGGGATGATGGATGAATAGAAAATAAATTCTCTACCTGGCTAATACAAACACAAGGAATTCAAAAAATGATGATTAATTTTAGTCAATGGAGCTAAAGCGCTACTCACTTTGGTTCAGTGGGCTGAGCCAAAAACTAATATAAAATACATTTTCACAGTAGGTTAAGCAATGAAGAAGTTACCAGAGGCTCCTTTGCCTCCAATACCATTTCATGTCTGCACTGATGGCAGCGTTGCAATTAGAGAACTACAAAGTAAGTTATTTCCTTTCCTGCATTTTACATTATAACCACAACTGGCATTGTGGCATCAAGGTAAACAAGTGGAAGCAGAATTTTTTCCACTTTCCAAAAGAGTGACATATGTTCCCTTTTCCAATGTTAAAAAAGGGATGCCAATTAGATTACTTCCAATAGTATCAGAGATGCTGGAAATGCCAATACACTAACCACTTTGTCTGCATGACAAGTTCGCATGCTCCAAAATATTTCCTGTATCCGTGGCCCAGTACTGGCTCTGGAAACACTTTTGAGCAAATGCTCTGATGTTTGCCCACCCGCACTAATGCTCAGGAGACAAACTATCACAGATGCGATCAAGGAATCGAAGAAAGGATCGATCAACGGGAATCTACTATGGGACCCAATCTCTCTTTTCTTTTCACGACAGCAACAGTATCTACTC
>NW_025335799.1:0-62693 GCF_004798865.1 Varanus komodoensis
CTGGCTTGTCTCCAGGTCCAGGTAACCTTGGCAATTTAGCTGCAAATCCCTGCCCCATCTGTTCTAGTTTCAGTCAGATTCTGAATCAATAACCTTTGAAGGCTGTTTGATGGGAGCAGTGAGCCCAATATTAATTGTCCCTGTAGCTCCAGGTGAATGGAATGTCATAAGGGGAGAAGGTGATCAGAGAGAGATAGGACCCCCTCAGAAGAGTTCTTCAGTCCCATCCCTGTGGCTGCTTTGGGGGGTACAATGCAGCCAGAAGAGGCAGGCTTGGTTTCCTCTGCCCTTCGCATGAACTGAGAACCACTGAAAAGCCCCTGCTAGCTCCCCAATACATCTGGATTGCAATGAATTTCACACAGACTGCCCTGATGTGGTGACCTCGGTAGATGTTGGATTCCGTCAGCCTTGCTTCTTGGGAAAGAAAGGACTTGGCATCGAGCAAATCTGGCTTGTACCCTCTTGAGGAACATTGATCAATTAAGGGGTGAAAGCTCAGTATCTAGATAAATGGAATTTCTGAAAAAATACCCCTTCTGTCTTCATTGCCCATTGTCAAAGTGCTGGAAAAAGATCTTTGGGGATGCTGAAAGAGAAGCAGCTTTTTGCAGGTTCTGGTCAGGTGCTGAATAGGGAGCAATTCTGAAGTCTTGCCTCACTGTTAGGGGAGGCCTACCAAACTCCTGTCCCCAGAGCAGGGATCTAAGATAAGGAGTATCTTCCTTTTCCACATCTCAGCAAGGTGTACATTAAAGGTGTGCGTATAGATGTCTTCATATAACAGTGAAGGTGGGGTTATCTCTCTCTCTCTCTCTCTCTCTCTCTCTCTCTCTCTATCTATCTATCTATCTATTACTGTTCATGTATTTATGTATTTTTTATTTTTTAAAACTCTTCCATGTTGTCCCATACTTAGACATCTTGGGATGGTTTACAGCAGTTTGCCAGCATGAGTGTGTGAGATTATACAAGTGCTTAATGTGTGACCGGTCAAGAATGTGAGTTAATAAATGTGCATCGATAGGAGTAGGCACATATGTGTGCATGCCCATTTTTATATGAGAAAAGTGCCAGGGCGACACACAAAGCATCCCTCAGGGAATAAGACACTCTGCATCTCTGGAGTAGAACATTTATGAACATCCAGAACAGGGGTGGGAGAAATGCCGCTCTCTGGAAATCTCTTGCACTACAGATCCTAAAACCCATCTTCTTTAGAATCGAGGGTTGGGGTGAGGGTTTTTTCCTTTGCACATCAAAGACACAGAACTTTCCTACAAAATGTTCTTTATTGACCCAAGTGTTTTCCAGAAGCACAAAAAGCCGGAATGGATCTCTGAGAATAAATAGAGCAGTTTATTGAACCCAATCCAGTATTTAATTCCAGGAGCGCTCCTTCTGAGTGTGCCTGGGGAGTGTGCTTTCCATATGAGTTTGCCCCCTTCAGGAGAGGCCTTCTGTACACCTCTATTCTCAATGATGTCCATCTTACTTGGCTCCACTTCTGCTGATGTAGCATCATGGGGTCAAGAGCTGTACCAATCTACTCTGTGTTTCAGAAATTTCCCAGTTCTCAATTGCACCCAGCTAATTGCACGTCTTCATTATTCTCAAAGGATGCCAGCCCTCCTGTAGGACTTGGCATTGAGATAAGTGCCTTCACTTCTCTCAACTCAATGTCAGCAAATGGCCCACATCTTGGGGCCTCTTCCTACTCCACCACTTCCTCCACCTCCTCCTAAGTCCAAATAGTTAACCTTGGGAATGTGCACCAAAAGCAACTGTCTTTCCACTCCCAACAACACATGAAGTGCAGAGTTTCTCTCCTCATAATGTAGATATTTGGTGCACTAAGAAAAGCTCTAAGAAGTTCTCTAGCCATAATTTGAGTGCCTGTTTGATGCAGCAACCCTGTGCCACATCTTTGGCAGCTCTTCCTGCCATTAATGCAATATGAATTGTCAGCATTTAAAGAACTGTGATAAGAATGAGGTGCTCCTTTTAGAAGTTCCTCTGTCTCTTGACATCTTCCCGTTTAGTATTACTGCTACAATGGAGATAACTAGTAAGCACTGAAAACAGATGCTTTCCTTACTTTTTTATGGTTAAATACTCCTTTGTATTCAGGTCAGGCCTCACAAAAATAATGTAGCACTTGGGGAGGAAGATGCAGCCAGCAGCCCAGCACTGGAGGCCAAGATGGAGATGACCTGCACTGCCACCATGTACTTGCCCTTGTTGCTCAGGTAGGTGGGCACAAAGGAGACCCACACACTGCAGAAGACCAGCATGCTGAAGGTGATCAGCTTGGCCTTGTTGAAGGCTCCAGGCAGCTTCCTGGCCAGGAAGGCCACTGTGAAGCAGATGGCAGCCTGGAAGCCTGTGCAGCTGAGGGCAGCATAGAACATAGCCACAGAGCCTTCGTTGCACTGCAGGATGATCTGTCTTGGCAAGGTGTGCATGACTGGGAAGGGTTGAGAGGTTGCCAGCCAGATGGTGCAGATGACAATTTGGACGCTGGAATAGGATATGACAATGAAGTTTGCCCAGCTCTTCCCCAGCCACCTCCTCACCCTGTTGCCTGGCTTGGTGCCCAGGAAGGCCAGCACCACAGTGACTGTTTTTCCAGTACAGAAGCAACAGCAATTGTAAATATAATACTTAAGGCTGTTTGTAGGAGGAGGCAGGTCACTTTGATTGACTGGCCAATGAAAAGGAGGGAGGACAAGGAGGAGAGCAGAAGGGAGACAAGGAGAAGATGGGAGAGGTCCCGGTTGTTGGCTTTAACAATTGTTGTTTCTAGGAATATACAGAAGATTCCTAAGATGAAACCTATGATTAAAGACAAGAACAGGGCAAGGGAAACCAGGATGATGCCCAAACATTCTTCATAGGACAGGAAGGTGATATCCTTAGGGATACATTGATTTCTGTCCAGGCTTGGATGCTGATCTTCTGCACTCCTGGTTCAGTGGCCTGCATCTGGAAAGGAGGGGGAGGAGGAAGTGAGTCTGTATATAACTAGTTCGTAGGATCTATCATGTCTCTTGCTTCCAGGAACACACAACACCACAAGGGCTCATTAAATGCATTCATCAGGGTTCTTGTATGCTGGGCCCAGGCACAGGTCCTGAAGATCGAATCATGAAAAGGCTAGGTCAAGCTAGTACATTAGGCCCAGTCCAAGGATTTGGCAAGATCCATGTTTGATTAGGGCTATCCATAACACCCTACCACTCTAGTTGGAATCCTACAGGGCTCCTTCTGTGAGCTGAGATTCCAGGAGTCATGTTTGGGTGTCCTAGTGGCAGGCTTCATCAAGCATGCCCCTTTTCATAGAATTATGTAATGGTAGGAGTTGGAAGGGGTCAATGGGCCATCAGGTTTAACCTCCTGCTCAGCACAAGATGCCAAAGTAAACCATCCATCTCACAAGGTTGTTCAGCCTCCAATATGGGAGAGGCCTCCACCTCCCAAGTTCATGTGTTCCATTGGCACACTGATCAAACAGACAAGAATTTTTTCCAGCTATCTAGCTGGAACCTGGCTTCATGTAACTTGATCTAGTTATTCCTTTTCCTGCACTCTGGGATGATTAAAAGAAGTCCCTGGCCCTCCTCAGTGTCATAGCCTTTCAAGTATTTGAAAAGTGCTGTCACAAAGATGTCCAGCTCTTTCAATATCTCCTCACACAGCTTTTCGTTGCTAAAGTCAAAGCAGATTATGTCCACAGTGTTCCCTCTTTCCATTTAGGAAGTTATCCAGTTAATGGATGAACTCTCCTCCTACCTAGTGCCTCCTTCTCCTGAAATGCGTCTATTGATGTTTTTCCTTGAAAAGCACTTGAAGCTTATTCCTTTATTTTGTCTGAACACAATTAAGATGTCTTTTCTGCATAAAACCCATCAAGCAACCAGCACCACAACAAACCCTCACAGAAATGTACCAGTAAGCCTTTGCCATGTTTCAAAAAGATTTCCTTGGGAACATCTCACCTGTCTGAGTGGGGATTGTCCCTTCCGCGCAGGGGGAACAGTCATAGCAGCAAACTGGCTTCCCTTCCTGAACCACCTTGACAAATCCAGCAGAGCAGCTTTTGGTGCACCTGGACTGGGGCAAGATCTGTCCATGAAGGCAAGAAACATCAAGGAAAGGGGGTTACTAGTGCATACTGAAATCCTGGGATTGGCTCATGAACATAGAGATATCACAATCAGGTCTCCACTACCAGATCATACTTCAACACCAAATGAGTTTAACCTTTTGAAAGGGGGAAGAGTATACAGTTTGAAGGTTTGTTTGCTTGTTGGTTTGTTTTCATTTAATTTTTGCTGTGAAATGGATAGTGACAAAGGCCTTCTTCTAGAAGTTTACCAGAGACAGGTCTGATTTTAATATTGCTTTTGTAGATTGCAATAGATTTCTATGTAATTCCTGAATTGTTGTACAACAATAACAATAACATAGACTACCACATCCATTAACAATGGAATAGTCTGATGAAACAGAAAGACAGACAGACAGACAGACAAATTCAACAGTGGCCACCCAGATTCAGACTAGAGAGCAGAAAACTACCGGCACTGACCTCAAAGGAGTCAGAATTAAGCCTCTTTTCCCTCTGCATAGTGTGCTGGGAAAAGCAAAACAAGGCCCATGCAATGGAGGGCCGTAGAGGACATTGCCTGAAGTTCTGCACTTGTAACATTGCCTGCATCAACACTAACCAGAATGGGAGGAAGAGGGATCCTGCTACAGACAAAATGAGGCTCAGCTGTCCCTTTTCTCCTCCCACCTCACCTGGGAAGGCAAAGGCGTCTTCTACTCAACTCTTTCTCTTCCTTGCCATGGTCCTTCTCTTCTAAGCTAACCAACTGACAACAATGGACTTTCCTTGTGAACCAAGATCTCCTGCATGAACATATCAACACCTTCCCTTCATGCAAGTACATATGGATTGTTTGTGATATACCTTTGTAGTAAGCTCCTCAGTGTGGATTCAAACAGATCCAGGTGCAAGCAACAGCCTCCTAACCAAATCTGCTGTTTACTGCCTGCCTCTGTTGAATCTGCATATATCCCAAGATGCAACTGGTTCCCAACACTTGAGAGAATCCCCTCTGGAAAATACACCCTTGACATACTTCCACCCTCTCTTCCAGCAAAGAGAGAGAAGAAGGAACATCAGATGACCTCAAGATCTTTAATTGCTAAACACCAGCAGGAGACCCCTAGTGGCTTCAAGCAAGGCAAAGGCAAAGGGCCAAGTACAGCAGAATCCCTGTGTCCATGTAGATTGGTACGAAGCCCTGCAGCAGATGCCTGAAACTGTCAGAACAGTATGAAAATGGAACCAGTTCAGTTGCCTGGAGTGGTTGTAGTCTCTCCCACACTAGAGACATTTTTTTTAAAAAATCCAAAACTAATAACAAAAACTGCACATTTATCTGAGGAGAATGAGACATAAATTAAGGATATCCTTCACTTTTTGCATGCAATATTTTTAACCGGAGAAAAAAGCCACCAGCATGGCTCAGAATGTTTGCATGCAAATCATGCAGCAGCTGATAGTGAAGATGAGTGATGAATGAAGGCAGTGAAAAGGAGAAAGCGAGTTAATTTCATGGTAAGCTGGAGCATTGCTTCTCAAAAGAACCAGAGTAAGGGAGGTTGGCATGAAACATAAACAGTAGAAATCAGGTAATGGAGCTCAAAACACTTCAAATGTTATGCAGCAGAATTCATGGCTTTCCTCACCTGGCTAGCAGCAACTTCATAGATGTTGAACGTGTGGTGTGGGAAACCCTGCCTCTCCAGGCTCCCTATTTTTAGGGAACAAATTGAGTTATTTGGCGGTGTCACCCAGTGCAACAAAACATTGAAGTTGGCCATCAGTTCCCCATCCCCATCCAGATGCAGTCCATCCATGGAAATGTTGGAGAACCGAGAGGTTCTCAGGAAAGGGTGAAATTGGAATGACAGAGGATGGTAAGAATGTGTTGGTTATTCTTAGTACTGTCCACTTGAGATATTTCACTGGACTGACTCACGAGTTGGGCAGAAGACAGGACATCACCTGCCCCTTGTCCCAGGAATGCACTCATGTTAGGATAAGTGTTCAGGTTTTCTATCTCAAGTACACTGCCAGGTAACACTCCAGAACCACCTGAGTTCCTGTGACATGAATGCTGGAGGCCCTCCAGCCTTCTTCCAACTCCCCATACACAAAACAGACCATGTTTGACTCTGATCAGATTCCTTTAAATGGCCCAGGACTGTCTTCAACTTCATGGTGCTGAACTCTGAGTAGACACTGGCTTTGTGATTCTTGCTAGATTTTTTTACCTGGATTTCTTGTCTCTTATGCCTCTTTCTTGACACTTCATGTGGGTGATGAAATGTGCTTGGACCACCAGTGTTGCTAAAATAACTCTCCATTGACAAGTTGGGTGCCTGAGCTCCTGACTGGAGAGCCACCTAGTTATTCATACTGGTAGTAAATAGGATCCGCAGAAAGGAGTTACTTGACCCCAGCAGTCCATCACTACCTGAAGGAATGCCTATGTAGATATAGAGAAACTTCCTGGATGGGCCATGCTAGGCCGGAGGCACCACCAGTGGAATGGAGAGCCCCACAGTTTTGGATGGAACTGGTCTGTGTGGCCTCCAGTAGGGGGACCTTCTCAAGGAATCTCAGGGAACAAAGTGGGAGCAAGAATCTGGAATTAAATGAGACCACTATGGGAGGTATCTTCAGAGAGTTTGAATTGAATTGAATGATTCCATTATCTATGATTTTGAGTAGGGATCTGTATGGAGAAGTAATACCTGCCATGCCTCTAGTCTCAGAAGTTTCTTAGAGCTGAGTACTCCCAGCACCATCCTATGCTTTTCTCTGGCAGAACATGCTGCATGCAGGGCTTGTGCCACCATCCAGACACTGCTGTAAACATTGTCGTTGTCTGGAGAAAGATGTTGTTTGAGAGCCTCAGGGGACAGTTTCCTCTTCTTGACACATCTTAACCGGCTCTTCACAGACAAAACATGCCTTGCATAGAAACACTGAAAAGCCTTTTCTAAAAATACCACAAAGTCATGCATCACATTAATCTCAGACTTGGAAAGTTTTGGCCTGTTCCTTGTCTGTATCAGGAAGGAAAAGAAGCCATGCCTGTGCTTGAAATATAATCTACTGTCGGACAAAGTTGAAGTGATGTCCCACAAAGCTGTTGTGATCCAGATTTTTCCTTCAGAGGGTTCTGGCCATGCTTCAAGGACTTGTTGAAGAAATATTACTCCAAGGTACAAACTGTGAATCTCTGCATAGCAAACAAACACCTTGATTTGTGCCCAGGTGAAATGCATCTTAGAGGTGATTACCACTTTTTCCACGAAGAGTTCTGGAATCCTCTGCGAGATGGCAACGCAGACCCCATGCCTAGTGAGCAGAGGGGTCATGGTCTGCATGAATCTTTCCCCATTGTCATTTGCAGTAGTAATGAGACCAATCCACGTCCACCTGGAATGCAGGAACAGTTGGACAACCCCCAGGTACTGGTCTTTGTCTTTTGGGACCATCCGGTAGAAAAAGTGGAACTGGGCTTTATCCTTAAGGTCATGGGAGACAAAGGCATAACTGACCTAGTAAGAAACAAAATAGATTCAAGCGCTGAGTTTTTTATGGCAAAACCCAGAAATCTTGAGCTGTTAGAGGCTAGGAAAATACCTGTGGAAGATCACAAAACCATCTGTATATCAAAATGGCAGGGAACACTTCAGATATCTTCACAGCAATTCCACTTTTCCTACCTGTGGAATCTTGTAGATGCCCAACAAGGTTGAAATTGGCACAGATATTTCAGACTCAGCCCCTTCTACAACTGCCAACAGACTATTCAGTCTCCCACAGCCATAGTTTGGGATATTAGTGGACCTGGGAGACAGCAAGTCGAGCATGGCATCATATGTGATTCTTGCCTTGAAATAGTTGTCATAGATGCTGTAGCCCAGGGAAATGTTGGGCAAGAGGCTGGGATCCTAGTTGTTCTCATAGATAGCATACAAGAAGGCCAGGTGGTAGAAATAAATTATATCTTGCTATCTGCAAGTAAAAAATATGTTTTATGTTCTCACCCTCAATTTAAGGGGAAAAACAACAACCATATCAAATCCTTATTGTGTAACATGAAGAGAATTTTCAGTTAAATGAATCTCAGAAGGTGAAGAATAGATCATGCTCCTAATAGGTCAGATCCATGACCACAAAAGCAGATTGCTACATAAGTGTTGTGTTGGCTTTGGGACGGCTGCAGTGGGAGCATCACTCCTTACTCAGTCAAGAACCCCTTGATCTCTTAAAAATGAAAGCAGACATTCTGAAGAAGAAGACAACATTGGAAGGAGCCTGTCAAATTAAAAATATTCCTGTAATTGGATTGCCAACTGCACAGGCATTCCTGTCATGTGAGGGGGAAACTGAGAAAATTGATTCTCACTGTTCATGAACTCCATGAGAGAGCACATTTTTCTTTAGATATTAGAAACATCAGGTTTATAAAGCACCCAAGTTCAGCAAACGTTGTTTCGTTTTGTTGTGTTGTGTTGTGTGCACTTTGTCTTGGCTGCACTGATAAAACAACCCAAACATTTTGAGATGGTGGGAAAGAGACTTGTGCTGTAACAGAGGTAGATTGGCCAGAGACTTTCCCTCATTTCTCTGAAGTTTCACAATTTCTCCCCCAATAATTAAGCCTGAAGAATATCCTGATGGCAGGTGAAGTGATCCTTTATCTACAACAAGTTTATGTAAAGTGTGTAAAGCACTATTCATGCACCTGTTTTCAGATGGACTCTTCCAAAGCCCAGGAGGGCTGTGCTGTCCACTGCATCTGAGAGACAGATCACGAGTATGAATATATCACAGGAAAAAGTCTCCCCTTCTGCCCTGGGAGAAAAGGCCATAGCACAACCTCATGAAGCAATCAAGTGCCAAGGACTGCAGTGGTGGTGATGGAAGGAGGCAGGAGAATCTGAGCAGCTTTGTAAGAAACTTCTGAGCCCACAGAAAATAGGGTCGGGTGCATGGTGATGTGTGGCCGACCTATCCATTACAGAAAGAGCTAATTAGTATTGGAAACAAATCCTGTACTCAGGCTCAAATTCCTCCCTAAATATCAATTGCTGTGGCTATCTTTGCATTGAATGAATTCCCAAAAGTGACAATTAATATTTGTCTAAATGTGTTTGTATGAAAAACATGGTCCCCATAATTTGGTTGCCATCAGAGGACGCTCAAAGTGCCACAGTACAGATGAGAATAAACATGTTTTGTCTTCACTAGTAGCCATAATTGTAAGGTGCCCATTTACTCCAAAGGTGAAAAAAATAATTCAGAATATTGATTTATTCAGGTTCAAATACTCTAGGAAATTTGAACAAACTATGAAATGTTGACATTAGGTTTTTCTTATGAGATGACCTCTGCTATTGAGACTGAGCTGGAAGAGAATGAGGTAGCATTTTGGGAGGATAATGCATCCCAGGAGAGCAGCCCCAGAGGCTGATGGAAAGACCTTCATGGCCACTGCATACTTCTCCTTGGTGCCCAGCTAGGTGGGCAAAAATGAGAGCCACACACTGCAGAAAACCAGCATGCTGAAGGTGATGAACTTGGCTTCATTGAAGCTGTCTGTCAGCATCCTGGCCAGGAAAGCCACACTGAAGCTGAGAAGAGCCAGGAAGCCCATGTAAGCCAGGACAGCATAAAACATGGTGACATAGCCTTTGTTGCATTCCACAATGATCTCTCCAGCCAAGGAATGGAAGTCCAAATTGGGGAATGCAGGAGAGATCAGCAACCAGACAGCACAGATCATGGCTTGGATGCAGGGGCAGACAATCACAATGGAGGCTGTCAGTGGTCTCCCCAGAGCCGAATTGCTGTGCTTCCTGGCTTGGTGGCCATAAAGACCAAGACCACCATGACGGTTTTTGCCAACACACAAGAAACTGCCACAGAGTAGGTCATGCCAAAAGCAGCTTGTTGGAGAAGACAGGTGAGCTTTGTGGGTCGACCAACAGAGCAGGAGAAAGATGAGGAGGACATAGGAGAGTTCTCGGTTGTTTGCTTTGACAATGGGTGTGTCGTGATATTTAATGAATTTTGTCAACACAGCATATGTGGAGAGACAGAGGAAAAGAACCAGAGAAACTAATAGGAACCCCAGTGACATGAAAGGAAAAAAGTGGATCCTCTTGGGGATGCACTTGTCGTGGTTCTTGTTTGGATGCTGATCTTGTGAGCAACGTACACAGTGAGCTGCATCTCAAATAGCTGTGCAAACATCTCAACCTCAACACAGAATATCTTTCTCTGGGACATCTCCCACCCTCTTTTCCCTTGCTTGATCTGCACTTTTAATTAAGCTTCAGGAAAAAGTCCATACTTATTTTTTTAAAAAGACTTCTCCTCAAAAATTCTAAAAGTTTCATTTTCAATCTTTTCTAAGGAAGACCATCCTTTATCTAAAAGATAAAATGGGAAAGTTTAAAATCTCTCCTGTGCACTGTTCCTTGAACATGCACAGAACCTAAAGAAAGCGTATTAAGCACCATTTCTCTCCATGTTGTGCACTGATCACTTATGTTTGTGAGGTTGAAGAAAATGATGCTGAAGCATCTAATGAAAGAGGGCAATCTGATTCTGGTTGTAGTCAAGACCTCCATCATTGTAAGAGGGACCCTTCATCTTTCCCAATCAGAGGTTTGCCCTAACATATTGAGGTCTGAGCAAGAACCAGCCAACAGAAAAAATGGAGCTTCAGAAACATGAGAAATGCATGGTCAGGAAGAGTCTGTGTTTGCTGGCATTCATAAGCTACTATGCAATGTGCTGTATCATTTACAATGAATATATCTTCTGGAAATTTTGAAAATCTTGTAAGCCAGAAAAGCACAGAGATCTGCAATTCTGAGGCAGGATTGAAAATTCCAAAATCATAAAATATTTTTCTTTCCTTGAGCATTTTTTGGTCCCCACAGCAGTCTTATTCCATTACCCTTAGCATGTATGCCTTGCGTTTAAGGCAATGCCAAAGAATGTTCAAACTACCGCACCATTGCACTCATTTCACATGCTAGCTAAGTTATGCTAAAAATCCTACAAGCTAGGCTCCAGCACTATGTGGACCGAGAATTACCAGAAGTACAGGCAGGATTTCGAAGAGGAAGAGTAACTAGAGCTCAAATTGCCAATATATGCTGCATCATGGAGAAAGTAGGGAGTTCCAGAAAAACATCTAGTTCTGCTTCTTTGACTATGCTGAAGCCTTTGATTGTGTGGATCACAAAGAGTCTAATGCTGATAACAATAGATGGCAAAAGAAGAGTCTAATGCTGGGAACAATAGATGGCAAAAGAAGAAGGGGACGGCAGAGGATGAGGTGGCTGGATGGAGTCACTGAAGAAATTGGTGTGAGCTTAGGTGGACTCTGGGAGATGGTAGAGGACAGGAAGGCCTGGAGGAATGTTTTTCATGGGGTCGCTATGGGTCGGACATGACTTCGCAACTAACAACAACAACAAAGCACTAAGAGGCTGTAAAACATTTTCTGACCAAGCCTGCATAGAATAGAATTTTTATTAGTAGTAGTATTGTTGCTTGTATGACCGAGCAGCAACTTCAAATGCAGATTCTCCTGGGCTCCACCCTTCTCATGTAGACATAATCCTGGGAGGAAGGGAAGGGGAGATCCCAGCACACCCCAAGAGAGGTCATGCTAGATTCTGATTTTGGGAGCATTGCCCTCATATCCCAGCATGAAAGACCACCTGGTGATACTTTTCAAAGCAGCCATTAATGCAGAGACAATTTCTTCATCCTTTAAAATCTATTGAATCTATAGCCAGATGGCATTAGTGCAGCAATCCTTTCTGCAAACAGCTTTGTCATAATAGCACCAAAATGCTCTCCCTACCACCCTGAAGTATGCACCTCAAAAGAAGTCAAAGAATAAAACTGTGGGTAAGCTTGACCAAGGTTCTGAAATGGAGACATCTGGGCTTAGTTTGACTTTCTTGCTCAGAGCATCTTCCGAGCCTAGACATCATTGGATTAGTGGCTGTGTCTTCCATGTAATGAGCAGGCTCCTGATGGAAAACCTCAGGTAGCTGATAGAATGGACCGCCAGAGGTCTTTTGAGTCAAGGCTCCCTGCTTTCCCATTTAGATCCTGGGCAAATCTGGGGATGCCCTCAGCTGCATATGATGAGCACTTCCTGACTGCAGAAGAGAGACTTTTGCATGCAGGAGACTCTGGGTAGTCTCACAGCTGTGCAACGAGAGGCCTGACTCATTGGGGTTGAGAGAATTATTAATTAGGCAGCAGTATATTTATTACCCAGAGTAACACTTGTGATATTCACATCAAAACTCCTGAAAGAAAGAGTTAGTTCTTGAATAAGCGTCTCTTCGTTTCCTGGGAGAAGTCCCCAAGAGGGGATGCACAAAATCTCTCTCCTGAGTTGCCCTTTCTGCTCTTCTCCTTCAGGATGCTCTGATCCTTTCAGCACTCAGGCAGCAAATGCCCTCAGCCCCACCACACTCTAAAACTTAATGTTCCTGCATAATATTTGTCTTCTAACCCCAAACATACTCTAGGCCACTAGATGGGATAATTCCTGTACTACTTGGAAACAGAGCTGAAGAAATTTAGGAGAGGCAGCCAGGGAAGAAATGCAACTTGCTGGTCCTCTTTGTTATTCCCCCATTCTTCTGCCTTTGCTTCTCCTTGACAAGGGGCTTGGCCAGGTGGTTGCTGGACACATCTAGGTACTCTTGATGAAACTGAGTATCTTGATCTGTTCTCTTCATTTATTTATTTTATTTAAAACTTTTCGATACCGTCCCATCACAGACATCTTGGGATGGTTTACAACAGATTAATATAATAAAAGAAGAATAGAAATAGGAGCAATGGTTGCACAGCTTTCACAGTTAAAATATAAAACCACTAAATAAAACAGGTCAACAAATGAAATAGTGGGAGAATAAAAAGTTTTTCACCACAAGCCGAAAGGAAAGAAGTGCTCATGCCAGACGAACCTCTCTGGGGCGTGTATTCCACAGTCAGGGAGCCACCAAAGAAAAGGTCCTCCTCCAGGAGGTCACCATCCTGAGCTCTTGGAAAGACGGCTCCTGGAGGAGGGCCTCTGCCTCAGATCACAAGAGGTGGGAGTACACATGAGGGAAAACGTGTTCCTTCGGGTTTCCGGGACCCAAGCCAGTTAGGGCTTTATAATTCATCACCAGCACCGGAACCGGACTTCAACTGCTTGCCAGTATAGATGACTGAGGACTGGCGTTATATGTGAAGACCTTCCGGTCCCCATCAATATCCGGGCAGCTCTATTTTGAAGCTGTATACTCTTTGCATGGTGCTGAAAAGAGTATAAACTTGGCACCAAAAGTATCTCTCTGGGAAGTACGTTCCAGAGACTGGGCGCCACAGCAGAGAAGACCCCACTGCGAGTTGATGACCTTTCTACCTGTCTTAGAGAGGGTTCCTGGAGCAGGGCTTCTCCCGCAGATCTTAGGGGGTGTGAGGTCGTATAAGGAAGGAGATGTTCCTTCAGGTATACTGGTTCTAAGCCATTTATTGCTTCATAGGTCAAAATTGAATTGGGCCCGGACTTCAGCTGGAAGCCAGTGCAGCTGGTAGAGGATGTGATAGGCCTAGATGTTATTTTTCTGCTACCTTCATGTTGCTTTTCCCCTCGGAGCTTTCCTGCATCTGTTCTGAAGCTGTCTCCCGGTTGGCTTTAACACTCTCAGCTCTGGGATTACACCATGGAAATGTATAGTCTCTGCTACAGAGAGGGCAGTCATGAGACTTCGTCTCAGTGGTCTGGGTCCTCTCTCCATTCTGTAGCTCCGTCAGGGCTTAAAGGAAAGCACCCACTATAGCAGACAGAAAAGATCACTATATCCCCGTGGAAACCACCAGGATGCAGTAGCTCCACAGGGACCATCTTAGGAGTCCCATCTTTGATTAGGGGAAATTGCCATCAGTCTAAATCTCAACAGGCAATGACCAGACCATGAGAAAGAAAACAAACCAATGCCTGGCTTTCAAACAAAAAATGAAGAAATAAACAAACAGTCTTGAGTGTGCTTTGCTGCATTCAAGAACAAATAATACATTGGGACAGTTCCATGGTTGTCATGGAACTCATGAAATCCTGAGCCACCCCAATTAAGGTGTCCTCAGCTTGGATGTTGGTTTCTCATAAACCCAACACCTCAGAAGACCTAACCATCACAAACTGAGTTGCTCAGCCTTTGTTCCTTCAGGTAGGGAGATGATAGACTGGGCAGAATCCAGAGTTGTCCTTGCTGTCCCAGCATAAGTTGCAAACATTCCAGACCTGTGGTCAGATTAAGAGGGATTCAGGACAGAGGCAGCTCTTTCAGAACAAGGCAATCTCCATCGACTCCACTCACATACACTCTACCATGGAACCCAGTCACAACAGAGAGGACATAACTAACTCTCTATTGCTTGCCTATACCAGGCTTGGTGATGCATGCCAAGGGAAAGCTGATAGGGCATGCACAAAATCTGTATTTGTGGGGAACACAGAAACATAGAAACAGAGTGAGTCAGAAGGGCCCTCCTGGGCCATCTAGTCTGACCACCAGCTCCAGTCATGACATGCCTACCATATGCATGTCGAGCCTATCCTTGTACACCCGCACTAATAGGGCTTCAACCACCTCACATGGAAGCCGATTCCATGCCCTAGGGGTTCCAAGTACTTCCTGGCATACACCTTAAAACTTGGTTCCCTGAACTTTGCTCTACTGCAACATGTCTTGCCCTCCGAAAAAGGGGGAAAAGGTCACAAACCTCCTATACATGACACCCCCTAATGAAACCTGTCTGTCACTAACAGGTCCCTCTGAGTCTCATCCTCTAAAGGCAAAAAAGATCCAGCTCCCTCAGCCTCTCCTCATATGGTTTACCCTACAAACCAGCCACCATCTTAGTGACCTTTTGCTGCACTGATTCCAACCATAAAGAAGAGCAACAGGAAAGAGCCTCAAACTTTGCCGACAATCCTTTTCCTTTTCTCATCACCACACTCTTTGAGTACCATATAAGCCCTCCCACTTGGCCAAAATCTTCTCTTCCAGGAATCTATGCAGACTGCCTTGCTGTATTGCCAGCTACAGTAGCTTCTACTAGAAGCAGGTTTGCCAGCCCAGGGGAAACAACCAGTTGGGGGGGAGGGTGAATTTATTTATTTTTTGGTTTGGGTAATTTTTCACCCCATCCAATACCCAGTGGGTCTCACAGTTCAAATCCCATGAAAACATAGACACCCAATTACTACAACATAAATGATCCACAAACTGAGTGCAAAAGGACAGTTAAAATTAATCATTAAAAGTACGGGAGAATAAAAAGGACTTGACCTGGCACAGAAAAGCATATAATGTTGGTGCCAGGCGGACCTCTCTGCGGACCGAATTCCATAGCTGGGGTGCCACCACAAAGAAGGCCCTCCTCCGAGCATGTTCTCTCTTAACCTCCTTCAAGGAGACTTCCCGGAGCAAGGCCTCTGCTGCAGATCTTGAGGGGCAGGTGGGCATATAGGGGAAAAGGCATTCCTTTAGGTATTCTGGTCCCAAGTTGTTTAGGGCTTTATAGGCAATACCAGCACCTTCAATTTGACCAGGGCTTCAACTGGAAGCAAGTGAAGCTGATAGAGGACTGGCATTATATGAGAATACTGACCAGCCACAGACAGCAATCTGGATACTCTGTTCTGAACCATGTGAAGCATCCAGACTGTCTTTACAGGCAGCCCCACATAGAGCACATTACAGTAATCCAACTGGGAAGTTTCCACAGCGGGTATCACTGCTAGGCAGTGATGGTCCAGGTAATGGCAAAGCTGATGGATCAGGCATAGCTAAAAGAAAGTGCTCCATACCACAGCCGCCACCTGGGCCATTGGGTGGGACAGCTCTGGGTGGAAGAGCACTCCCAAACTGTGAAGTCAAAACAACTTTCTCTTCTGGAGAGTTTCCTGGTTTATAGGCAGCTCATATATTCACAGATGCTTCGAGTGTCAGGCCAGGTTTCTTTCTCTGTTTCCTTGTTTCTATTTCCATGGAAATATTTTTAGCTACAAGTTTTCCTGAAAAGGGCTGCAAAAAGCATATTACACTTGGAAAATTTAAAGAGAGGTACTGAAAGACAGTAAAACAATTAAGACTAAAACTATAGGTAGCAGCACTGAAACAGCAAAATGAATTTTCTGCAGTTCAAATGGGACATCTGCCCACCCCACTACCCTCAATTGCAGTCAAAAGTACTATTTTGCCAACAGTACCAAAAAGGTTTAGGTGTTTGTTTTCATCATAAGATGCTCCTTGGTATTCAGCTCAGGCCTCACTAGAATAATGAAGCACTTGGGGAGGAAGATGCAGCCCAGCAGCCCAGCACTGGAGACCAAGATGGAGAAGACTTGCACAGCCACCATATACTTGCCCTTGGTACTCAGGTAGGTGGGCAGGAAAGACACCCAGACACTGCAGAAGAGCAGCATGCTGAAGGTGATCAGCTTGGCCTCGTTGAAGGACCCTGGCAGTTTTCTTGCCAGGAAGGCCACTGTGAAGCAGACGGCAGCCAGGAAGCCCATGTAGCCCAGGGCAGTGTAGAACATGGTCGCAGACCCTTCATTGCACTGTAGGATGATCTGTCCTGCCTGGGAATGCATGTCAGAGTCAGGAAAAGGAGGAGAGGTCCCAAGCCAGATGGTGCATATTACAGCCTGGATACAAGAACAGGAAAGGACAGTGGAGTTGGCCAAACTCTTCCCCAGCCATCTCCTCACTTTGTTCCCTGGCTTGGTGGCCAGGAAGGCCAGCACCACAGTGATGGTTTTGGCCAGCAGTGAAGAAACAGCAACTGAGAAGATGATGCTGAAGGCTGTTTGTCGGAGAAGGCAGGTTTCTTTCCTGGGCACACCAAGGAACAAAAAGCAGGACAGAAAGGAAAGAAGGAGGGCAACAAGGAGTATGTAGGAGAGGTCCCGGTTGTTGGCTTTCACTATAGGAGTCTCCTGGAATTTGATGAAGATACCTAATACGAAGCCCGTGATTAAAGACAAGATCAAGGCAAAGGAAGCAAGCATCATCGCCAACAAATCTTCATAAGACAAGAACGTCAGGATCTTTGAGATACATTGATCACGGTCCTTGTTTGGATGCTGATCTTCTGGACATTTGGTGCAGTGGTCAGCATCTGGAAAAACAAGAGAAACTTCTCACTTGCATTTATGTTTTACTACATTTCTATCCCACCCCACTTAGAACCCCCACCTTTTTCACTTGCTCCTTCAAAGAGAAGGATCCAGAACAGGTAGAACATCCCCTAACCAGACCACCGACTAGCAGCTTCTCCATCTTGTGTGAATTAAGTGTCAGTTTATTGGGCCCTCATTTAGTCCATCACTTTCTCCGGCATTCAGTTAGCACAGTACTGTCTCATCCCAATTTGTTGAAAAGTAGAGATACAGTTGAGTTTCACCTGGGCACAGCTGCATTTGACTTTCAATACTGCAAGTGATACCTCCAGGCTCCCAACCAAACCAGAGCTTAGCATAAGGAATTCTCTGTCAGCCAGTTTACACTGTCAAATTTAATACATGACATTAGTCCATTTTATTTTAGATCCACAATCCAAGGCCTGAACAAGTCACTTCACAGATCTAAAAGTTACGCATTTCTTAGAATCATTCAATAGAAAACACATCTTTTCAAAAGAGGGTCATCCTAGTGAATACCTGTTATGACAGCAATGCCAGAGAAGGAAATTTGGTCTCCGGGATTGAAAGCTAAACTTCTTGGATGAAAGACAACTGGTAAGAATATGTCCCTTCAGCATTCATAGCTTCCTGTTGTGCTCAGTCTGGGCTTGCAAACTGAGCTGAGCAGAAGGAAAAACGTGATCATTCCAGACCCCTGTTTCCACAACTGGCAACTTGCCTCCATATCAGGTGCGGCTGCCCAAATTATGGCTACACCTGGTTTTTATTTATTTATTGTTTTAAAAAGCTCTTCTAACCCATCCACTACCAGCATTTTGGGATGACTTACCAAAAATGAGGCATGGAATAGGGTTGAGGTTTTGCAACACGTGGGACTTCATTTCTGGCAAGCATCCCAGAAAAGCTGGGTGAGACTGCCAAGGACTTGGACACAGAGCTGCTACCATATGGATGAGACTCCAGGAAACTGAGCCCTGAGAATCTGATGGATCCCAACCTCCAGGCTAATTCCTCACATGTCTCTATTGCCCAGCACAGCATGTTGATGTTATTGATGTAAGCCACCCCGAGGCTTCGGCGAATGGGGTGGGATAAAATCTTTTAATAATAATAATAATAATAATAATAATAATAATAATAATAATAATAATAATAATAAAAGTAATAATGTTTCGGAAAAGAAATATGATTGGGCAGAAGTTGTACAATTGGAGTTGATGTCATTGGTGCGTGGACATCTGCCATGTTTCTGGGATCTGACTCCAAGTTTTGGGGGTGCAGCCATAGACTCTGTGGGAGAAGGGACTGCCAGTGACCCAATTTTCCTGGAAGACCCTCCACATCCAAAGTTACCTCCCCATGTCTTACAACCTTCCTGAAAGAGATCACACTGTGATAATTGCTCTTCTCCCCAGAGCCCTCAGGATGCTGGACTTTCCTCACACTGGCTAGAAAATCATCACAGAAGGTACTCATCAAGCTTCTCAAGCTGGAGATAGCCAAAGAGTGGGGTGCCACAAGGCTTAGTCTCTGGACGAGTGCTCTTCAACTAGTCTTCAGACAAGTAAAGCGGAATGTGAATAGAGCAAATAAATAATAAATAAACATCATTATGAATTATTTACATGATGAAGTCCAAGGAATGATAGATGAACGTGCAGAAGACACAAAACTGGATGGAATAGCTAACACCTTGAATGACAAAAGGATGACCAAGGGTGACCTGGACACGCCAGAATGTGGGAAAAGGAACAGAATGAAATTCAACAGTGACAAATGAAAACAGATCATATGCTTTAATACATAATGGGGAATTTTAATTCAACAGAATTAACAGCGAAAAGGGCCTTGGAGTTGTTGTTGACAATGAGCTAAATATAAAGCAGCAGTGTGATGCTGCCTCAAACTTATGAACGCTATTTTGGGATGCATAAATACAGGCATCACATCTGGAAAAACAGAAGTACTCATTCCCCTCTATTCAGCACTAGCCCAGGTTCACCTGAAATACAGTGCTCCGTTCTGGGCAACCAGTTTTTAAAATGTGCAGAGATGCTAGAAGGGGTTTCAGAGGAGGGTCTAGAAAAGAAGACCCTACAATGAGAGGTGAGAGAACAGGACATGTTCAGCCTTGAGAAGCGAAGACAACCTCCCCAGAATGGTTTATCTGGTGTCGATGTTATACCCGTTTTGGTGCCAGGCAAAAACCTTTGTATTTGCTGATTAATGTAATATTTATGTATTTTAATTAGGTTGTAACACCATCCTGCTCAATACTGTACTTTGTTGTGATTTATTTATTGTTTTAAGCCATCCAGGGATGTCTTGTAAAGGAAAGGTTATAAATATTCTTGCTAAATAGTAATAATAAATTATAAATATATAAGAGGATATGATGGCAAATGGGAGAGGGGATGCCATAGGAAATGAGTCTGAAGGAAATGGGACTGCTCAGGAATGCATCGATGTGAATGATCTTGACTTGTATCCACATGCAGAACTAGTTTGAGACTGTCTTGAAGCTTTGCCCTCATCCTCCCAGACCTGCATTTTCCTCCAGAGACACGCACCTTCCTGAACGGAGATGCTTCCTTCTGCACAGGGAACACAAGCATAGCAGCACACTGGAGTGTCATCTTCTGCTACCTTGACAAAGCCAGGGCGACAGCTTTCTACGCACCTGGAGACAGGCAGGGTCTAAGCAAAAATACAAGCAACATTTCACATATTCATCAGGGCTCATTCTTCTGCTGGAATTCAGCAGGGAGTTGGAAAGAACCCAAGGGAAAGTTAAGAATTTCTCTTGAAACCCATAACTCAATCAAACCATGAGCAGCTGAAACTGCTGCATCTTATTTCCTGTCTTCTTCCTCTGGGACTTCCTAACCCTCTGGCACTCTTGTCCTCTTGTGTTCCACTCTACACTAACTGTAAGCACTTCGAGACAGAGACATATATTGGATTGCATTTCCCATCACTCCCAGTCAGCACATTTGGAGGTCACAGAGTTCAGGGAGGCTGATCGAGAGTCTGCTAGAGTCTAATTGATGATAAACGAATGGCTTTGTTTTCACCTGGTTAAGCCACTTGGGCCACACAATGGCCTCTTGATCAATGGCAAACTTGCGATCTGAGGTTCCTCCTCTTTCTATGCTCCCAAACTTCACTCTAGCAACCGTCCTATTAGGAAACAGCACCCAATTCAGGATGTCCACGTCAGCAGCTGGGGCTCCACTCTCGTCCACGTACCGTCCATCCATAGATGTGTTATGAACATGGGAGATCCTCAGGAAAGGATGTAGCTCAAAAGGCAGAGGAAAGAAGAAGTCATGTTTCATATCTTAGTTCTGTCCATGCTCAGAACTTGCAGGAATAAAGGGGATTTTTTCAGTCAAAGAAAGAGACAGAAGAATACAGGGCACTGCCTATAGGGTACTGTCTGGCAAAGAGTCAGAACACTGGTCACCAAGCTCAGTGTTGTTGCTGCTTGGACAGTTGTTGCTGTGCAGGGTTTCAGAAAGGACCTTTTCCAGACCTTCTTGGTGATGCCAGGTATTGAGCCTTTGGCACTAGCATGCAAAGCTGCAACTTCTCTCCTCTCTCTTATGAGTCAGTGCTTATTCCAGATTCTAGTGTCTGAGTGAGTGTATTAACATTCAGAAGGGACTGGATACCTTCCTCTCATTTGATGTAAACCTTTTTGACTCTTTCTCTTTTGTCCTAAAAGAATTCTGGAAGCATCTTGCTTAATATAAGGGGAGCAAAAAATAAGAAAAACTGTTATTGGCATCTATTTCTGACCACCAATCAAAAAGAGGACAAGGATTCAACCTTCAAGAAGCAACTTGCCAGCATTTCCAGAAAGAATGATGTAGTCCTTACGAGATATTTCAGTTGTCCTGATATGTGCTGGGAGACAAATTCTGCCAAGCATGGCCCTCCAAAAGATTCCTGGGATGCATTACTGACAACTTCATCCAGCACAAGGTAGAGGAAGCAATGAGAGGCTCATCTATCTTTGATTGAATGATAAGTAACAGGGATGGCCTGGTGGACAAAAAAGCAGTCCCGGGAACTCTGGGGGAAGGCAATCATGCTATACTTAAACTCTCAGTTATAAAGGAGGCAAAGCTTAACTGCATTCAAATATGTGCCCTGGCCTTCAAAAAAGCTAACTTTCACAAACACACAACAATGATGCAACTCATTTTGAAGGGAAAAGGAGTCCAAGAGGGGTGGGAAATCTTAAAAAAGAGCTACTGGAGGAACTCTCTGCACCACTGTCTATGATCTTCAATAAATTTTGGAGACATGCCAGAGATTTGGAGAAAAGCTTACATTGTCCCTGTGTTCAAAAAGTGGGGAAAAAGAGGAACCAGGGAACTACGAACCAGTTAGTCTGACATCAATTACTGGACAAATTCTGGAGCAAATTTTTTAAAAAATTATTCTGTAAGACCCTCAAAAGTTCAGTGATCAATTGAAGCCAACATGGATGCATCAAGAATAAATTCTGTCAGATTAATTTAATCATTATTTACTGGGTAACCTCCTAAATGGACAGAGGGAACACTATGGGCATTTTCAACCTCAGCTTTAGTAATGCTTTCGATATTATGCCCCTTGCACCATCCCAGCACTTGCAGACTCTGATTTTTCTCAAGGTCTTCCTGAACGCCTGGAGATGGTGGCCTTGAGAAAAGCTCTTCTGCCACTACCATCCCTATATCGGGAAGCCCCATTTCTCAGGGACCTGAGGGCCTCTTCTCATCTGAAGAGTTCATGTCACCCTGGCCTTGAAACACATGCCAAAAACAGCTGCCCCTTTCATTCCCAAAAGAGAGAAGGGACCATTGCAGACACATCAAGAATTGGACCCAGCATGGGTCCCCCATCCAGTTGAGTTGTGTCCTCTAAGCATCCCCAGAAGAAGATCCTCAAAGGGTTTGAATCATGAATATGCCACCTGTGCTGCTTGAGGATGCTTGACCATTTTTGCAACCAAGCATCCTAAAAATGCCAAGTTGCTGATCATGTCTGGCAACAATGCCAGTGAAGAAAAGGGAGTACCTGCCATGGCTGTAGGCCCTGAACTTCCAGACTACTTTCTCTTCCTGCCACCTTCCTCCTAGATCCGGATGAATAAGCAGCATCCAAAGCATGTGCCACAGTCAGGAATGTGTTATAAATGCTGTAGCTGTCTAGGGATAGGGTGTATTCTATGTCCTCCTTGGACAACGCCTGCAGGCTGTCATCCTCTGCACATCTTGTCCAGCCTTTCACAGATAAGGCATGCTTTGAATAAGAACACTTGTATGCTTTCCTTGTATATTGCCTGAGAACAGAAGAAAAGAGCCGGAAATTCTCATAAGTTGCTCTTTTACTTGACTGGAGAAAGAAGGAAAAAATCCCATGGATGTGCTGGGAAGCAAAAGTGTTATACGTCAGTGGCAAGGTGAGGTCCCACAAAGCTGTTGTGATCCAGACTTTCCCTGTAATGTGTTCCATCAATGCTTCAACTACTTGTTGTATCGCAGATATTCCTCTTGTAAAGAAGTTAGTCTCTGCACAATAAACAAAGACATTGACTTCTCCCCAGTTATGGAATGCAGCACGACGGATCTCCAGTTGTTTGGTTATCTGCCCAGAGATTATCTGTGAAAAAACAACACAAATACCTTTCCTATGGAATTCAGAGGTCAATGTCTTGATGAACCTCTCTCCCTTGTCTGTGTCCAGTGCAATGAGACCGGTCGACATCCACCTAAAATGGAGGAGCAGATTGACAATCCCTGGGTACAGGGCTGCTTCATCAGGGAACATCTGGAGGTAAAAAGGGAACTGTATCTTCTGACTTGCCACACAAGAAACAAAAGCATAAGTGATCTGCCAAAGAATGAAAAAGAGAGAGAGAGATGAATGCTTGGCTTCCTTTCCAAACTGCTTTTCCATTGTTCATTAGCTATTTCTGACAAATGACTAGAATATGCCTCTTTCTGTCACTTTGTGCAATCAAGTCATCTCTGCCTTCTGCTCAGCCCTTCAAAATTCAAGTCTGTGGCTTCCTTTATGGAGTCGATCCAGGTTTGGCCTTAAACTCTAAAGGTATAAGTTGCTGCTGCTGCTGCTGCTGCAACAGCTGCTGTTGATGTAGTTCTTTACTGCCCAACAGCCAAAGCTCTCTGGACAGTTCATAAGAAAGAATTATACCTTGTAAATTAGAACAATTCATGCTGAAATCCATGCCAGTTAAACTAAGATTTACAATTTTATGATGAATATGTGCATTTTAAATATTAAAATCCAAAATAGTTGGGGTTCCCCAGTACTTTTGATAGTTCTGCATAAGGGGTTCCTCTATATACTAAATTCACCAGAGCAGGTGAAACCTCATTGACTGGATGGGGACGTATGAATGAAGAAGAGCAAGGAAGACAAGAAACCCTAAGAGAGGCCCTGGCGGGGGTACAGATTCAAGAACCAGTGGAAGATGGAGCAGATCAAAAGAATTGAAACCGACAAGAAGAGGAATAGGGAACAATTGGTGGAATCTCACTGACAGCAATCCCCAATCTGGTTGATGAAGAACACTAGGAAAGAAGAAGGCGGCGGCAGCAGGTAGAAGAATTATGGACTTATGTGGAAAGGGTAATATTGAGTTCAGTGTTGGGAAAATGTAGAAGGAATTTATACTTGCTGTAAAGTTATGAGTTACGAGATATGGTTATAAGAATAACAGGGTAAGGTTACATACTAAGAAGGGAAAGAATGACATGATGAAGGGGTTTATTGATTAAAGCATGGGATGGTGAATGAACTTAATAATGATGGTTAGATAGCTATCATGTAGTGGGGAGACCCTAATTTAAATATACTTCAAAGGGAAGTAGAAGAAGGTAGGAAGGATGAAGACTCTCTGGAGAAGAAGGTATAAACAGAAGAGGGAAAGCAGAAATATTTTGGACTGATAAGGAAAGGGCAAATAGGTTAAAGTTAATTAAATGTATAAGGTTTTAAACACTTTATCTGGAGGAGTCTAATGATTAAAGCATGAGTTCTTGAATGAACTCAAAACTGAAGGTGAAGGTTAGATCGCTATAATGGGGAGAAATTTATTTCAATAAAACAATTCCAGGTAATGTCAATATAAGAGGCAGGAGAAACTAGATAGGGTAGATATAGGTTAAGCACATAGAGATAAACACACGCACAGATAAACTATATGTTATAAAGGGAATAGAAGTTACAGAGGCTAAAGGCAAGGCTAGAGGGGAAGTAGGATTAGGTGGATGGGATGCCCAGGAATTTCCTCCCATTCCCCTTCTGCTTTGGATAAGGGTCATCTTTGGAATTCGCTTCCAAGGGACGTGCCCCTAGCACCCATATTATCTTTCTTTTGGTGCCAAATTAACACTTTTTAATTTAATATCTCTTTTTTGATTATTGCTGTGGGTTCATTGTTTTATTAATTTGTTGTTTTATTGTTTCCACTGTGTTTATCTTCCTTTAAAGAACAATGTTAAATAAGCATAGAGCTGATACTGTATTTTTGCAAGAAACTCATGAAAAAGAAGATGTTAATGTGTTAAGATTTTTGTGATCTGAGATCTACGAAACACCATATGGGAGTGCAAAATATAGCTGTGTGCAAAGTATTATATCTAAGAAAGCCGAGTTTAAATTTGTGAAGGTAAAACAAGATGTGAAACTTAGATAAGTGAAATAACATGGTGTAAGGAGAGGAGAAGATGATGCACCAGTAAATATTTATGCACCAAATATTGATCAGATAAAATTTTTAAAGGTGGTTCCAGAAGAGTTAGAAGGTATTAGGAAAGGGTTTGTAATAATGGCTGGAGATTCGTAATGGATGGAAAGAAGGATAGATTAAATTCTACTAAAAAGGAAACAAGGTGTAGCACCACATTATTAAAAAGAATAATACTGATTTCAAAAATGTCTGGAAAGCGTTGAATGGAGATGAAAGAAGATTTGCTTTTTACTCAATGGTTCATATATATCATTCCAGGATTGATTGTATATTTGTATCAAAAGATATTTTTTCTAGAATAAAGGACTCAGATATAGGCCTGATAAAATTTATGGACCATGCATTAGTAAACATGGATTTTAAAATTAAATGTGATTATGAAAAATCCCTTGTGCCTGAGTAAAGGAAATAACTCCCTAAATGTTCATTTTCCTTTCCATCACTGCTTAGAGTGGCCAGATGTAGGAAATGGGCCCATTGTGCTGCTGACTCCTCCATCAAGGATATGAGAGGAGTTTCTGATTCAGATGAGAAGGAGGAATCCACAGCTGAAATGCTAACTATGGCAGATATGGAGATTTCAAGATGTCAGGTATAACAGGACAACCAGTTATGAATGGTCATCTTCTCAAAGCAGCTGGCTTTGAAACAAAAGGAGTCAAAGGTGCAGTTGAACAACTTTTGAGTTTGGAAGAGATGAAGTTCCCTCCGTTTGGAATCCTTTTCTTTCCAGAAGAACTCATTTCCTGATGACTTAGAATTTTATCAACTGCCTCATTCATTGATGGCTTCTTCTATACTCTTAATTCAAAATTGCTGACCTTGCTACTGTGAATTACCACAAAAAACTTCTCAATGTCTGCCAGGAGGAAAGAGTGAAAGATGTTTCCTGGACACCAGGAATGAGACCTCAGAATAGGAGCATATATGATTCTTAAAATAGCAGGACAATTCACTGTTCCTCTCACACTTGTCTCTTGCTTTTTCAGCAGGAAGAAGAGTTGTGACATATTTCCTGTTATACAACCATTTTACGTTAGACTTCTTCTCATGTTCAACCCGCATTTAGGAAGTTGGTCAAGCAGAGGGAAAGCCCACAAATGCTCAAAGAGCTCCAGTTGTGCAGCCATCAACCTTCTTCTTCAGCATTTGCTGCATAAAAAAGGTGGAAAGTCATGTGCACAGAAGGGGGGGACCACTTGCGCAGCTCCCTGGAGAGGAGAAGAAAGTGGGACAGAGTCTGAGGAGCAAAGCCCAGGTATCCCAGTGGATTTCTAGCCCCATAAAAGATTCTTCACATACTTCTAGCTTGAAGAATATGTATTGCACATGATTTGCCTTGAATGCAAGATTTTTTTCCTACAAAGAGCTGGAAAAGGAGTGTGTGTCTATGTGTTGTGGGGAGGGGGTCATGTTTAGCAGAACTTGTAACCCTACTAGTAATTCTGATCACTCATGGACTCTGCAGGACTTGTTTATTTCTTCAGGAAGAACAATATGCAGAGTTCAACCAGGATGGCTCATCTCCACTCACAAACTCATACCTGTGGGATTTTGTAGATGCTCAACACTGTTGAAATCTGGATGGAAATGTCAGTGTCAGCTCCTTCCAGAACAACCACTGGGCGGTTGTGTCTTCCACAGATGTAGTTTGGGACATTTGCCTGTCCAGGAGAAAGCAGGTCCAGCAGGGCATCCGAAGTCATTAAGGCACTGAAGTAGTTGTCCTGGATACTGTAGCCAAGGGTGATGTTGGGTGAGATCCTGGGGTTCAGGTTGATCTCCTGACTAGCAAACAGGAAGGACAGGATGTACCAGTATTTTGTGGACCCTTTCCTGAAAAAATGAAAACCAAGCAAGAATTGTTTTATTGTCATCTTCCTTTGAGGGAAACAGTTAAACTATGGACTCTGCTGCCACTGGAAGTGGTGATGATCCCCACTTTGGATGGTTTTTAAAAAGGGATTGGGCAGATTCCTGAGGGAAGAGGCTATCAGTGACTACTAGCCTTGCTGGCTGAGGGCTTGCCTTCTTTACCAGATGGACAAACTCATAGAGGAAGAGGCTATGGATGGCTGCTAGCCTTGCTGGCCATCTCTCCTTCATCAGAGGCAGTGTTTCTGCATACACCAGTTGCCAGGGGCTTCAGCAGGAGGAGGACTCCTGTGAGCAGCCTGTTTGTCAGTGCGGAAAAGAAATTGACTGGATGGATCATGACAGCCCTTCAGAATTTTACCGACGACTGACAGCACTCTCGCTTGAACCTTCTCTTCAAGCTGCCTTCATAGCACAAGGTGTCTAAATGAATGCTAACTATCTGAATAGGCAGGCAGTCATGATGTGTAGGATGTGTTTGTGTGGAGAGCAGTGCCTCAGCCTGTGTCTGTTATGGTTTGTTTTGTCTCTGTTTGTTCTGGGTGCTGATCAGAAGGCAGAAAGACCACAAGTTCTTAGAATATGTTTCTAGATTTCCCATTCAAAGGAACACTTTGGAAGTGTAGTTCTGGGCATGCCCTTTAGGGCTTATGCATTGCCACAACCTTCCCCCAAAAGCAAACAAGGGGAGTGACTGGCAAATGAAATAACAAGGGCTAAAACTGGAAGAGAAAGTGTGGCAAACATAGCAGTGAAGGCAGATGCTCTGATTTACCAGGCAAGTGTGGTGGATGGAGGCTGGTTGAAGGTGTACGGAAGGAATCTCGAAGTTGTTGGAGAGATGATCGCACTAATCTGGTAGTCTCCTGGTTGGAAATGATTTAATGGGTCTATGGCACTCTTTTCCAAAAAAATGGGGCATTTTGGCATTGAGCATCCCAAAGGCAGCCGCAGAAGCAGTAGAAGCAATATCATGAAGTCTGAAAGGACCTTTGCCTTGCTACTTATATTAATTTTAGGAAAACTTAGAACGAGCAAAGGAACGGGGCTTCAGTTCCTTTGCCAATGAAAGTGAAATCCAGTAAGACTTGACACATGAAGGGGAGATGGAATGGAATCTTCCCACCTGCACTGACCCTCATCCCAGATGTTCAGTGGTGAGGGATGCCTTTGTGCTCCAGTCATTTTGTAGTTTGATGCAAGATGTCACTTTGTGTTGTTCGTGAAAGTGATGTTTATGTCAGTAGTCCCAAAGCAATTGGGAGGATCCCTTGAGCTTTGGCAAGAAGAAGAAGAAGCAATCTCTGTTATTTTTCTAATTATGCAGAAAAGAAGCTGAAACACTGTTGGATTTCCTCAATGCTGTGTTTGTCTCCATGCAAGTTTACAGGTGGGGGAATTGCTGATGCAACTCAGTCGGTCAAGGGTGGAAGATGAGTTTGGCCTATGATTGCAGTGGTCCTCCTGGAATCCAGGCCTCTTCTGCATGTCGCACTACATGCTCATGCTCAGCCTTGGCTTCAGAACTAAGCTGAGCCAAGACCAATCCAGGAATGCTCGCAGATGCTAACAGAACTTTTCTTCATGCAACCTGGCAACCTTCCATACAGTGTGCAGCATATACTCAAAGTTCACAAGTTATATGTATGGAAGAAGCATTCTGCTTTTGCAGTGAGTGTGCAGACTTGATACATGGTAGATATTGCACAATCTCTCTGCATGCTTGGGCTTGAAGATGAGAGAAATCCGACTGGAATTGGGGGAGCTGAGTTGAATTGTAACATCTGTCCAATATGGTCTACATTGATAAGCAGGGGATTTTCTACATGATTCATGCAAAAAAGCACAAGCTAAATAAATACATATATACATACGTATTACTGTGTCTTTGTCCTGTCCAAGGTGCCAAGCAGCTTCTGCAGGTTTTTGGTTCCCTGATTAAAGAGTTGCCCTTTAGAAAGAGATAGGGTATTTAAATACTTTTACCCACTTTGAGCTTGACTTCAGCCATTAAGCTGAAACTGAACCCTGGCAGAATGGAACAATTCCTGAGTCCAATAGATAGGGCCTTTGCTTGTTCTGGATGGGGCTGTGTGCCTTCCAAAAGCTCAAGTTCATAGGTTAGGGCCACTCCTAGACCCATCATTGCTGTTGGAGTGGCAAGTGAGCATGGTGGCTTTTACCAGCTTTGACAGGTGTTCCATCTATGACCTTTCCTGCAATGCATGGCTGCACCAGAAGCTAGATACTATGCAGGCTGCAGCAGCAGGACTGTTGTGAGCAGCTGCCCCCTTTCATCAAGCAACTCCTTTGCTGAGCTCATAGCCTATGAACTCCTGGCCCAAACTCAGGGTAATAGTGCCTAAACTCTAAACACCTTGGGACCAGCTTCTCTAAGAGATTACCTTCTCCTTTGTTGGTCTCCCTGGTCACTGTGGTCATCAGAAAGAAAGCTCCCACTGGTCTCACCAGGAGAAGAACTGTCAGTGGCTCCAGGGGGGGGGGGTGTCAATTTCTGTGGATTGCCATCCCTCTGAAGATCAGATATTCCCCAATTCTGTATCATTTCTAGCACTTCCTGAATTCAGTCTTTCTTTATTGGATAATGCACCCCTGATTTCTAACCCCCAACTGGGCTTATGCAGATCATAAAAGCATAGGAGGAGAGAGGTATCGATGTAGAGACTCATGAATGCATAGAAGCATAAAATCACTGAATCACAGAATCATAAAGGTGGAGGGAGCCAAAGAGCCACTGCGTTGAACTTGAATGCTGGTGTCAACACTTGGCGTTGGGTCTAGAAATTTCCTGGCGAAGAGACTGCAGATGCCAAAATGCTAGCATAATAGGATCACATCAGCCAGGTCCTGTTAACAACCTTGCTGCCCTATTTTGGAAGAAATTTTCAGGACTGTTTTCAAGACAGCATCATATATTATGTAGCACATTAATCCAGACGAGATGTTATCAAACCATGGAGAATTGTAGAAAGCTATTTCTGTTTAGAGGAGAACCATGTGGGTATATCAGCTGAAGGTGCTCTGTACCATAGAATATAGTGGTGCCTCATGTGCTAGTGCTGGAACCAACAGCAATCCCTAGACTTGTCCTGATAATATATAGGGATGAAAATCCTCTAGGATGGATCTTCGATTGCTACCTTCTGCCCCGTCTATTTTTGGAACCAGGCACTGGTTCACAGCCTGATTTAACTCTATGCTTTCAACAAAAGGTTCAAGTAGGCATTCAACCGCAAGGGGTGGGTATTACAAAGATCCCTGCAGCATTTCATGGTATTGATCTCTCTGGACAAGCAGCAATCCTGTAACACCAACTTCAGGAAGTATCATGAAATTTCTCCCAGACCCAAGAGCCTGTTGGGAAAGATACCACTTTCATTGGTTTAAAAACTTTGTGAATTCCCAAAGTTCAGGAGGACTGCACTCCTCCCATCCCTATCCAGGGAAAAGTCACCCCACCAGCTAAAAATGCCAGGGTTCCTTCCAAACCAGGCTTGAATCTCACTGAAATTGATCGAGATGGTTTGGTCCATTCAAGAATGCCTGGAGTTGACCAGCACACACCCACTCAAACATGGCATGGTGTAATAGCATCCAGTCAATACATGTAAACACCTCCTGAGAGCAAGTTAGACTTCTACAGGATTGGCCAAACTGGTCACAACCATCTCCTGAGCTATCTGCCACCCCTTTCCCTGGTCCAGGTTGAGAAAGGCCATGGACCGTTTAGACATCTCCATTGGATGAACTGGAAGATTAAATGGTGGTGGAAAGAACTGCCTCTTTTCAACCTTCACTTCTAGAGTTGGTTAGATTAGGGATCTGTTTCAGCAGGAGAATCTGGATAATCCATGCACTAGTAACCTCACATTTAGACTACTGCAATGCACTGTATGTGAGGTTGCCCTTGAAAACTGTATGGAAAATTCAGTTGGTACAGAATAGAGCAGCTCATCTACTCATGGAGACTGGAAAAAATGAACATATTTGCTAGGTGCTGTACCATCTGTACTGGTGACCAACTGAAGTCGGGGACTGCCTTGAGGTCCTTATGGTAATGCATGAAGCCCTAAGTGATTTTGGACTGAGATATCAAAAGGAGCTGCATATACACCTTTCCAGACCCTTAGATCATCTACAAAGGTCTTTCTGAAGGAAGTGAAAGAAATGAAGGAAGGGAAGGGGCTTCTCAGTCGTGGAACCAATGCCACTTGTGGAATCAGGTCTCCAGGGGGAAAAAACCTAGCACCAATGCTGTATACATTCCAGCACAGGTTAAAACTTCATTTCCCTCCTTTTTAATTTTTGACTTTTTAGTTTTATATTGACTTTTAAATTGTCTGGAACATGCAAAATAGTTATTATTTACAGTTCAGTGCTTTTGTTGCTGCTATTGTATAGGCCAGCACAAAATTATCATACAGAGATGCTCTTTCTGTGGGTGGATCTGTTTTAAATTATTCCAATGGTTGCATTTTGCATGTTTTATTTTTATTGTGTAACCTGTTTTGAGAACATTATGTTAATCAAATGGAATATAAATGTGACAGACAGAGAGACAAGCAGACATATCTAATCTATGTCTGGGGTACATGGGCAGGAGGATATCCTGTGGCATTGCCCTTGAACTGGTTGGGGAACTGGTGAGTGACATATTGACCACTGTTTGAATGGAATGTGGAACTAGACAGAGCATTGGTCTGAATCACTACAGCTGTACTCATTTTCTGAAATTATCAAAACATCTATTTCCTCTTTGCCTGACCAGGTCATATTTGCATTTGTTTCTCCTATTCTGAGTGATAAAATACAATCTCCTTTTTGGGATGGGAATCCTGATCCCATATTATGGGAATCTCACAATTCCCCTTGGGGATGGTCTCCAAAGAAGAATGGTCACACAGCTCCTGCATTTCAGATGGACATTAACTGGCCTCATTTCTTCAGCTACAGAAAAGGGAGAAAGATTTGAGAACAACCTGATGGCAGAACTGCTGAGGAATGGCATCTGTGTTCTCTTCACACAACACAACTCTGAATTGAATACAGAAAATGTGCAATTGTTTGAAAAGTGGGGACAAATCAATGTATTTGTGTATGAAGTAGATTTGAGTTTCTTCTTAATTGGATTAGAGGTTTCACAGAAAGTAATTAAACTCAGGATAAAACCTGCACTTGGAAAGTTTAGGATCACAACCCCTTTGTGGGTCATCCAGCTGTACCTTGGCATTGATGTGTAATGATCTGTCTTTCCAAAACAATATGTTTTCTGTCCTTCACCCAGCAAAGAAAAGGGCAAATTGCAGAGATTCTGCACCCCTTTACTCTGCCATGATGGAACTTGAAGAGAAAGTATGTCATTGTTTCTAGTTAATGCCTGCCTTCCCTGTGAAAGGTTGGACTAGGTGCACAAAGGAGAATTGGGCAGGTTTTTCAAAGGAGGAGATGGAGAGAATCTGTGTTTGCACCAGATCAGGAAGGAGGATGGCAGCAGGAGGCAGACTAGTTGTTGAAAGGGAGAAGCAATGGCAAGTGTTGCCATTTCTTTTGCTATGCAGTGGAAAGCTGGATAATGATGCCTACTAACGGTGCCTTTTCATGAGGACGGAAATGGTTGATACAAGTCCTTTCAGTTTTGAAGGGAATGTTTCACCTCTAGAACTGAGGGCCTGAACCCTGCTGAATAAAGAGGGAAGGAAGGAAGGAAGGAAGGAAGGAAGGAAGGAAGGAAGGAAGGGAGGAGGGGGGAAGGAGGGAGGGAAGGTAGGTAAGTAGGAATGTCAGTCGGTGTTCTGGAGTTTTCTTGATCAAAAGATAAGATTGAGAGAAGGAAGAGAATTATATAAGCATGAAAGGAAAAAGGGAAGGATATAGCACCTCTTGTCCTTTGTGCCTTCCTACCACTTCAGTTCAGAGGTAGAGACCCTTCTCTGGGACCCCTCCTTGAAGGAGTTTGGAGGGTGCTTTTCTGGAGAAGGACTTCTCTACAGTGGAACCCCTATTATGGAATCCGCTCCCCCGGATTGCCTGGCGCCAACACTGTGTTAATTTTGCTGAAAACGTTATTTATTTTCCTAGTATTTTCATGTTTAATTTTTTTAAGGTGAGTTTTGTTTACTGAAAATTGGATTCTGTGTTCTGTTTTAGTTTACTCTGCTTTATTTTGTCTTGCTTTTATTGTAAAACCATCCAGAGATGCTTGCAGTGCTTCGTATATAAAAGCTTTTAAGAATAATCAACTCACCATCATGAAACATCTATCTTTCTATCTATCTGTCTACCTACCTACCTACCTACCTACCTATCTATCTGTCAATCTATCTATCTATCTATTTAAAGCTTTTCTACACTTCCTCTTACAATGGCTCTCAGGACAGTCTTATTAGACCTAGAAAGCCCATCTTTCTAATCAACCAGAAGAATGACTGTTAAGAATATAGGAAGATAAGAAAAGTCCTGCTGGATCAAAGTCAAGGTCCATCCAATCCAGCGCTCCATGTACAAAGTGGCAAACCAGCTGCCCACAGGACACTTCGAGCAGCATGGTTCAAGACCTCTTCCTGCCAAGGTCTTCAGCAACTGGTGTCTGCAGGTATGCTAGCATTGCTAATGAATAGTGGTGGTGGAGAGGTCAACTAAAATGTTGTCCAGTGTGCAGCTGCTGTGAAGAAGGCTAAGTCCACGCTAGGCCTACTTAGCAATGGAATACAGGATAGAAGTGGCCAGATCATACTCCCCTTGTATGAAACTTTGAATCTTGTGTTCCCTTTTGGTCTCCTTGTCTAAAAAGGACATTATAGAGTTGGAAAAAGTACAGAAAAGGACAAGAAAAATCACTGGGGGCTGACGGAGTAGCTATCACAACTGGTTTTGTTCAACTGAGAAAAAGAATGAGGAAGAGGTGACGAGAGAGGTGTCTAAAATAATGTGTGGTGTGGAGAAAGTGGGGATGGGGGAGAAATTTTCTTCTTCTTCCATTAGACCCAAACCCTGGGTTATCCCATGAATCTGATTGGTGGGAGGTTTAGGATAGACAAGAGAAGGACTTCTTCACACTACATATAGTTAAACTAGGGAATTCTCTTCCATGGAAAGTGGTGATGGAAACCAATCTCAGTGGCTTTAAAAAGGGATACGACAGATGCATAAAGAGGAGGCTACTGGGGCTACGTGCCTTGCTGGCCATGTGCTTCCTCCTTTATCAGAGACAACATGCCTGAATATGCCTGTTGTTGAGGAACTTGGGCTGAAGGAGGTCTTGCACCCATCCTGCTGAAGGGATCCTGCAGGCAGCTGGATTGCCACTGTGTGTATGGAGTGCTGGAGTGAGAAGGGGTCTCCTGGGCCATCTAGTCTGACCCCAGCTCCAGACACCTCTGCTCATGGCATGCTTGCCATGTGCATGTCCAGCCATAGCAGAGTAGGAAAGAGAAGAAGAGGTAACAATTCATCTCAGACTCTTTTGGGGTTGGCTGGCATGCACCTCAGGGGTCTGAAATGACACGTTCTCCAAAGTGGAGTCTTGCATGGAGTTTCAAAGGGACACTTCCTGGTCCCATCCTTCATCAGTTGCTCTGACTATACAATATTTCAACAGAAGCCTTATCCCTAGAATTGAAGAATGGCAGTCATATCAACATGAGGTTCCTGGAAGCGAACCTCCTGTGAACTGTGCTGAGCTTGTCATACACAAGGAGGAAATTGAGCAGCTGGAGTTTTTGCCTGGCAACCTTTCCTTCCTGAAGAGGATCAAAAATGGCACATGTAGGATGCAGTGGGTGACTCCATCCAGAGCACCCAGCACCCAGATTCTTTTGACCCTTCTCCACATGAAGGACGGTTAGCCATGAGTTCTCACAAGCATGCTTTTCTCCAGTTGTGCACATATGCATGGAACCAAGCAAGGGTTTCAGAGAGTTGCAGATGAGTCCCAATATTTTGACCTCATACTTACAAAAATCATAGAGATTTGCTGCTGTTCTTGCTTCAGCTGATTGAATGCTCCCCCTCAGAAAAAACAGTACATCTCCCTGAGTCCACTCAAGAGCACTTCTAGGTGCTGCCTTGCACCCAGAGGATCAAGAAAGGCACACAAATGCCCCTGTTGTTTCCTCTCATCCCCCTCCAAGGTGTGACATTGGCTGCCAGGGCTCCCTCACCATCAGAAGGCCATTGGAGCACTGATCTGGCAAGAGGCCCTTTCTTTCTGTCATGCTCCCTCTGTCTGGATGAGCAGAGCATGATGGAGGCCGGGAGAGGAAGTGTTGAATTGATGCTGCTCTTGCTGCTGCTGCTCCTCCTGCCAGAGATGTCCTGTGGGTTGCTGAAGGCCAGATGCTCCTGCAGCTGGGACGGGGATGAGCCTCACCTCATGAACTATTACAGGCCAGGGGACTATGTCATTAGTGCAGTCATCACTGCAACACAGACTCAGTTTCTTCCATACACGTTCCATCAGCCACCCTCTATGGAGAGTTTTGGTAAGTCTTTGAGAGGATGTGTGTGTGACAGTCCCACATCCGGGGCAGCCAGACTTCCTGGCTTGTCTGTCTGGAGGGCTTCTTTTTCACAAAGTGGCCAGACTGAAACAGATAGGACAGGAATGCTCTGGGTCAGAGTCCGGGGCAATTGAAGGGCAGCAGATTGGAGAACATTTCCTCTGCACAGTGCTCTCCAATCTATCCTTCTCCCTTGTTCGCACAGGAGTTTCCCTCTCCGTAGGAATATCTGCACAGGATGATTTCCAGGGCTGAACTGGTTATGTGTACTAACTTTGGTTGGATATGGCTCAGTGGCACTGAAACACAATATATCACCTTTTTCTAAAACTGCCTCCTTGTCATAAAGATGGAATTTGAAGTCAGACCTGTCGCTTTGGACGTTGATCATTGTCAACATGTAGGAAGCTGTAGAAACAGGATGCAGTGATAACAAAATCTCTAAACACTTTGGATGAAGCAACTGCAGAATCTTTTAGCTTTATTGCTGATGAGGTGGACCATGACACATCTCCTTTTTGTCAGGGTAGGACCCACATATTACTGGAGGATACTCTCCTTGTTTGCCATTCAGGAGATCACTCAGAATCACAGCCTCCTACCCAACTTCACCCTGGGCTATAACGTTTATGATGCATGTAACAATGCATTTGTGGTCCATGATTTTGATTCTTGTAAGACAACCCTGCCGTGAAAGGAAATCTGTGAGTACTTTTCTCCCCTCTGATTTCATACATTGCTCCAAAAGGAAAGCAACATGGCACAATACCAGGAGTGTGGAGCAGTCCAACTTTCTTAAAACATCCAAGTATTCACACCATGCTCCTTCTGCCAGAAAGTTCCATTTTAGAAGCTGAGTCAAGGCTGGATCATTTGAGTTTTGAATATGTAGAATGTATTGCTTGCTTGGGATTATGATGTTGCATTCAGATAATCTTTCACAATCTTGTGCATTAAAATCTGAAATGAAACAATGCAGCATCCTCTTCTCTTCTTCCACAGGTCTCTTATGCTTTTTCTTCCCAGGTTCTCAGTGATAAAACTTCCTTTCCTTTTCTCTCCCTGATGGTCCCCAAAGAAGAGATCCAGTACCCAGGGATTGTCAGGCTGCTGCTGCTTTTCAGATGGACAATGTTTTGTCTCTTTGCTCTAGACAGTAGTCATGGAGATAAGTTCATGAGAACATTGATACCAGAGCTCCTCAGGAAAGCCATTTGTGTGTTCTTTTCTCAAAGCCTCTCAGAATTGAAAACAGATTCTGTAGTTCTTTGTCACACTTCACTGCACAACTTGCACCAAATCCATGTCTGTGTTTTTTGTGCGGAGATGAGTTCCTTCCTCTTTGCAATATCCCTGCTGCAAGTCATCATTGAACAGCTGGTCCGACCCATCATAGGAAAAGTCTGGATCACTACAGCCCCGTGGGACTTTGCCATGGATTTTTCATATGCCAATATTTATGTCAAACAGCCCCATGGGTATTTTTCTTTCAACATCCAGAGAAGAGAAAGTCTGAGCTTTGAAAATTTCCCATCCTTTTTTGTAGCTATGGAGGGATGTATGATTCAGTCTTTTAAGTGTTCCTATGCAAAGCATGTGCTGTCAATGAAAGGGCGGACAAGATGCAGAGAAGGGCAGAGACTGGAGGTCTTGCCCCATGAAGACACAGAGAGAATGCTGTCTCTCGACAGTGCCTTCTCATACTGTACTATCCAGGCTGTGGCTTATGCCTTGGATGCTGCTTTGGACACCAAGATGAAGAGGATGCAGGTGGGGGACAGTGACAGGCTAGAAGTTCCAAAGCTTCAGCCATGGCAGATATTCTCTTTTCTACCCAAGATATTCCTGCTAATAAATCCCAGGTTCTTTTCTTTGCATTCAGATGATTACAGATTGTGGTGTTGTGGTACATCATCATAAGTCAAGCCCACCTGGTATACTGTCAGTGCTGGTCTCTCTTTCCATCCCTTACCAAGCTGTGCTATTTTTATTTTATTTGTGCTCGTTGTGAAGCATACTGAGACTCGAATATTAAGATGGTGTATAAAAGTATAAAAGCTATAATTACATAAATATTAAATGATACATTGTGGAGAAAACATTTACATAATTTGCTGGCTGAGGGAACCAATTCAGTTTCTCTCCCAAACACACAGCAAATAAACCAGTTGCACTAAAATGCTCTGTGAACCTACTCCAGAAGAAAACTTACTTAGTTCAGTTGAATGAATGCTCAGGTAAGTGAAGCCACAGCTTCAAATCTCTTCCTTCGTGACTTTTGTTAGGATTTCTGAAATATACCCAGGAAAAGACTGGTTCTCCTTTCTGAGGATAAGACCAGCTGCAGATTTGAGAACAAGGTTCTACGTGTATTGTTTTCTGCTTCCATACTCTTCAAACAGACTGGGAGCATCTGGGGAAGAAATCAATACCTTGGTACATGTTAAGAGACATGCCAGCCTTCATGAATCCAGAACCTGTCATGAGCCAAAAGGGCAAGTCTGGGAGATCAGACGAGGCTCTCTCTTTCCTTAATGCTGCTGTTCTCTCTGCCATTCCAGCTCCACGCTTTCCTGAGAGACCCACACTTTCATAATCATTCCATGGATGGAGTGTGCTTGGATGAGAATGGAGAGCTGGCAGCCAACTTGGACATTGTGAACTGGGTCAAGTTTCTCAACAGCTCCTTCCTGAAAGTGAAATTTGGGCGTATGAAAAGACAAGGATCATCAGACTTGAAGTTCACTGTTGACCAAGATGCCATTGTATGGCCCAAATTGTTCAACCGGGTGAAGAAAAACATGCCTTTCTTTTCACTGAGTTCATTTCACCTCTCTTCAGTAGCATTAGTTACTATAGGCATTTCTCATAATGTGGATCATGTAATTTGGAAGGACATGCTGCTGATTCAGTAGCATGGAGATTGGTTAGATACGGGATCGACTACAATCCTAGATGTCCTCTCCCACCCTTTTCAACTTCATCTGACCTTCCAGAGAAAAATTGGCTCCAACCAATTGGCCTTGTTTTTCTGCTTAGCCCCTGCCTCATGCAAGGTGTGTGGAAAGCTGCCTCCCAGAATTCTTCAAGGTGGGTTTGGAAGGGAAGCCCATTTGCTGCTATGACTGCACTCCCTGTGAAGAAGGGACCATCTCCATCCAAGAAGGTGAATGACCACAAAGGAAAGTGCAGGACCTGGAAGGAAGGCAAGAATCCTCCAATGCATGGGGTTCATTTTCACAGCATGCTAAGCCACACTGCAGACAAGCCAAGCTGGTTCATTCTCCGTGGGACAACCACTGATGTGCTCGACAGATATTCAAACTCACTGTAGCTTGTTCTCTCTATATCATCTCTCCAGTCCTCCAGATGGAGGTCATACACATCTGAAGAGCATGGTTTTGCCCACTGTGCCTTGGGGCATGTTGGCTTACCACACTCCCTATGGAGAATTTTCCCTCCACCATGCTTGGACTACCCCATACCAGCTAAAAATGGATTTGAACGAGGCTGCATTTCTAGTTACAGCTGTGCAAAGACCTTCTTCGGCATCCTCAGAAGCAAACACTGCTGTATGTGGTGTGGATGAGGGATCTTGCTTGGACAGTGTTTGTATAGGGCTTGATTCCTAGTGAGTGCCATGTAGGTGCCATTCCCCCCGCCCCGCAAACTCATTCGTCATACAGAGAACCCCAACTCATGTCTCCTCTGCAAGTTCTTCCTCTTTCCCCACACCTGCATCACATCCTGAGGGCACAGCTCGACTGGAACGCACAACATCTCCTGCAACTTTTTCCATGCAATATTCTTACCCTACGCTAAAGTTATTGCCAACTCACTGGAGCAGACCCTGATGCAGGGTAAGATGGACAGCAATAGGAGAAGGGGAAGGCAGAGAATGAGGTGGCTGGATGGAGTCACTGAAACAGTTGGTGTGAGCTTGGATGGATTCTGAGGATGGTGGAGGACAGCAAGGCCTGGAGGAATGTCATTCATGGGGTCGTGATGGGTCGGGCATGACTCTGCGACAAAACAACAAAGAAGGTATTGCTGAGGAGAATATTCCCAAAGTGTCCATGCATCCATGTGAGTGTGTGTGTGAGTGTGTGAGTTCACCCAGGGTCCATGCAAGCTTATTTCCCTCCCAACCCCCAGATCTGGAACCATGCATTACTGGCCCAGAAGAAAATGTGATACATTTGATCCCACATTCTTCATGCAAAACTTTGCCTCTCCTATGGAAAGAGCTCTGAAATCTGCTCTCATGCTAAGCACCCACTTCCAAAACAAAGGCCCCCTTGCCTTGGCATGTTTGTTTCCCAACCTGTAGGTGACATGCATCAACTAAGCATCTCTGACGTGGGGATTCCAAGATGTGTGCTGAAGCCTGTTCAGGGAAGGGGACCTCAGCCTCTCCTGCAACCCAGACTCTCTTGGCACTGGCTGGCTTCCTGGCTGGGGAATGATCCCCGCTTTCCCCCTCTGCCCTCTCCTGCAAGACCCTTTTGAGTCAAAGGCCAATGTCAGTGTGGTTTTTGAGGAGAGCAAGAGTGTGCCAGTTAGAGGGGGAAGGGGAATAAGGGGAGAGATGGTGGAGGAAAGTAAGGGCCACACAAGATGCTGGAGGAAAATGAAGCTGAAAGTTCTGAGATTCCTAGGAGTGCAGCAACCCTATTTCACCCATGCTCCCCAGCTACTGGATTACATAAGCATACCTTTTCTGATATGGAGGTAACATATTCCCATCAGTTGCAGTCACCATTCAGAGGCTTCTTTATGAAATTCTCACATTACCTCTTCAAGCTAACCAGGTTGATTGTCCTCACCGCATTTTCTAGATGAAGTTTACAGCATTTAACCATGTGGTATTTGAACTTGGACTTTCTTTCCTCTGCCACGACTATCTCAGCACTCAATTTCATAGGAGGACCTCAGGCCTCCCTGTGGTTTGGTGGGCATGACCAGGTAGAAATCAGCACCATGAGCCTACATCCGCCTTCTGAATTAAAGCTCATGAGCTCATATGAACATGATTCCTAGAGTTAGGTGGACCAAATTCTCTGAGCAGCATGAAATGTGAATGTTTTCAGTTTCTTTTAGAAGGAAATCAAATCAATTGAACTATTTAGAACAGGAGTCTCAAACTCGCGTCCCACGGGCCAATTGCTGGGATGGGCGGGGCATGGGGGAGTGGCCCTGCGGTCTTCAAAGCACTGGCGGTGCCCGGGCCAGCCTCAAGGAGTGAAGCAGGATGAGCAGCCCACCACCACCATGGTGGTGGAATACTTGATGCAGCTCAGCCTCACCCAGACTCTACTTCCAGTGGCCCCCAGGTAAGTTGAGTTTGAGACCCCTGATTTAGAACATAAACAACAATAGCATCAATTTGGTACTTCCCCATAGCTGAAACTCCTTGGACAGGATACAACAATGCTTTAAAAAATGATAAAATATGATTCAGGTCCCATAAACGCCATAGTATAAGAAGTTCCAGTTTTCAAGGTGAACATGCTGCCAGATGTAAGTACAGCATGTGTTAGTGAGTTTCACAGTGCATTGTGAGCTGGAAAGTACTTGGTTTTAGCTACACTGATCTTTCCACCATTCGAGGGAAATTGATTTGACCAAAGAGCAGTCAACCACCACCATTTGTGACCTATGATCAAACAAGTGCTCTAGAGGAAGAAGGTTGAGCACCATCATCCAAAATGTACCTGGAAGACCCTCTAGACCAGAGGTTCTCCTACCGTGGAAAACACATGGGGAACTCTGGAACTCGAACATGTGACTCACTGAATATGGGTTGGAGGCCTGTGATAATGAAGAAGCTTGAAAGTTTAACTGTGTCCTGCAAGAAAGATTTGTGTGCCATTGATCATACCTGAAAAAAGAGCTTGATTCTGTGTAAGCAACTGAGTTTTCAATGGATGCAAATGTTTCCCTTCATGCTTTCCAGATGCAGAACACTGTGCCATGTGTCCAGATGATCAGTACCCAAACAAGAACTGAAATATGTGTATCCCCAGGGTCAACATTTTCCTGTCCCATGAAGATTATTTAGGGATCATCCTGGCTTCCATAGCCCTACTACTATCTTTCATGACAGGATTCATGTTAGGAACCTTCATTAAATTCCTAGAAACTCCCATAGTCAAAGCCAAAACCTGGGACCCCTCCTAAATTCACCTTGTCTCCCTCCTGCTTTCCTTCTTGTCCTCACTTCTATTCATTGGTCAGCCAAGGAAAGTAGTTTACCTTCTCCGACAAACAGCCTTCAGTATCATTTCAGTGGCTCTGCCTTCCTTGCTGGCCAAAACCATCACTGTGGCGATGCCTTCCTGGCCACCAAGCAAGGAAATAGAGTGAGAAAAGAGTTTGGCCAACTCTGTTGTCATTTCCTGTTCCAGCATTCACGTGGTCCTCTGCACCATACGATTGGGGACCTCTTCCCCTTTCCCTGACTCTGACATACACTCCCAGGTGGGTCAAATCATTCTGCAGTGCATTGAAGGCTCTGTGATCATGTTCTATACTACCCTTGCTTAAATGGGCTTCCTGGCTGCCATCTGCTTCATGGAGGCCTTCCTGGCTAGGAGGCTGCCTGGGGCCTTCAACAATGCCAAGCTGATCACCTTCAGCATGCTGGTCTTCTGCAGTGTCTGGGTGTCGTTCGTGCCCACCTACTTGAGCACAAGGGGGAAGTACATGGTGGCAGTGCAGGTCTTCTCCATCTTGGCCTCTAGTGCTAGGCTGCTGGGCTGCATCTTCCTTTCCAAGTGCTAAAGTATTCTTGTGAGGCCTGACCTGAATACCACAGAGCATCTCATGATTAAAACCAAATTATCAATGCGATTTAGTTTGCCCCTCACAACTTCAATATTCTCTTAGTTGTTTTGCTGCAGTCTGTGCTTGTAAAAATGATGCTTCTTTTCATTTTAGGAGAAATACCAGCGGGATCCTTCTTCTGTTTTACTCACAACTAGCAATGATTCCCCTGAGGGTTTTTTTTTTTTTTTTACTGTGGAGAGAAATGCTTCTTCCCCCACCATTTTGAGTTTATTCCTACTCTAAAATATTTTGGCCTTTTCTATTTCTAAGGAGGAGTAAGTCCACAGAACTTCCAATCCTAAACTGTATATGTAGCATGAGGTCACCTTCCTTTCCCTTGCCTTGAAGATACATCTGGAAATCAATTTACTGTTTCGCTGAGATCAGGAGACCAACAAAAGAAAAAAAAGGGTCAGCTAGCTGATTCCCAACCTGTACAACACTGTCTCAGCTTTCACAAACCAGAGAGAAAAGATGTTTGAATGGAGGGAAATCACATCTTTTGACCTTGTTTCTCTGTTTCAGCAGTAGTTCACTAGAGGCATGAGAGTCCATCAGAACCTGAAGAGAAATCCCCAAGCAGTATCTCACGTGTTTTTCTCTTCGATGGAAAAGACAGGCAAGAAGCCAAAGGGAGATGAACACAACCATGGAAGAGGGCCAGGTTATCTGTTTTCAGCGGTGCTTTATGTGCCAACTTGTAGAGGCTAAGTACTTTGATGGAGTATTGGAGGCCCTTCAGGATGGTTAGAGAAGAATGGGGATGTGGAAATTTGCATGAGGGACTGGCAGGAAAGGGAAACACAGGGAAATGCTGATATCTATTTTATGCAAAGTGATTCATTTATTTATTGACAAGATTCATGTAATGATTTATATTCTTGGATGCACAACTTGGAGCAGCAAACAATCAAAAAGAACACAGGTAAGAGAAGAAAGAGCCTACTAATAACAATATCAATCAAATTGTGCTTTCGGGGTGACAAGGCATTCAGGAGTTACCAAGAAGAAAAGGACATTGTGTGTGGATGAGCACTATGGGCAGGGACTCCCAACGAAAAAAACCTTCACTGTCAGGGGTCCTCTAACTATGGCTCGTGGGACGGATTTGTCTTCTCATGCCCATTTAAACTCCCCGCCCCAGAGGTTTGCACTCACTGAGCTCACCCTCACATGCATGCACACTGCCTCACTGGGTGCGTATCTGGCAGCAGCTTCCTTGCAGGAAATTCGTTTTAGACTTGCTCGGAGAAAATGATCTCAGCTTTAGCAAGAGGCTCCCTCACCCTGCACACCCCCACGCTCTGCCTTGCGCATACTGCACACTTGCCTTGCCAGGCACATGGGCCCCAGCCTCAGTGGCCCACACCCACCACAGGCACCTGTCAACTGGCCCCTTGTTGGAAAATTTAGAGGACCCCTTTTCTATGTGAAATGTCCTGCTCCTGGTACACTGCATTGGAGGTGTAGGCCCATTGGACCCAGAAAGGATACAGTGTGTGATGACCTCCCTGATGGGAAGGGAGAATGTACTCTCCCAGGTCTCATTGTTCCAAGTTATCTGAGGGCTTCATCCCTGGAACCATAACTTTAAACATGGACCCATTGTAAATGACTAGCCAGTGCAGTTCAATTTCTCATGAAGTTTCCTGCAGAAAAGGGGCAGCAATAAGTAACAACCAGACTGTGTTCTAATCCTTGTTCTTCTGCCCATGACGTGTATTTGATTCTCTTGCTACTAGCCGCTGGGGTGTTCTGTTGCTTCTTTCCTCACAATCTCCATAGTTTGGCCGCTTCAATGTATCTCAAGAATGCAATTCAATGGATGATCAGACAGAAAAAAGAACCACAATTCCCTGCATTCCCTATCAGGAATGGTGGTTCCAGCATTCTGGGTGCTGGAGAAATATTTCTCTCTAAAAATGTCTAGGAAGGTGTCCTTCCTCCTGTCAACATGGTGCTTATATATCATGCCTGTGTCCTATTTTCAAATATGTAGAATCTTCCCTACCATGGTTCTAGCATGCTTTGTCTTTTGAAGGCTCCTATGCTGGGGCAATAAAAAGAGTAGGAAAAGCAGTACTGGGATACAATCTCCAAAATGACAGAATGATCTCAGTTCGAATCCAAGGAAAGTCATTCAACATCACAGTAGTCCAAGTCTATGCCCCAACCACTGGTGCTGTAGAGGCTGAAGTTGACTGGTTCTATGAAGGCCTACAACACCTTCTAGAATTAGCACCAAAAAATGATGTCCTTATCTTCATGGGGGATTGGAATGCTAAAGTAGGAAGCCAAAAGATGACAGGAATAACAGGCAAGTTTGGCCTTGGAGTACAAAATGAAGCAGGGCACAGGCTGGTAGGATTTTGTCAAGAGAATACAATGGTCATAGCAAACAATCTTTTCCAACAACCCAAGAGATGACTGTACACATGGACATGACCAGACGGTCAACACAGAAACCAGATTGACTATGTGGTCTGCAGCCAAAGATGGAGAAACTATACAGTCAGTAAAAACTAGACCAAGAGCTGACTGTGACTTAAATCATGAGCTTCTTGTTGCAAAATTTAGGCTTAAATTGAAAAAAGTAGGGAAAAGCACTAGGCCACTCAGGTATGACCAAAATCATATCCCTGATGAATACACAGCAGAGGTTACAAATAGATTTAAGGAATTAGATCTGACAGACAGAGTGCCTGAAGAACTTTGGATGGAGGTTTGCAACATTGTACAAGAGACAGCAACTAAAGCCATCACAAAGAAAAAGAAATGCAAGAAAGCAAAATGGCTGTCTGAGGAAGCTTTACAAATAGCTGAGGAAAGAAGGGAAGCAAAAGGCAAGGGAGAAAGAGAAAGATACACCCAATTGAATGCAGAATTGCAGAGAATAGCTAGAAGAGGTAAGAATGCCTTCTTAAACGAACAGTTAAGGAAATAGAAGAAAACAATAGAATAGGGAGGACCAGAGATCTCTTCAAGAAAATTGGAGATATGAAGGGAATGTTTCATGCAAAGATGGGCATGATAAAGGACCAAAATGGCAGGGACCTAGCAGAGGCAAAAGAGATTAAGAAGAGGTGGCAAGATTACACAGAAGAACTATACAAGGAAGAACTTAACATCCCTGATAATCATGATGGGGTGGTCACTAACCTTGAGCAGGACATCCTGGAATGTGAAGTCAAATGGGTCTTAGGAAGTCTGAGCAACAACAAACCTAGTGGAGGTGACAGTATTCCAGCTGAGCTATTCAAAATCTTAAAAGACGATGCAGTAAAAGTGCTACACTTAATATGCCAGCAAATTTGGAAAACTCAACAGTGGCCACAGGATTGGAAAAGGTCAGTCTCCATTCCATTTCCAAAGAAGGGCAATGCCAAAGAATGTTCAAACTACCGCACCATTGCACTCATTTCACATGCTAGCAAAGTGATGCTCAAAATCCTACAAGCTAGGCTGCAGCAGTATGTGGACCGAGAACTACAAGAAGTACAGGCAGGATTTTGAAGAGGGAAGGAACTAGAGATCAAATTGGCAACATACGCTGGATCATGGAGAAAGCCAGGGAGTTCCAGAAAAACATCTACTTCTGCTTTAATGACTATGCTAAATCCTTTGATTGTGTGGATCACAACAAATTGTGGCAAATTCTTAAAGAGATGGGAGTACCAGAGCATCTTATTTGTCTCTTGAGTAACCTATATGCAGGTCAAGAAGTAGCAGTGAGAACTGGACAAGGACTTCATATCATGTTGTTATGGTCTACCTGCCACCCTTCTCTCTCTGCTTGGTTACCGTAGATCTGAGAATGCTAGCAACTGCCAAATTCCCTGCATGATATTTCAAGCAACTGCAGTGGCACATGTAAACTCATTTTCCGCACCATGGGTTCCACCATGTCCCTCATTTCCAGGTGCTTGAATAAGCACCAAATGTCCATTGCACCACTGGCAAGAGCTGCTTGCACAGTGGAATCTGTCAAACACAGGAAAGTTGGCAGAGATCCACCCACTGCCCAATGTGCAAACTATTCCACCTTGTGCTGGTGGCTGCTTGATTATGTGGAGACACCAGGAGCTGAGTGTGCTGGGACCTTTGCTGTAATGTCACAAAAGGAAAGGCAAAATACATGGCAAATATCCTCACCTGGAATCATAGAGTAATCCAGTTGGAAGGGGGCATGAAGGCCCCCAGGTCCAACCCCCTGCTTTTGCAGAACACCACATTACACCATTCCACTCAGATAGCTGTCCCGTTGCTTTCTGAATGCCTCCAGTGTGGGAGAGCCCATCACCTTTCTAGGCAGCTGGTTCCACTGTCTTATTGCTCTGACAGTGCGGAAGCTATTCCTGATGACAAGCCTGAATCAGGTAGTCACGGCTTGAGTTGATTATTCTGTGCCCTACAATCACCCTCAAAGAACTTTAGAGAGACTTAAGCAGCCTACCATTCTTTATTTATTTATTTAGAGCATTTTTATGCCACTCCCTTTGCAAAGAGCCTTGGGGCGCTTACAAAGCAAATACACACATGTACACTTAACCTTAAAAATCCGGATACATCTCGGCACAACTATAAAAACTGATAAATAAAGAAAACAATTAACAGTTAAAATTTCGTTAACCTTCCATGTAACTGAGTGCATTGCACAACCTGGGTGCCACAAGAGAGAATGCTTTTTTCCTTGCTTTGAATATCTCTTAGGCTCTCACAGGTATATATGTTTACCAGAGCATGTGTAATTCTAGCTGTTTACATCAGGATGTACTTGAACTAGAAATCTAATCCAGTAAAAGTTGTACACTGTGTCACCTAGGCACAGTGATCCTGGGTGGACCCCCTCCAGAATGGGTTGAATATGACTCATCTAGCCAGGTGACCCATCCATGAATCATATCTGCATCTTGTCTGGATTGCATTTGTCCATTGGTCCACAACTAGTCCAGATACACATGGATGGAGAATAGCTGATTCCTCACCTGGATTTTGTGCAAAGGAGATGGAACACTCCGCTCCCAGAGCAGTTGTTCCTTGGATTTTAGAGACACGTTGATTTAATAATAAATTTACTTTCTGCATATTTGTTTTCATATTCTAGCTTTTTATGCTTTAAACCTCCTTGAATCATAGTAATGGGAATGAGTGAAATATGAAAGAAGGAAAGACAGTTCCTATCAAATATCTTAAAAAGTTTTAATGCAAAATTGGAGGAGAGGTGTTCTTTGCTAAAGCAGAATGTGGGTGGAAATGAAGGGTTAGCTATTATTGCCAAAACCTTCATGGAAAGGTCCTAACAGTGCAGGCTGTTCCACATGCAAAATGACTGCATCAGGAAGTGATGGGTTTCTTCCTGGAGATATGTTGGCACACCCTTGATGGTTATCCCTCATGGATGCCACAGTTTTATTTTGCAGTGCAGAGGCTGCACTGAGAAAAGGGTGAATTAGATGCTCTTCAAAGATCCCCTGCCAGTCTGAAATGCTCGCCAGTTTTGCAGTTAAGATAATTTGCCCCAGCATGCAAAATGTGATGGTTACTTACATTGAACTGCATTTACATTAAACATGTGTTTCCCGTTAATGCAGTTTGGAGGGACCGTTTTTCAGTTCTTCGCCCAGGCTTTTTTTTGTTGGTTGTATGGACCTCTAAAAGTTGATGTCCCTCGCAGCATGAACATCTCAAGTCAAGAAACCCTGATCAAAATAAAGAGCCTGGTAGGATCCCTGGTCAGCTCTTATACATTCAGGGATGTATTCATTCAGTTCAGGGACTTCATTTATGGGACAAGCCATCTAATATCTGGTCTTCCTTTTCTTCTGCTTTGGCTTTCCGGGAGTTGAACATTCATAAAATTTGCACACAAGTTAAAAACAAGGAGCATAAAACACAAAGTTAAACTGCTGAAAGAAATAATAACTTTCAACATTAGAATAGAAAAACATATAAGGTTCTTTTCCAAAGTTGAAATAAAGTTTATTTTCCAAATATAGGGTACCAGGTGAACTCTGCTGCAAAGCTTCAATACCATTAATGGGCATTTATAGGTACACAGGTACAGGGCAATTGAAGACAAAATGCAGACATTACAATAAGATTCTGAGGTCATCACATACAGAACAGATAAAGGAATGTCAGTCAATCATACAGTGACAATCAGATTACAATATTTCTAATTGCCTGTATTGACACTTTAATTCAGTAGCTTGAACCCATCTCCAGGTCTGCTTGGACATGTAAATTCAAGCTACTGAAACTATGCATGAACTCAAGACTCTTATCTACTCTAGACATTCTGAATTGGCCAGGGCACATGGAGCCTCTGGGCTATCAAAAGATACTTCCTTGTAAACTGAATTCCAACAATGACTATTTAATCATTGTGAAGGTATACAATGTAAATTTGGACTAAATGGCCTGTCTACTGTAGCCTACAGCTTAAGGTGAGAGAAAGGAGTGGGGAATGCCATTTTAAACAGTAACAGCTTGGTTTTGAGAAGGAGTACAGGATTTGATCCCACAATGCAAAAAAGCACACAGAAGTAATGCTTTTCAGACAGGATTTATCCAAATTTTCCCAATAATAGATCAATAGTTAGATAGATAGAGGAGTGTGGCACATTTATTTATTTAAAACATATTTATGCCACCCCCATCGCACCAAAGCCTTGGGGTGACTCACAACAAAAACAGAACACTCATCCATAATAAAAATATTAAAACCCGGTGCATCTCGGCTTAAAAATTTAAAATCCTATAAATAACCAATAAATTAACAATTAAAATAAGTTTTAAATAGAAAGGTCTTAGCCTGGAGCCAAAAAACAAATAACGACGGCGTCAGGCGAACATCTCTGGGGAGCGCATTCCATAGATGGGGCGCCACCACAGAGAAAGCCCTCCTCCGGGTACTCACCCTCCTAATATCATTCACATAGGTTTCCCGGAGAAGGGCATCTGTTGCTGATCTCAAGGGGCGGGAAGGAATATGCTAGACACTATTTTCTATATATGACTCTGAATCGGGGTGCTTGGATGTTGACAAGTTTATTTTATTTAGTTGGTAGTTTAGGGTACTTTTTGAATGTACAGCAAGCCCCTCTACTCTGTCAAACATCTCAAAACACATTTGCAAGCTTTTAAAATTAAAGTTTGCTGAAGAAATGTGGTGCTTTTCTGTTCTTCTGATCCTGGAGTCAGTGCAAATGCAATTTTCAGCAATGTGGCAGGACTTTTGAATTGTTCAACATATAGGACTACATGCCAAATCTCACACACTAAAAGCTTATCTTCCAATGCGTTGTCTTCCACTTCCTTGCGTACTCTTTTTACATCCTTGGGCAGCACTGTGTGTCTGTGTGTCTGTGTGTGTGTGTGTGTGGGAGGGGAGTTACGGGTTATACTACACAACCACTGGGTGCCTGGGTGATACAATCTGGACAAAAAAGGTCGGACACCCCAGGAGCAGCCTGGAGGACAACACGGACATGGAAAACCATGCAATTAATTTCCAAGTGGTCACTACCTCCTATCAAGGGACAGAGCTGGAAGGGATCCGGAGTTTTCCTTCATGGGTCAGTATTGAGCAGCAGTAATTTCAGGTGTGAGCAAAAAGGGAAGGAAGGAGACCAGTCTGGCCCTTGAACATCTAAAAGGATATTGCAGAGCTGGAAACCACATGGTGAAATGGCTGGAGATTCTTCCCATGAGAAGAGGTCCCATCATTTGTCATTTCTTCTTTGGGAGCCCACCTTGAAAGAAATTAGGATGGTGATGACCCAGAAGCTGTGTGGAGGCCACCTGCACCACCACCACCCCACTGATTCTCCCATCTACTGCTTGCTTGGTTGCACCGGGACATTCCTCTGACCCATTCAGAGGGGCTCAGCTCCTCCCTGCAGCACTGCCCAGCTGATCTCTTCCCAGACTTGCCTGAGCTTGGATCAACAACCTACCTTCTGCAGTGGGGATCCCCTCAGGGTCAGGAGTGGGGAGTGCCTGATCAGCTCCCTCATCCTCTTGGCTGCCTTTCAGGACAGGGACCCTGTTTGCACAATGGAGACTGCTTGACCACCCTGGGGTACTGGACTCAGCCCAAAATCAGCTCTCAAAGCAAGGAGCCTCATTCCGCCTTCTGGGTCACCTCCTGGAGAACTGAAAGAGAAGGAAATGCTGGGGAAAAAGGCAAGAAAGTCTATCTTGTTCCTGGTTCATCTGAAGAAGCCCCGTTGGTGTAGGTCAAGCCAAGCTCATCTCCAACCCTGTCCCCCTCCACTCCCTTCCCAGTCTTTCCCCATTGCAAGAGTGTGGGGCTGTTTTCCTCCATTCACACACCTGGACATGGAATCGCAAAAGTGGTGCTTTCCCCTTTGCCCTGCTGCAATCACAGTGATTGATTCATCTTCTGGACAAATCTCGAGGGATTTTTCCAGAGCTCACCTGTGAGTCTGGTGACATAAACACCAGATTCCACAGAATTATGAGGCATCTGTGTGCAAAGGGATTGGAGCATAAAGGCTTCCTGTGCCACAAAGAGCTGGAAAGGCTGGGAGGGGTTGCAGGAGAGAGCCACTGATGGCTTGCAAAGGAGGTGCATCTTCATATCCTTCAATATTCCTCCAGAGGAGCTATCAGGTTTAGTGATGGCCAATTTGTTCCTCTCTGTTTCTCAGTTTTCCAATACCGAGCTTCAGTTTAGAGAAGGTTTTTCAAACTTGCATGGAAATGCATAAGCATTTTTGTGAAAATTTCCCCTCAAATCCTTGCACATTTTGGTGAAGACAGGCATGTTTTGCAAGAAACTTTCCTAATTTTTTGAACATTATTCTTGAATACATGTGGACATCTATACTTGGGAAACTCATATGGAAAAAGCGAAGGCTTTCTTCATTCATCCAGAGGACTGGAAATGCAAAATGGGGAAGCTTGTGTAAAAGGAGCACTGAGTGAATTCCCTGCTCAGTGTTGTGCACAGAGAATGTACCAAGAATGAATTTCCTGCTGCTGTTGCTGCTGCTTCTGCCCTTCAGTGCATCCTCTGGGATACCAAGGGCCAGATGTTCCTTGTCATTGAGAAGGAGTGATTTGGATCCATTCTGTTTCTACAAGCCAGGAGCTTACCAGATTGGTGCAATCATCTCAGCCACACCAACTGGCTTCCTGCCATACGATTTCAAAAGATCCCCTTCTCCCAGAATGTATCAGTAAGTCATTCTGCATCGACGGTTGACAATTATGCATTTGCTACTGATTACGTGAATGGCAATCAATCCTGTTTGAAAATTCCCTGTTCAGTCTACCCCACTCCCCTCCTAATTGCATTCTCTTGGTTTCTGTTCAAAGATGGACTTTCACAGTCCAAGGGGTTCTTGCCAGATTTCTTCTTTGGGTGATATTCATAGAAGGCTCATGAATGCATTCATGAGTACAGCTGGTCAGGTGAGTGGGCTGATAACACCTTTTTGATTTTTTTTAAATGTGAAAGCCCAGTGACTGCTACCCCAGCTGTTTGCCACTCTGCATGAAGCCTCCACATGTCCTAGAAACAAGACTAGCACTGAATTCTTCTTTGGAGTATTCTTCAGCCTGCAGCTATATGGGAGAAGTGAAAGGTGTATTTGATTGTGTGAGGAAGGAATCTACACTCTTCTGCAGTACTCAAGTTACAAGCTTTTGTTGAAGCCAAATCTTCTAGTGTGGGGCAGTAAAAACTGAGCATAAAAACATAAGGAAACATGCATTGGGAAGGACATGTTCCAATGGAGCAAAGCTCAGGGAACCGAGGTTCAATTTGGATGCCAGGATGTACTTTCTGACAGTTAGGGCCATGAAGGTATGGAATGGGATTCCATGGGAGGTGGTTGAAGCCCCATCAGTGAGGGTGTTCAAGGATAGATTTGACATACACAAGGTAGGCATGTCATGAGCAGAGCAAGCTGGAGCCAGAGCTCAGACTTGATGGCCTGGAAGGCCCTTCTGACTCACTCTGTTTCTATATTCTATGTTTCTAATCCACAGTGCTGAATTCCTTCCCCAAGACACAACCAGCACCTTGAGAAACATGGAGTTCCTCTAAAACTCAAAATAAATGCTCCAGGCATTAGTAACCCCACGGAAACAGCCATCACCATCCTCCCCAGATGTTAAATCAACTGCTAGTATTTGGCTGTAAATGTTTCCTGCCCTCACCACACCCATATTGAAATCAAGTCCCCTGCAGTGGGCATGGAAGCACCAATAAGCAGCCTACCTGCAGTAAGAACAACTGACTTATGGGTAACACTAAAGTTCTTCCATAGAGTCTTTGAAGAGGAGGAAAAGCATAAAAAACTCTTGGAAGGTTTCGTTCTTTGCCTCAACAGGCATGTATAAGTCACATTTACATTAATTTTTACATGGTTTGATTGCATCACCTTGGTCTGGTGGTACCTATTCTGTAGACCATATCTACCTCCTTATGTTCCATTCCACTAGCAATGTTCCTAGCCCAGGTTCCCGTTTTATAAGTTATTGACATGCATAACAGGTGGGGAAATGAAGAACTGTAGGTATTAGAAAGAAAAAGGAGAAACAATGAAGAGGCTGTGGTCGGAAAGGTCTTGAGTTTGCATGGTTTTCAGTGCAGGTGCCTTGATACTGTACTTGTCACTTCTTTGCATCCCTGTGTGTATGCACATCTACTTGTCAGTGAAAGAGTTTTGAGCTCAGAGAGAAGGTAGAGGCTGTTATTAGAAAAACCAGAAAGTTTGGGCCATTGCTCACAAAATTCAAAGCATGTGCCCAAGTGTAGTTCCTTTCACATGGGAAAATTTCAGGAAATTAGCTTCATTGAAAATGTGATTTGAACCTGAAAATTTGTTCCCTAGGCCAGGAATAATTGAGTATTGGAAGTTCCTGCCCTTCTTGTTTTCCATCCATGAAGTCAACCGGAATCCCAAACTCTTGCCCAACATCACTCTGGGCTACAAAGTCCATGATGATTATTTCAATGTGAGAATGTCTTCAGATGCCATGCTGGATCTGCTTTCTCCTGGAAAAGCTAGTATTCCCAATTATGCTTGTGGAACGCAGAATCACCTGTTGTCAATCCTGGAAGGGAGTATCTCTGACATCTCCAACCACATTTCAGCCATGTTCAGCATCTACAAAATTTCCCAGGTGTGGAATTTGGAGAACTTCACATGAAAACGCCCCTCCCCATGAGACAAAGAAACATGGGTGGGCTTTTGGTCATTCTATGTCTACAGAAGTGTCAAAGGTTTACAAACGCCTATCACCTCATGCTGGGTCCCAAATCTGGATTGAGCCCCAAGATGGCTATGGATTTAAAAAATCCAGAAATTGAGGATTAATTACATGATTAATATTGCTTAAAGTTAGCACTCAAACATACATATAGCTAAAAAAAGGGGAAGCACACAAGAACACCAGTGAAAGTGAGCTACTTTGAGGCTGATGGGCACTCCGAGGAATAAGTGTTCACCAGCTCTGGGTTCTCTTCCTTGGCCCCATTCAGTGCTTCTTCAAAAATGCTATTTTTCCAGAAATGTTCCAGAAATATTTGAAGAACGTCTCCCTTTCCTTACCAGGTCAGTTATGGTTTTGCTTCACCTGTTCCAAATGCTAAAACTGAGTTTCCATTCTTCTATCGGATGTTTCCTAAAGTTGAAAAGCAGTACCAAGGGATTGCAAAGCTACTCCTGCATTTCAAGTGGGTCATGACTGGCCTGTTTGCTCCAGATACCGAAGATGGAGAGAGTTTCATTCAGTCTTTGACCCCTGAGCTCACCAGCAATGGTGTCTGTGTTGTTTTCTCACAAACCATCTCAGGACTCTATGTCAATGTTTTACGAAAACGTGAACCCGTATTGCACAACTGGAGACAAGTCAACACATTTGTCTATCATGCAGACATTCTTACCTTCGCTTTGGGAATAAATTTTATACAACATCATTTTGAATTAAAGATGAAGCCTGTTACAAGGAAATTGTGGATCACAACAGCTTTGTGGGACATTACGATGTATGTGATGTCCTATATTCATTTTTTCCACAATATCCATGGCATCATGTCCTTTCCAATCCAGACAAATAAACCGAGAAAATATACTGATATTTGGCTCTTTTACGATGACATTGAAGAGTTTTGGGAAAAAACATTTAAGTGCCCATACTTGATGCACACACTCTCTGTGAAGCAGTGGAAAAGATGCACAGAGAAGGAGACACGGGAGGCCCCATCGCAAGAGTTCATGGAGAGAATCCTGTCTCAAGACAGCTTTGACATGTACAGCATGGTCCAGGCTGTGGCTCAAGTCTTGGATGTTGCCCATTCATCCAGAAGCAGATGGAGAGTGACGAAAGGTAGTGCCATATTGGAGGCTCAAGGGGTACAACCATGGCAGGTAATCCATGCTAGGCATCTACAGTTCCAGAATCACTGCCTGGAATTTATACTAAGAAAACTGCTCGTGTGGGACTGTGGTGACAGGCTGAAGATGGGAGGAGGCGATCTAGTTTGTTCAGTATCCCTTTTGTCCTAACGATGGACTGGGAGGACACAGCCTGTACAGGAACAGCCTCTGCACTGACTCAGACCCCTGGTGTCTGCATGGTCCTGCTCACTCTGGTCCACCACTTCAGTCAGCCCCCTTGCTGGTTCTGACCCTCCCTACCTGTTTAGGGGCTTACTTCATTGCCACCTAGGTGGCCCCACTGGAGTACCTCCATCCTTGCTTTTGAGAGGAAGGATTGGCATTGCGAACTCTAATGGTTGTCCGAGGAAGCCACCTTAAGAAATCCTTCCCAAAGGTTTTCTTAAGGACCCATGTTGGTGTAACATGACCTTCTCTGACATAGAACAGGTTAGATCTGGCAGTATAAATTTAATCAAAAATTCGGAAGACACTCTATCACATTGGTAGGTTCTTATCTGCCCTACTCTCACACCATCCATTACGATGTGACTGTGCTACGGTGGTCCTTGATTCAATAAAGAGGAGACTATCACATTTCCAAGGAAAGGCCTTGTCAAAGAAAGACTGTATGCCAGATCTGGTTTAAACACTATGCATGTAACATTTAATTCTATGATATAGAGAATATAGAAGTATAAGAATACAAGTTCAGCACCCATCAGCAACAATATCAAGAGGCCTCATTCACACTTGCATTCATGCAACACTCATACTCACAGCCAATAGACCCTCTCGGTGATCCATCGGGACTGTGGGTGACCAGTTGCAGTGCTGTTCTGGCATTCACGGGAGCTGGAAAACCCAGGCACTTTGTATCTTTAAGTTGATGCTTTTAGCTTAGTCCAACTGGATCAAACAGTGAACTCATCTGAGCAGAGCTGATGCAGACTATGTCGGTCTTTATCTTGAACACACACAGTCTTGTCACATTCCATTGTCTCTCTGGATTGTACAGCGTGGGCTTATCTTATCTGTTATATTCCATTCTCCAACCACCCCCTAGTCTCTCAGTTTTCTCAGCCTGGTCAGACCCATCATACTTTTTCCATCTGCATTTTCATCTGGATCTTAGGCCTGCAGGAAACCATGCACACTGTGACAACGATGGCCCATTTGATGGTTTTGTGAAGTTCCCAAATTGGCCAGAGTTGTGGTGGAGCACTAAGGAGATGGTTGAAGGTGGCTGTCTAGACAAAGAAGAGTTATAACAATTTTCCTGTAGGTGACCATGCATTACTTTCCAGGCATGGACAGATCATTTGTACAGAGGAAGTCACAGCCTTAGCTGATGAAAGCTGAGTGTGGCTGGGGAGGACAGGGCACTTTGGAGGGCTGTCATTCATGGAGTCACGATAAGTCAGGGATAACGTGATGCCATGGAGCATCAGCAGCAGAGGTTCCTTCCAGGAAATGCACTTTCTGAGTTTGTAGAGCTAAAGCCAACATGGGACAGCCTCATATTGGTCCTTCACTGGCAAAACTGAATCCTTGAATCCTACTGAATTCAGCTAAGTAAACCAAACATGGCGCTCATACTAATTCACCAAACATGACCCTATATTTCAAACGTACATCTTGGCCTTCAAGGGGAAATTCCTCCATTGTCAGTTCAGCATGGCTGTTCTGCCCTTTCCCCACCCTATGGAAAAGTAGGTGCGTTACTGTTCATGTCTTGCAAACATGTTTTCCTGCAGATGCACCTCAACACCTGAGGCTGCTCAGAGCTTCCCAACATGGTGCAAGGCCTCCTTCCTGTATTATTATTGAGATCATGGTGATCTGGAGTTCCTCTCTCTTGCAAAAGCTCTGGGGAGCTCCTGAAGATTACTTCTGAACCCTGCAGCACCTGCAGCAGAATCAAAGGCAAGATGGGGCACGTTCTTGCCCCACGCATGGGGGAAGCCATGCATAAATCCTTTGTCTGCCACAAAAGGATGGGCTGAGATTGAGGCAGATGGGATTGCTGGTGGTGTGAGGGTCCAGCCTCTTCCAAGATGGGCCACGAAGCCCTGGCTGGATCCCATCTGCACCAGCAAAGTCTCCAGGGCAGACCTGGTCTCATTCTGGGCTCCTTCTTGTACAACGGCCCTGCAGAGCAACTGAGGCAGGCATGCCTAACATGGTGCTTCTCTGCCTGCTGCTGCTTCTCTTTCTGTTGCCACTCTGTACAGCCTGGGGAATGTCACAGGAAACATGCCGGCCGAATCTACTGAAAGATCAGACAAGCCCCTTGAATGTGTATGCATCAGGCGATCCCCTCCAGAGTGGGATTCTGCCTGTGTGAAGTGTTGTAATCAATCCAACCCCCTTTTCCTACCATCCTTCGACCGACATCAAACTGTACGTTATTCTGCAGGGACGGATTCACCACTCCTAGACCCAGAGCTGATTTCCTGGGCTTGTCTGAAAGAGGTACTGGCTATTCATTTGCCCCTGTCCCTCCTATTGCCCCATCCCCATATTGTGGTTTTTTCACTATTAGCTATAATCCTGCAGAAGCAAGACTGAGCACCCCAGGAGCATCCAATGTGCATACCGTGCTCTTTGTACCCTCCCCATCCTTTGAGCTTTGGACACAGATGTCAGGACAGCGAACTAGCATCAGCTGGGACTACAGAGAATATGCCTTTTAGAGTCATTGCTTGGGCAGGGGTTGGTGCAGGGTGGGGGGCTGTTCTGGCCATTATAACACATCTCCCAGGAAGGACAACAAATCTCCTTGAAGGATGGGCTTGCAGCTCCGATGAAAACTTTCATAGAATATAGGCCTGCCTACAGCCCAGCATCATCTCCTTGAACAGGAAGGGGCCCTTCATATCACTTCTTCCCAGAACCTGAGATGTGGAAGATATGGGAAATTGCTGATAGACCCCTGAGGCCAGGCTGCTGGTGGATCCATGTACATGTGTGAGTGTATGTGTGTGATATTTGTGGACACACCCAATGAAGGGCAACCAAAATCCAACATGCTGTCTTATTTCTTTATTTTTTAAAAACATTAGTATGCCATCCTTTATGACAATCGTTTCAGGCTAACAGGAAATAAAAACAATCAATAACACAGTACAATAAAATCATATATACCCAATGAAATAAATCAAAACAACTGTTATTAAAATTACTAAATTTTAAAATAGCATTTAAATGAAAAGGTTTTACCTGACACTGAAAAGAATGTAGGGGGAACAATTGGTCCATTCTCAAGGACCCTATCCTACTGGGTTGGGAGGAGCTTTAGGGGGTCATTAGTCCTGATTACAGCACCATGCAGGACAGTGTTTGCCATGTCTGATGCGGGAGACTTTCATTCTTTTTTTTTTTAACGAAATTTTATTAAAATTTTAAACTACTACGAAAAACATCAATTCTCATAGACATTGGACTTACTGGGTCAGCCCCCTACTACATATCTTTTAACATTCTGTGATCATATTCAAATCCATTTATAATAACTTGAAGACATCTTTAGATCAAAACCAAGTCCCCTTTCTCCAGCCAATAAAAAAAAAGCCATTCCGAATTTGATCGAAGTCACTATCTTCCTTCTCTTTCATCCATAAAATCAGTCCATCCATTTCTTGCAAAGTCCTGTTTCTCTTAACCAATATTAAAGGGAAGAATCTCCAAGTTGGATGAAAGTCAGTATCTTCTTTCTTCTTTACTAATAAGTTCAATCTAAACATTTCTAGACAATTCAAAACCTTTTCATTTTTCTAATAAGAGACAAATAAATTCCTCACTACCACAGTTACAAATAAAGTCAGAAACATCCATTCAACATCTTTGAAGACATCTTAGCTAATCTATGTGGTGGCAGCTAATACCTATACTATCTTTTAAACAGGCTTTCTTTAAGCTAAGTTGCTAATGTTTCATCTAGCTTAGTCAAATACAGTTAACTCGTTATAAGAGCCCAACTCTTTACAATCTTCAGCATATCTCGCTTATATCCATCCCCTATGTCATCAACAACAATAGCTTAGCCTTTCCATATCTCATATAAGCCCGCCAACCCATTTAAGTCATTCCTTTTTAAGATAATATGTTCTCTTATGTTTATATCATAAAAAATACCCAATTTATGTTCACATACCGAACATTCACTTAACCTCTTGAAAGATATCATAGCCAATCTATTTAATGACAACTATTACCTATAATATCTTTTAAACAAGCTCTCTTTAAGCTAAGTTACTAATGTTCCATCTACCTTAAACATCATCTAATAATATACAATTAACTCCTTACGAGAACTCAACTCTACCATCTTTAAGGTAACTCACTTATATCCACCCCTTTTATCACCAGCAATAATAGCTTAGCCTTTCTATATCATATATGAACATGCCCAACCTATTTGAATCATCCCTTTTTAAAATAAAAAGAAAAAAAATCTTATTTTTTCTTTACACCTCTGCCCAACCTTTCTTCTTCCTTTATTTTAAATCATTGTAGTGCCTCTAATAAATCATTATACATCTTCAATTGTACACCTCTGTCCAACCTTTCTTCTTCCTTTGTTTTAAATCATTGTAGTGCCTGTAGTAAATCATTATACATCTTCAATTGTAGTGCCTGCAGTCCAATAGACAAAGTTCCTTCTGCTAATAGCCACATAAACATAGGTTCTCTTAAATACTTAGCTGTCTTCTCCTTTTCCAACATGACGAGCAGGTCCCATGAAAGCTTGCTTATTGGCTTTACTGATTGTGTTGCTTTATCCACTATTTTGAATTTTCCATCTACTTGTTGCTGTTTTACAAGCAAATCCCATGGTAGCTTGTTTGTAAGTTTTCCTGAGTTTATTTCTTTGCTCACCATTTCAGATTTTCCATCTATTTGTTGCGTATTTTGTATATTCTGCTCAAATTCAAATTGCCTGCCCAGGGCTTCATTAATGGAACTGTCTAATTTATCAAAACATTCTTTTTGTTCAATTAAAAAAAGATCAAATTGTCCAATTACACTAGTCTCCAGTTGTATTACTATCACCTGTAGGAATGATTGCAAAGCTGTGAAAGAAGTCTGTAATGCTGAGAGTGTCTTCTGTAATTCTTCCATATTAGTAACAATTTTTGCCAAAAATTAAAAAACAGCAACAACAAAAAACAACAACAAAAACAACAATGAAGTAGATAAAGGGAAAGGATGTAGAAATAAGTATATTTGCTATAAGTCCAGATCCAGAGTGGCAGCAAAAATAAATTTTCAGCTTTCTTTTTTAATCTAATTCACTTACGAACAAAGGCTTGGCAAGTATCCAAATAGTTTGACAGAGGTCCCAGAGACAAAAAATAAAATGGCCACTTCTACAGGCAAATTATATCCTTCAATCAGTTCTTGGCACAAGTCCAACATACAAGAAAGATCCTTCAATCATTCAATTCCACAGTAATTATTTATTTTAATTCTTCACCCTTGAAGAGATTAGAGAAAAGAAAAGACCCTCTTCTTACTTACATAAAGGTCTCACTTCACTTTAGACACTGCTTGAAAATTCGTGGGGGGGGGGGGATTCTTCTTTCCATCCAAAGGGCTTTTCTTTTTTCTTCCTTGTGCCAATGAGCAACAAATAGAGCTTTTCCACAGGTAATATTGTAAAACAAAGAAATAGAAATGTCTTGTCCCAGTAAATCCGACAAGCTTCTAGCTAAGCTACTAAACTAAAAGCCGGATGTCGAGGACTTGTGGCGGGGGGGGGGGGGAACCCCCTTGTGCTGTCTGGTTGAGAAATGCCTGATTTTCTCCCAGTAGATGTGTGGTTGCTGCCCCACACCATCTAGGAGATTCTCCATGCACTCTATCTTCACCCCAACAGGGCTTAGATGACCCGCCATGGTCCACTACCAGACAATTACCAGTGTGATAACGGAGCCCGGTTAATCACAGCTGTGCCATCCTGATGGCATACCGAAAGTCCCACTCTAGGGAGACTTTCATTCCGAGCAGCCCTGTTATGTTGAGGTCTTCCTCCCTCAAAAGGGGCGGGAATGGCTGCAATGGCTCTTGTCACATACATCAGCCCCAAGGGCATGCAGTTAAATCTACAGCAGAGAACACCAACACGACCTCTTCCATATCGCTTCCTAGTGAACAGCCAGTGGCATAGGGAGACAGAGAACTCTGCTGGATTCTCACATTCACTGGAAATAGAGGCATGAAACACATTTCTAGGTGGAACAGGCCAGTTCTTGAGACTGCAAGGGTGGACATCAACTCCACTGACTAAAATGGGGATGTTACAAATCCACAGCCCGCTCTAGTGCAGATGAGTGGCGAGCTAACCATTCCAACCTGCTTGAGATGTCATCTGAAGCAGCAGCAGGAAGGACTTGAGTGGGCAACAGGGGGATGTCCAACTGCTGCAAACTAGGCCTCTAAGTCCAAGAGCACAGGGTCTTCCAGGAGTTTCTCCTGCTGCCACCAGGGAGAAAGGGTTTTCTGGCAACTTTCTGAATTGTCCACTGCTTCTGGTGTGGAGTGTGCCCATAGGCAGACCTGGTGCTCTTTGAGGGCAGCAAGAGAAGCTGCATGCACACAAATGCCTTTGCAATGTGCCAGAGGGGAGGACCAGGACTGCCTGCCTAGGAGCTCCACTGAAGTCCTGCCAATGCGCTTTCTGCAACCAACAGTGCACCTCTCCTTTCCAGCCTGAACCGAACCAGTGAAAACCACTGTGAGCCCTTAATTTGGCCCTTATGGCTTTCAGGGCATTCTTCTTCTGCTCCTCAGTTTATTCAAAACTGATACTGAAAAATGACAACACTGAGGCTGTGCTATTTGTGCACATCCTGAGAAGGCCAGACTCTCTAGAGGAGAGAATCATGCTCAGGAAAGTCAAAGGCAGAAGAAGAAGAGGAGGGCCAGATAGGAGATGGATCAACCTCATCAAGGAAGCCACGACCTTGAGATCCTAAGAACTGAGCAGGGCTCTCAAGGACAGGACTGGCTGCTCATGCAAGGGTTGCCTTCTGTTGGAGATGACTTGACGGTGCAAGTCAACAGAGAGCACACAGAGAATGAAGAAAGACTTGAAAAATCAGGCTCTCTTTTCAAATGGGTCAACAGGTCTTGGCATGCAAGTGATGGTGTACTGTCAGATCAGGTGACAAGTTCTTTGTTCTTTGGAACAAGTTTTGCACACAGACCTTTCTCTTGTTCAAATCCTGAGTCATGATTTCATGAACAAATGACTTGGGAATTTCTGTTTCCTCTGCAATCATTCTGACAGTGAGCCATCGATCACAGCTGAGAACAGGCCTCGTTGCATCCACATTCTGTTCTTTTTGTGACAAAGAGGAGTGTCCTGATTATTGTTCGTCTTCAAAAACTTCTCATCCTTCTTTGAAGACCTGGTGCCACAAGTGCACTTGTACAGATGAAAGTGCTGCATCTCCATCAGCTTTCCTCACCATTTCAAAAGTTCCTGATGAACTTTCACCCAATTTCATGTGAAATTTTATCCTTTACTACTGGTCAAATGCCGAAGTCCGGCTTCAGCAAAGGCACCAGAAAGTTTCAGGAGAGATCTCTGATAAAGAAAACTGCAGTCAGGAGATTAGGTACAAAGCATGCTCGGTTGTGTTTGCAGGGGAAGAAAGAAAAGATTTCCCCCCTCACCTCCGGCATCTGCTTTTATTCACTACACAGCTTTACACAGGCATTTGCATACAGCCAATTGGCTGTCGAGTACAAGTGGCCAACACCCTAGTGCTTAGGTTACAAGCCTTATATGGTTACAAGGTAAATTATAATGCTATAGTGCTGTCGTGGCATACGTAACTACAGCGTGACTCAGCGATGAACTCCCACATCTCCTCCGTTTTGTTTATTTAAATGGACAATCACTTCTGCACTGGCGAAGTCAATTTTTGCCAATTGT